>NC_091064.1:30933416-31244517 GCF_000393655.2 Nicotiana sylvestris
CCATGAAATGACACTTTCCCATTTGAGTACAAGGTGAGTGCCTTCACATTGTTTCGGTACAAGTTCTAGATTCCTCAAATAATCCTTAAAGTCATTCCCAATGTGAGTAAAATCAACCATGAACACCTCCAGACAATTCCCATTCAAATTCGAAAAAATTGACATTACACACATCTGAAAAGTAGCTAGTGCATTGCAAACTCCAAAAAGGGATTCCTTGGTATAAAAAGATTCCTGAAGGGCAGGAAAAAATGGTTTTCTCAAAATCTTCAGGAGCAATGGGAATTTGATTGTTCCCTGAATAACCATCTAAAAAGCAGTAACATTCGTGCCCTTCCACCTTCTCTAGCATCTGATCAATGAAGGGCAGAGGAAAGTGATCCTTCCTTATCAAATCATTCAGCCTTCGATAGTCTATACACATCCTCCAACCAGTGACAGTTCTGGTAGGAATTAGCTTGTTGTTCTTTTTCTTCACCACCATCATGCCCCTATTTTTCGGCACAACCTGTACGGAGCTGATCCATTGGCTGTCGGAAATAGAAAATATTATACCACTATCCAACAGTATGAGTATATCTTTCTAACAACTTCCTCTAGGTTTTTATTCAATTTGCGTTGGGGCTGCATTACCGGTTTGCTCCCTTTTTCCAATAAGATCTTGTGCATGCAAATTGTGGTGCTAACTCCTTAAATATCGGCTATGCTCCAACCGATTGCTTCTTTATACTTCCTCCATAATTACACTAGCATGCTTTCCTATTCAACTGTCAAATCAACAGAAACAATCATAGGAAAATTATTAGTCTCCAAATTTTAAATATGTTGGGAGTACTTTCAAATCCAGCTTTGGTTTAATCTTTTCTTTCTTAAATTCCTCTTTATCTACCACTTGGTTTTCATCTTCCAATGCCTCAGCTTCTTTCTTGGTTTCAGTGTCTTCATCCTCTATTGTACTTGATCGAGTAATACATATTTCTAATGAATCACCTACCAGTTTGTCTAACTTGTGTTATCAGCTAACTGTCCAACCACATCCAGTTTGAAACATACATAGGCATATGCCTCATCACACAAGTATTTCATCATTGTCTTAATTTGAAACACCATCTTTTCATTTTCTATTTATAGTATGAGTTGACCCTCATATATGTCAAGAATAGAACGGCTAGTGCAAAGGAATGCGCTCCCAAATATTAGAGGCGCCTCCTTATTCACTTCCATATCTGCTACAATGAAGTCGACCAGGAAGATAAATTTGTCCACCCTCATCAGAATATCCTCATTTATGCCCTCTGATATAATAGTGGTCTGATCAGCTAGTTGCAAGTATACTAGCATAGATTTTATCATTCATATTTATCCTTTCAATTTCTTGAAAATCGTGGCATCAAGTTAATAGATGCCCCTAAGTCGCACAAAGCTTTGTCAAAATTTTAACTCCCCAATGAGCAGGGTATTGTGAAGCTGCCAGGATCCCCACATTTTAGAGAAATTTTATTATGTATGATGGTACTACAATGTCCATTGAGTTTGACAATTGTCATTCCTCGAGCTTCCTTTTAATTGAGAGGATTTCCTTCAGAAATTTGGCATAGGCAGGCATCTGGGTGAGCACCTTGGTGAACGGGATGTTCACATACAACTATTTTAGCATCTCTAGGAATTTCCTAAAGCATTTATCTAATTTCTCCCTCTTCATCATATGTGGTAAGGGTAACACCGGCATGTGCTTTCTTTCTTCAACTTCATTGTTTGACTTCTACTTATCACCCTCATTCTTGTTGATGTTATATGTAGCCAAAGATTCACCAATTTTATGCTCTTATACTATTTTGACTAATTTGATCAACCTTTCAACCTTTTGTTTTTCAATTGGATCTGCTAATGTTTTTCCACTCCTGAGAGACATGGCTTTGATCGTCTCTTTTGTATTTTCTCGGTGTAAGAAGGCAGAGTCCTCGGTGCCCTTTATGATAAATGATGCAATCTTCCCCATTTGTCTTTCTAAATTCCGGATGGTAATTCCTTGTTCCCGAATAGTTTTTCCCTGAATCTCAAACTTCTCATCTGATTTGTTTGTGAATGACTTAATTAGATCTTCTAAACTTGAGTTGTTGGGATGTGGAGGCTGGTACTATTTCCTTTGTTAGTTTTTGAAGCCAAGAGGTCCTTGCACAGGTGCTCTGGGATTTTGCTATTGCCACGAGTTCAAGCTACCACTTGATGAACTCCATGATAACCCTAGATGTCTCCATTCCATAGAGTTGAAATTGTTACCTCCTTGGCAGCTGCCTCTGCTTAAATTCCCCAATGCTAACTTCTTCCTCTGTAGTGGAGGTTTGGCATTCATGATTTGGGTATCCGATTCCACAAATATCACATCCCAACTATGGTTGATTTTGCACTCAAGGTATTTAATTTCTTGACGTCCTTAGCCACAGGTGCAATCTAGGCATGTATTTCTATAAAAGATTCTACTTGGTGCACCTCGGCTGATCTTCTTCGATCACCTTGGTCAGCAGACCATTGTTCTACATCTTCAAATAGTTCATTCAAGAGTGTGACAATCTCTTCTGGAGTTTTCTTCATCAGAGGTCCTATAACCGCACTATTCAGCAATCTCATTGATAAATGAGTTAACCCTTCCTATAAATATTGTAGTTGCATCCATTGCTCCATTCCGTTATGAAGGAACCTCCGCAACAACTCCCTAAGCATTTCCCATGCCTCGAACACTGTCTCCCCTTCTCCTTGGCTGAAATTGTGAATCACTTTCCTCATCCTTCTAGTCTTACCAGCAGAGAAATATTTTCTAAGAACTTTATAGTCATCTCCTCCCGCGTACGGATTGACGTTGTGGTTAAACTCCTTAATCACTTATTTGCATCATCCTTAAGGGAGAAAGGGAATGCTCTAAGGTAAATGGCATAATGTGATTCTCCATTATAGTGAAACGTGTTCATGATTTCTTTGAAGTCCATCAGATTGTTGTCGGGATCTTCATTGGGTTTGCCTCTGAAAATGTCGTCGTTCTGAATGGTCTGGATCGCTCCCTGCTTGAGTTCAAAATTGTTAGCATCAATGGGTGGGGAATCACATTGTATTTCCACTGGTTGTAGACCGGTATGGCCTAATCTCCAAGAGATCTCCCATGCCCGGCTGCATTTTCAACTCATCTTCAACTAGGGGTCGGTTAAGGTTGAATCTTCGAACCTCTTCATCTGCTAATCGTGCACCCTGTTGTTGGGTTGTCTCTGTTGCTGCTAAGTCCACTTCCTTTTCAGTGTTCACCATTTTATTTTGATTTGAAGTCTAGCCCAAAAAGGATACATTCGATTCTTTCTCCCTTCTGAACTACCACATGTTCTTGTCTAATTCCAGATTGTATGGCACTAATTCCTTGGAGGAGGATCGAGTCATGCACCACTGAACTTAACATGTTGCCTGGACATAGATAAGAAGAGCATAAAGAGAGAGTAAAATAGAATTATTCCTTAATTGGCACCAAAAATTATTTTAAACACTATTAATATCCAATCCCCGACAACGACACAAAAAATTGACGAGCGCAAATCCACTGTATAAAACCTAGGCTTGCTAGTCAAAGATAGTATTATATTAAATCGTCTCCACAAGGATTGGTTTAAATAATGTTCAAAGAAATCTTCAGCTTACTATTCGGGAAAATAAACCTTTGATTTTATGTTATTAACTAACTAAGAGTAAAAACTAAGATTCTCAATTTTGAATGAATAATGGAAATTGAGTGACAAAGTAGCAACGAATGAATATCAATGTGAAGAATAAGGGCTTTGACAAAATATGTAATCAACTATTATTCGGGATAACTGTGTGCTAAGTTCACTCTTAAATTATATTGAATTTTTCAATTTCAACAGATGATTAAGCTAATTAAGGAGTCAAATTCTTCTTCCAAATGAATGAGAGTTCCATCAAAATAACCTAACGATAAGTGCTATGAACATATGCAAAAATACACTTAATGAATGTTCTTATGAAGAACGTCTCTCTAATATTCCTCTAAATTGGGTCAATTGATAACTCTACAAACTCTTTCAATTACCTATGAGAGTCGTGAAATTAACCCAACAAGACAACACAATGATAAAAGCAACAACACTTTTCTTCTGATTAAAGTGAAACCCCAATTAACTTTGTACTTTAATTAAAAACTCGTTCCACAATTCAAGCAACCAATAGCAATCAAACCCTCAAATAATAATCCATTCACAATACCCGTCAATAACCTTTAGAAAGACTACTCGCTAGTGGAGAAAATATTCATCAAAAGAATATTAAGAGGACAAGAAAAAATTACAAACCATGAATTCAAAGAAACATTCGTATTGAATGATTTAGATGAAGTATTCAAAATTTATGTTGATTCCTTGCCTTCTTCTCTTCAAAAGTTGCTCCAAAAATCTGTCCTCCCTAGTTTGGACGAGCTTAGGCTTTATATAGGTCAAGGACAATGCACATAAATTATAAAATTAGGCCTGACTTAAGTTTTTTGGAGATGGACGTGCACGACCGCTCATCTGGGTGTATGACCATGCATAAGGTCGCGCACATCTACTAGTTCGTATGTGATACTTGCGCGCTCATGTGCGTGGTTGGGGCTACTCGTGCGCGGCCATGCAAGAGAAGTTCCTCCTCTCTCAGCTTGGTTTCCTTCCTCTTCGTGCATTATTTGTCCATTGATCCACTCTGCACCACATGCACAGAAAAGCAAAATATCTAGAAAATCAACTAATTCAAGGCCACAAATTGGACATAAATTCGAGTAATTTTAAGCTCATCAAAGACCCTTACACTTAGCTTTTGTTTGACCTGAGCAAATCTAAAACTAATATGCTCCTAACACTGTAACCTCCTTAGACAAGTGGACGACCAGAATCCACTAGATACCATCATGCGGTCACATTCAACCTCATCCCTGGTCATGACATCCAACTAGTGTCGCGGTCAAATTAGAGCCAAATCCTCAATACACCTCATAAGAAAAAGACAATGCCCATTCAAATACCAATTGCAAACAACAACATAGAGCAATAACACAACAATCACTCACCCTCACAAAAAAGTGAATCATGCTTTCAAGAGTACCATAAGCTTGGCAATCATGTAAATCTCCACTAATGTTGGAACAGTCTCGTCTAGATCATGTAGGACTTTGCATTTGGTCAACGTAGGCTATGGGATAGGTTGGATATAATCTGTGCAAAAGTACCTTCACCTCTCTAAGAACTTTAATACCTATAACTGCATACGTGACCTACACATTTTTAAGTTACAATTGCCTCCATACATCCACTTTAGAATAACACCCAGTTCCCATTTCTGTAAGGACAATGTACAAGGACTTTACATCAGCAGGGGAATGTTCATTCTTATTTCATTATTCAGCATGAGCATATTTTTTCTTTCACTTTTCACAATCATCTACCTCACGTGCATTCATGATGGTGCACTTTTTTTTTAAATTCTCATTAGTTCCACTTGAAATCACCCCCCTCCCCACAAACACACACACGCTTATGTCTTTTTATCTTTTAGAATCACAGATAAATTATTCCAGTGTTTAGGGATAGCTGCGATTTCAGGTTGTAATCTGGTTGCAAAAGAAAGAGGGAATTAGACTACACTTGGCTAACTAGGCATAACTTATCAATTCTTATGAGGGTTCAAAGCAATAGATAAAAGGGTTATCAAAGAAGGCATGCAGTCATCTCCAAACTCAACTATTACCTATGATTCTACCTTGAGTCACAACCAAGCCAAGTTCTAGACCCTGTCAGGCATGATCACTAAGCAAACATTCGCCTCACCAAACATAGAATTTTTGGATAGACACACAATTCAGATCGCAGTCACCAATGGTCTCTCTGACTTACGAAGACAGGATCATGCATCCCACTAGTCAGGCACAATTAACTTTGTCAGCTACAAGCAACTTTTCAAAAACATATCTAAAAATAAAGAAATAACAAAAATCTACTCTAAAAAGTATTTGGTTCAAAATATTGCGACCATGATCAAGAATCAAACAAGAAACCCATGGAAATACAAGTGAAGAAGTTAATATAAAAAACAAGAAAATATTTTTGATATTTTTGTATTTTCTTTCAATAGGAAGGAAATTTAAACAATGTTATTTACAATACCCCCACCCTTACATTAACTATTGGCATGTCTCCATATCACAAAATTAAAATGCAAAGGTGAAGGAAACTCCCATGTTTGGGTCAATCTGTGTCTGAGACAGTGCCAGTGTCAAGGTTACAAGCTTGGCCGAGTTCCTCCTCTCTCAGATTGTTTTCCTCCCTCTTCGTGCACTATCTGTCCATGATCCCCTCTACACTACCTGCACTAAAAAGCAAACTATTAGACCATAATCAGACTAAATCTCTAGCAAATCAACCAAATAAAGGCCAAAACAGACATAAAATGTCGAGTAATTTTAAGCTCATTAATTCTATCCTGATCGATCTGCCATAACCGAGCATCAAGATCGTCTATCTATGTAGATTTTGCCTCTAACACCGGGAAGCGCACAACAAGCTGGTTCCTCTCAGCTAACAGTTTATCCCGCTCTGAAGCAAGTCCTTGTTTATCAAGGATTAACATTTGCCGGCCTTCAGAAGCAAGAAGATTTGCCTATAAAGAGAAGGTTGAAGTTAGGACTACCATTGTAACACGTAAGCAGAAAAGAAGATAGGAAGAAACTAGTATGGTACCTGCACTGAATAGTGCATACTGTTATTTATCAGGCACTCCCCAGAAAAGGACCCATCTTCTTCCAATCCTTTTCCAAGGCCAACGGCTTTATATAGTTGGCAAGCTCCATCGGCCTGGAAAGGAGATGACACTTCTTTGAAACTGAAAGGTGGCATTTCGCCTCTACTGGGATCTTAAGAAGGTATGCTTAGGTGCTCCCCAAGTTCTCGTGGTCAGGAGACCGAGGAGAAAAGGCATCCCTTTTTTGATCAGTTGGTGCCGGTGGAGGAGATGTAGTTGGTGCTAGTGCTAAAGGGGAAGCAGCCATCTTTGGGAGAGAAGTTGTTGGGGTAAGAGGAGTAGAAGCAGCGATGGCAGAAGGAGTGGCAGTTGTTGTTTGCTCAAGTGTTGAGTACATAGGAAGTCTAGGGTCCGAACTCGGTTAGACATGAGACAAAAGTATAGGGCGGGAAGCGAGAGTCAACATTCTCAACTAATCCCATTCACCCCAAAGCACCTGGACCTCATATGTCAATGGGTTTTGGAGCTCTCACGGTTGAGCATCCGGTTGAGCTAATGAAGATCTCCTTTGAAGGGAAGCCTCTTCATCACTAGCTTGTCCTTCATCAACGAGGACCACTATTGCCAGATTGAATGGTGTACTTTATTTGATCTCTTCTCCTAAGTTCCAGCCGAGGAGGAGCGTCCTCTCTCTGGTTTCTTGTTGTCTAACTGGGGACTCTAGGAGGAGGCACTTTCACCGGAGATTCGAGTAGACCCACGAGCTATGTTTTGGGAAAGGGAATTTTGCAACACCCTCCTAGCCTCCTCAGGTCATCTAAGATGTCGAATTCGGGGCAGATGATAGAACCCCTTAGAAGCCCTGTATTAGACAAAAATGGGGCTAGCAATTTATTCACAAGATTTCTTATGTTAGAAAAAGGATAAAAAAAGGACTTAGCTTACCATGGTGTTTGGCTTTAGACCCGTATTTGGGAGCCATTTTCTTTCACCGCCGTGATTTTGGAGTTGTAATATCCATAATTCTCTAAACCCACTGGTCCAAGCCTTAAACACATGGTGGTTCCCATCGGGTAGCTGAAACGAAGGAAATAGAAAATCAACAAAAGCGGGAAATGACCTTTTCACAAAAAAAGGAAACAAAAAACCAAAACCTTACGAAAAAGGTTCCACGACTCGGGAAAGGATGGAGTTGTGGTCGGGATAATGCCCCCGGTAGAAATAACGATGAACCTCTCCATTCATCCACGATCATTTTCGTCTTTATGCTGGTAATGATATCATGGTGACCTCGCTTGCTAAAATTTATTACTCGTCCACGGAAAATCTTGGGAGAGTAAAGGTTCATTATATGTCCAAGAGTTAGGGTTTACCCAGTCTCAATGCACAATTGTCAAAGGCAGGCCACCGTTCGCCAAATAGATGGGCCTTCTTGTTTTTATGCAGTCCTAATATCGGTGACAAAACTCCAAAATTATTGGGTCGAGCCCTCCACTCGACCCCAAAAAGAATGGGCCCAAGGTAAAGGGATACACATAGATATACATAAACCTCTCCTTGGAGTAGGTAACTCACCCTACCATATCTGGGGCGATGATTTCAATATTGGGGCAGTTGCAGTCCTCATTCATAGTTAGGATACTGAAAGGGCGAATGGAGGAGGAAAACCTGAGAACTGGCCAAAATCGGTGGCCTAGAGAAGTTGCAGAAGGAGCTTTTTTTTGAAAGTCGTTTGCAGTGCTAAGATGAAGGGGTATGATGGTGCTACAATTGGAGGTTTAAACTCAACGTTAACCTCCTTGTCTTTGGTTTTTTCCCGTCCTCCACTGAAGAAGATACTATTATTATCAAAGGAAGCATTATATAAAGACATGGTGGTAAGAGGTTGTAAGAGAAAAAGTTCTTGATGAAATAGTTGAAGGTTGTTAAAGGTTTCTAAGCAGATGCAGAGAATAAGAAAGACTTATGAAAGTTGTAAAAATAAAGAAGTAAAAATTATGAGTAGAAGAAATTATAGACGGCAAAACTCTTAGTCATAATTACCTCGAAAACTGGCAAAAATATTTGTTATATCGTGGGGTAACACGTGTTCGAGTTATTAAATGCGAGAAGATGTGGGTCCTTTCAAATATCAAAGACTGTTCAGGAACTTTCCCGCCAAGCAAGGAATCTTCACCTACTTCCCGATAACACTAAGTTGCGTCATCGAAAAGTAGGGGGACTATCTGTATGACATAAAATTAGTTGATAATAAGTGAACAAATGGTAAGATGACACGTAGAGTGGACAAAGGACGAGTGGGAAATATTTAGTACCGAATGCGACGTGTGTGACCTGTACCGGATGAATTTCGAAGGGAATATAGCCGGTGATACAAGTTCAAAGATTCACCATGGGATAGCATTTAATGAGGGAATATTTGCTAGTGTTACTTGAGCAGCCGTTACAGAGAATATTTGAATTCAAGGCTTGCCGTTACATATTCATCAATGATACTTTTATATTTATTTATAGAGGAGCTTCATCCTAGGATGTTGTTTCCTTAGGTAGAACTACAAATAGCAGGGTTAACACAATTGTTAGGACACGAAACACTCTATACCCAAAAGCCATGCTTTACTATTTAGCACTCACTTTAACAACTTCATTGTTGCGTTATTTTTACTTTTACTTTTTCTCTCGATAAGGCCGGGGTCGGAACGAGGCTTGTTATCTTCTTTAATTTCAATTGCTAAATCAAAACTTCATGTCTTATTTCGTTATCATTTTTGGGTCAAATCAATTCGCTTGTCTATAAACCACATTACAAATTCAACTGTACTATATAACGAGTAAACACTTGGCGTTTTGGGTGGAAAATCACAAGGCCCGTGTAAAAGTTACCCATGCCTTGATCACGAAGGGAAAGCTTGTGCCATCTTTGTGTTGATGGGGTGGGAGACAAGGGTTTGACTATTTTCATGGAAATTATCATTGATAAACTAGCCATCTTAACAAAACCCCTCAGCAATGAATTTTCCTTCTTAGTCTTATATATATATATATATATATATATACACCCACCAGCCTTTACCTCCCTTATGTTGCCTTTAAAAAAAAATTCTTTTAACCCATTTCTTATTAATGTAAAAGAAATGCAATTTGACTAACTTCTTTAAGTGACAATTTGAAAGATTCCAATTATGTCTTCTTGCCAGCAGATATCGAATGTCAAATGAGAGAGGGTAGAAAAAACAAAAAGAACGACGTGCACTTATACGTGTGAATATAATATTCAAATTATTGGTTATTTTAGTAATTCCTGCTCATAAGCCTAAATAGTAATCTCATTTGTAACATTGTTTAGCTCATGCCCGCTACAATTATTTATTGTATTGATTGCTATACGTGATTGATTTGTAACGATTGAGTTTATGAGACAAATTCCGTGTAATTAGGGATTGACTGATTTTTCTCATATTCATATTATTAATGACCCTTTCCATAAGATTTGGGACTGTCTTCTTATGTTTTACTCTGAAACTATTAGGCACGATATGAACTTGTTAATTCGACCCCAAGAGTGTTTCATATATGATTATTGCATGTCACTCTTTACTTTGCCGACACATATTACCATTTAATAGACCCATATGACGAATCTATTCTCCACTAATACAAGAATAAAATCGTCCGAAGGATAGTAGAGTAGAGAGGCATGTCCCAATCGAAGCATCAGGAGAAAAAAAAAATACTAAAAAATTTGTGAATTACAAGAAATTAACAATATAACATAAAGCAAATGGATAAATTTAGAAACGCATTTATAAACTTATGAATCGAATAGGGGAAGAAAAATTGAATAAGCTCCTTGTCACGTCGTGCACATGTATGAATTTGTTCACTTCCACTATTGTTGAAAGCTTCAATACATTTCTCTTATACTTAAAAAAACGTCCTCGGAGTTGCAAAATTAGTCCAAGAAAATATTATTTGCACAATCTGTTCAAGGTTGGGCGAGTTATTAAGTAAGGCTATTTTAACCCGTCTAATTCAGCCCATCTAAAATTAGCCCAATGTAATCCATGATCCTTATCAAAATAATTTTCCAAAAAAAAAAAGTTTGATTTGATATGTTATACGCCGTCACTCTTTTTCAATTTATATATTAATTTATTTTCTTTTTAGTTTGTGTCAAAAAGAATTCATTTTCATATTTTGAAGTAATTTACCTTTATGTAACGACTTATAGCCACAAAAAATATATGTGCCTCATTTTACACCACAAGTTCAAAAGTCTTCTCTTTTTTCTTAAATTTCGTGCTCAGTCAAATTGGTTCACATAAATTGAAACAGAATGAATATAACTATAATAAAGAAAATTTCTTTTTTATTAGTTTTGTTTGATAATTAAACAAATTACAAGGAAACAAACAAAGAAATTAAAACTTAATAAGAGTAGACCGAGCTTGGTTATAATTCATTGTTTAGCTTATCTTGACAAAACATATGACCCGCTCATTTATTTACTCAATCCATTTTGACTAATTCAAATTCAGCCCAACTAGCCCATTTTACACCCTTAGTCCTCAACATGAGCAGGAGTAGCAAATTCGAGAAGGTCCTTGTCATTCTCAAAAGCGGACATTTGTTGTTCATTCAAGTTGATAATCACTTCTATTCCTTTATCATGTGTACTCATCATGTAAAACATCTTGCTAAATGGACTGCTGGGCATGGTTGCTCTAATAGGCTTTCCCCATCCAAAATCCAAATCTTTAAATGGTATGTTAGATGCACTACTACAACGGTATACATCACAGTTAATTTGGCGATAGGTACCATCTCCTGTTTTATATGCATGTAGCATCGCCGAAGCCCAATCATTTTCTTTAAAATTATCTCTGTTGGAAAGCTCATGTTTGGACTTTCTTATGTCGGCTACTAACTTTGACACCTTAAGGTCTTCTTTGTTGTTATAGATTGGTGTGGAAAAGATTGTGAGAATATTGCCGATGGATGTTGATGATACTGAATGTGAAATTTCTTTTCGTATATCTGATAGTAGGATCAACCGAGATTGCTCATGAGATGAACCCAAGTTGGCAATAGCAGCACTTTTGTAAACAAGTGCACTGACAACCTCAGTCGTCGTTGGATTTTCGACGCCTGATTCAGCAGCCACCAAATCTTTGAGAGCTCTTATCTTTGAGGCAGAAAAATAGAACCTCTTTTCGAGTTCTATACGTTCTTCTGGTTTTGATACGATTACTGGGAAGGCAAGAGGACCATCAGACGGTGACGGTATTAAGGAATCCTGGACAAAATATGGAGGACATACTAGTTCTGCGTTTGGATCTCGAGTTAATGCAGCCCAATCTCTCACAAAGAAGAGGGCGCTGCGCGCATCGCCCACTTTGTGTGACAGACACACACTGATTGCTATTCCTCCGCACTCAAAATGACTGAGTTGAGATACAATTAAACAGGCACCATCTGCAGCATTTCTCAAGGGTACACCTTGAGGAAATGCTATATTTTTTATGCTTGAATCTTGGTGATAAAGAACTTTATCCATTGGACAATTCACTTCAACATCCAAGAACTTAGCCCCAGTATCATCACAGTCAATGGTAGCATTGTCTCTTAAACTTCCCGCCCATGGATAGTAATAAGTTAATGCTTTTGACAATGAGTTTTCAAGAAGTGTAGAAAGTTGTTTTGGTTCAATTTGGAAGGTATCTACTTGGTGTTTTGGGTAGAAAAGCACAAGGCCCATGTAAAAGTTACCAATGCCTTGATCAAGAAGGGAAAGCTTGTGCCATCTTTGAGTTGATGGGGTGGGAGACAAGGGTTTGACTATTTTCTTGGAGATTATTGTTGATAAACCAGTCATCTTAACAAAACTCCTCACTATATGAACTTTCCATGTTAATCTTTGTCACTATATATACACACACCCACCAGCCTTTACCTCCCTTATGTCGCACTTTTTAGAGGAAAAAAAATTCTTTTACCCCATTTCTTAGTAATGTAAAATAAATACAACTTGACTAAGTTCTTTTAACTGGCAATTTGAAAGATTCAAAGTCAAATGTGAGCGGGTAGGAAAAAAAACTTCGTGCATGCAGTAATGCGTGTGAATATAATTATTCAAATTAGTGGTTATCTTAATAATTCCCGCTGATAAGGCTAACAACTAACGAGCAAGTGGCGTTACCTGCTTTCGTTTGGTATGAACATTAAACTAAGGGGCCATTTGGTGTAGAAGCAAATTATGCGGGGTTAGTGATGCAACTACTGTAATTAAAGGATTAATAATGCAAGATATATTTATAATATAGGAATTAGTAATGTAGGGATTGTGCATAAAGATTATATTTAAAAGTTGCAATATATATAGGTGTTTGCAGTAAATTTGAGCAGAAAAATAAAACTACAATCACAAACAATTATAAAGAAAAAAGAATTTTATCGATAAACATTGCGGGCTACAATTTTTTTTATCCCTTGATATCCCCTCCGATTTTTATCCGTAATTCAAGGGTCTTAGTAGCGTATTTCTCGAACATTGATATATATATATATATATATATCCTTGACGTATTTGATGATCAAGAAGCATGCCTTTGATCTTTTAATGAATATTCCAAAAGTATTATGGAATTTCATAGATCTTATATTTGATTTCTTTGTGCATATTCCGAGAGTTTATAAAATTAGTGAGATGATCTCAATTTTTGAGATGTTTTTTTAAGGAAATATATAACCTTTTATATATGAGAGGCCTACGGTTCGAGAAAGTTAGGTTATCGGTAGAGTAGCCTCCAAGCAATCTGAATAGACTCTTAATTAGAATTTTAAGACTCCTAAAATTTTGATTTCTATAAATGCTCCCACTTCAAATTTTGTCTGGGGCGTAGGTTTGCCGAAACTTGAAAACGAGACTTAAAGTACCAATGATGAGGCCCGCAAGGAAGTGCTCCGTTGAGACTTGTTCACGTAAATCTTTTTTGAAGTGTGGCTTGTGAATTGACTTTTGAATTTCTTTTTCCCTTGCATCTGTTGGATATCAATTTCACAAGCGTGCAAGGATATGCCACATTTCCAATAAAAGAAAATTTCGTGTGTGCCAAGAAAGAGTACTGCTACTGGGGCGGGCAAATAAGCTATTTGGGTTGTATTTTGGCCGGTGAAGATGGGATGATTCATTAAATGAGTTATCGCTTAACCCAACCCAAAGTTCACTTGGATTAAGATGAGCTAAATAGTGGGTTGTAACCCAACCCGTCCAAAATTGACTCAAATCTTTGCAATATTCTCAACTTTTAAACAAGCATACATAAAAATTATCTTATGTATTGGAATAAATTTCAATTCATGCCAAATGATTTCTTTCCTCAATTTGGATTTAGAATTTATTTGATAGTTCATCATCTTATAATACTAACAAAGATTAGAATAATTAAAATATAGTAGAATTAGAACTTTCCACCCAAAACCCCCACCTTCCCCCCCCCCCAAACCTCCACCCACCCTTAGATAGAAAAACAATTAGAGTACTTTCTTTTAATGTTGTAGATAAAGTATTGTTTTTATTTCAACAAAATGAATATTTTCTTTTTATGATGTAGAAAAAGTACTTTCTTTCATTTCAATAAAATGAGTACTTTTTTTATTTTATTGTGATACCTAAAGAATAACTCAGTACTCGTCCTTTCTTTTATTGATATAAATATTATTTGTTCTTTTTCTGTTCTTATAATGTGTTCCTTCTTAATTTTCAAATTATTTTCATGTTTGATGATTATTTTTTTCAACAACAACGACCCTGGTGTTAGAAAATATTTTCCCTTCTCTTTATAGGGAAAATATTTTCGGAGAAACAATTTCTCCAATTGGAGAAAAAGGAAGTCGTAAAGAAAATATTTTTCAAATATTTAAACCAACCAAACATGAAAAAATTAGAAAATCTTTTTCAGCACATGGGTCAAAGTAGAACTCTTTGAGCATTTTCATGGGTCAAGGTTTGGCATTATCATGGATCCATTTGGACTGATGATTTTTTATGGGTTAACATAGGCTAGCCCAAAACAGCCTATTTTCAAAATCATCCAAGCCCAAACCTATTAAAACTTGGGCTGGTTGGGCGTCTTAAATAAGTTTGGGTTTGTTTTGCCACCCCTAACTGCTACTTCCATAATTCTATAGAAGAATTTTTCTTTCTGAATCTATACAAGTATCACTCTAGTAAAATTACTTATGAGAGTCACTACCTTGATATAAATTCTTAACAATGCTGCATATCTCTTTTTTGAAGGCTACCGCATTAGTTGATTTTGAAAGTTATAGTTTTTGATTTCCAAGACGAAGAGATGAAGGGTAAAATTGGTCTTACAAGGTGTGCCAATTTGGTTGCAATAAATTTGTGCAGAAAAATAAAACTGTGGTCACAAACAACTATCAAGAAAAAAGAATTTGATTCATAATATTACGGGTTACAACTCTATTTATCCTTGATTCTTCCCTCTGATTTATTATCTGTAATTCGTGGGTCTCAGTAGCATATTTCTCGAACATAGCTTGATATACATCTCCTTAACATAATTGATGATCAAGAAGCATGTTTTTGATCTTTTAATGAATATTCCAAGAGTATTATGAAATTTCATAAATCTTGTATTTGATCTCTTTGTGCATAATCCGAGTATTTATGAAATTGCTGAGATGATCTCAATTTTTGAGATGATTTTTTAAGGAAATATATAACTTTTTTTTATAGGAGTGGCTTACGGTCAGAGTAGCCTCAAAGTTAGGGTATTGATAGAGTAGCCTCCAAACAACAATTTTAATACTTCTAAAATTTTGATGAATACAAATTCCCCCTACTTCAGGTTTTATCTAGAGTATAGGCTTGCCGAAATTTGAAGAGTAGACTTGAATTACCAATAATGAGGCCCGCAAGGAAGTGCTCCTTTAAGACTTGTTCACGTAAATCTTCTTCGAATTGTTGCTCGTGAATATTCGACTTTTGAATTTCATTTTGCCTTGAATCTGTTGGAAATCAATTTCACAAACGTGCAAGGATATGCCACCTTTCCAATAAAAGAAAACTCCTTGTGTGTCAAGAAAGAGTACTGCCTCTAGGGTTGACAAATGGGTTATTTGGGTGGTATTTGGGCTGGTCAAGATGGACTAACTTATTAAATGGTTCATTGTCCAACCCTGCCCAAAGTTCACTTGGGTTAAGATGGGCTAAACAGTAGGTTGTAATCCAACCCGCCTAAATCTACTCAAATCTTTGCAATATTCTCAACTTTTAAACAAGTATATATAAAACTTATCTTGTGTTTTGGAATAATCTTCAATTCACGCCAAATGACTTATTTCTTCAATTTGGATTTAGAATTTTATTTAATAGTTCTTCATCTTATAATACTAACAAACATCAAAATAATAAAAAGGTAGTAAAATTAGAACTTCCCACCCACCCCAACCCCCACCATACCCCCGAAATCCCACCCACCCCAAAGTAGAAATAATTTAGAGTACATTCTTTTAATATTGTAGATAGAATATTTTTTTTATTTCAACAAAATAAATATTTTCTTTTTATGATATAGAAAAAGTATTTTCTTTCATTTCAATAAAATGAGTACTTTCTTCTATATTATTGTGATACCTAAAGAAAAGCTCAGTACTCGTCCTTTCTTTTATTGATATAAATTTTATTTGTTATTTTTTCTGTTGTGATAATATATTTTTTCTTTATTTTCAAATTTTTTTCATGTTTGATAATTATATTTGTCAACAATAGTTGTTTTTGGAAGGTTGAACGAGAGTTTTGGAAAATATTTTTTCTTCTCTTGATAGGAAAAATATTTTCGGAAAAATATTTTTTCTCCAATTGGAGAAAAATAAATTCATAAAGAAAATAATTGTTAAATATTTAAACCAACTAGACATGAAGAAGTTAGAAAATATTTTTCAGCACATGGGTCAAGGTAGAACTCTAAGATTAAGCAATTTTATGGATCAAGGTTGGGCATCATCATGGGTCCATTTATGCTGATGATTTCTGATGGGTTAACTTGGGCTAGCCCAAAACAGCTTGTTTTCAAAATTATCCAAGCCCAAACGCATTAAAACTTGGGTCGGTTGTGTGGGTCAAATAGTTTTAGGTTAGATTTACCACCCTTAACATCTACTTTCATAATTTCAAAGAAGAATTTTCCTTTCCAAATCAGTACAAGCTTCTCTGTAGTAAAATTACCTATGCAAGTCACTACCTTGAGATAAATTCTTAACAGCGCTGCATATCTCTTTTTTGAAGGCTATCGCATCCGTTGATTTTGAAATTTGTATCTTTTGATTTTCAAGAGGAAGAGATGAAGGGTAGAATTGGTTTGCATATCTCTTTTGATTTGCATATCTCTTTTGATTACGCGTTACAACTCTGTTTATCCCTTGATTCTTCCCTCCGATTTGTTATCCGTAATTGAGGGTATTAGTAGCATATTTCTCTAACATAGCTTGATATAAATCTCCTTGACATATTTTATGATCAAGAAACATGTCTTTAATCTCTTAATGAATATTCCAAGAGTATAATGGAATTTCAATGATCGTATTTTTGAGCTCTTTGTCCATATTCCGAAAGTTTTATGGAATTGCTGATATGATATGAATTTTCGATATACTTTTTAAGGTAATATATAAACCTTTTTATAGGAGTGGCCTAGGGTTAGAGTAGCCTCAATATTAGGAAATTGGTAGAGTAGCCTCTAAGCAACCTGAATATTGTAACGACCCAGCCGGTCGTTTCATGAGTTATAGCCCCGTTTCCCCCATTTTTGCTCCCTTATGTGTTCCTCAACTGTATTTCATTGTATCGTGTTGGTTGGTTTGGGTCCGGAGTGGTTTCGGTGTGGAAGAAGACACATACTCTCCTATTTAGAAGTTTAAGTTGGAAAATTAACCGGATGTTTATTTATGTGTAAATGATCTCGGATGTAAATTCTGATGGTTCGGTTAGCTCTGTTAGGTGATTTTTGGCTTGGGAGCACGACCGGAATGTGATTTGGAGGTCCGTGGTATAATTAGGCTTAAATCGGCGAAATTGGAAACTTGGCGATTTTTCGGTCGGCAGTGAAAATTTTTATATCGGGGTTAGAATGGAATTTCAGAAGTTGGAGTAGGTTCGTAATATCATTTTTGATGTGCGCGCAAAATTTTAGGTCATTCAGATGAGGTTTGGTAGGTTTCGACATCGTTTGCGAAATTGAGAAGTTTAGAAGTTCTTAGGCTTGAATCCGAGGGTAATTTGGTGTTTTGATATTGTTTTGAGTGTTCCGAAGGTTCGACTAAGTTTTAATGTTGATATTTGACTTGTTAGTATTTTTGGTGGAGGTTCCGAGTACCTCGGGATGAATTCGGATGGTTAACGGAGGATTTGGAAATGGAATTGTGCAGCTGAAGCTATTGCTTCGGATGTTTCCGCACCTACGGAGTGGGACCGCAGGTGCGACGGTCGCAAATGTGGAGAACCACATCTGCGGGAATTGGAAGGCTGATATAGGACTACAGGTGCGAAAGGTGGAGCACACCTGCGGGACCGCAGGTGCGGTGGGGCGACCGCAGAAGCGGCACCGCATGTGCGCTTTTTTGACCGCAGGTGCGGAAATGCCTGGGCAGAAGGTATAAATTCGACCCTCGCGAATATTTGGGTATTCTTCACCATTGCTATTCGAATTTTGAAGCTTTTGGAGAGTTTTGGAAAGGGAATCAAGGGGGTTTTCATTGAGGTAGGTTACTTGAGCTTGATACTCGTGATTATTGTGATTTTCACTTGTTTAAGCGTGTAATTAGTAGTAATTAGGGATGAAAGTGAAGGGATTAGGGCTTGGGAATTTGAAGGTTTGATTTGGGATTTGAGGAGTCAAATGGGGTCAGATTTTGATAAATTTGGTATGGTTGGACTTATGAGTGAAAGGACTTTCTAGTTTTGTGATTTTTCTCGGAATTCGAAATGTGGGTCCGGAGGCTGGGTTTGAGTGGATTTCGGGTTTTATGGCTAATTTGATAGTTTTTCTTGTGGAATTCATTCCATTAGCATATATTAATGGTATTGTTCTGGTTGTTAATGGATTCAGAGTGATTAGAGGCCGAGTCGAGGGGCAAGAGCATCGTAGAGTAGGGATTTGACCGGTTTGAGGTAAGTAATGATTGTAAATCTAGTCCTAAGGGTATGAAATCCCTGATTTTTTGTCGCTTTACTATTTTGAGGTGATGCACATGCTAGATGACGGGAATGTGGGCGTGCACCGTTGGGGATTGTGACTTGGTCCGCCCTGTAGAAACTATAAGTTGCGTATTTGGTTGAAACTATATGATACGTATGTGCTTTAGAAAGAATTTCTGTAAATTGGGCTGAATGCCATATTTGGGTCTTGTGCCAGAGCTGTTTGGACGCTTAAGGGCCTTTTTCTTATTATTTTCTCATTGTTTTGATTGAAAATCTATACTAAGTCACGCTATATTTACTGATTTCATAACTCAATTTTTATCACTCTGTTTTGACGCATATAAAATGTTATTTTGGGCTGAGCACTCTGTGTTTTACTAATAGCCCAAGTGGCTTGAGACGTTTATGACTGAGTGAGGCTGAGGGCCTATTTCGCTATTTATGGGATCGGTATGCACGGTGTGGCATGTTATTACTGATTCATGACTGAGTGAGATCGATGGCCTGATTGATTTACCCCACGAGGTGGCTTGTTATAGAGCTTGGGCTGAAGGAACCCCTCCGGAGTTTACACACCCCCAGTGAGCCCGGGTACCCTGAGTGAGTGATATGAGATATGCCCGAGGGGCCGTATACGAGTGACTCTGAGGTTTGCCCGATGGGCTGTATTTGAGTGATATTCTGCCCGAAGAGCTGCTTATGTTTGATGTTTTGCCCAAGGGGTGTTTACGAATTTCATCGCTTTTACTTTTTTTTGCATTGAGCCTTTGTTGAAACTGCTGAAAAATATCTTCAAATGATTTTTACTGAAATTTGGATTTTAAAATGAGATGATTTGACTCACGTACTGATTTGAAAGCATGTTGTAATTTTTAAGATTTCATGATGTGGACTTTATGTGTTTTTTTGCTCGTCACTACTGCTCAATCTTTATTTACTGTTATTACTTACTGAGTTGGTATACTCACATTACTCCATATACCTTGTGCGCAGATCCAGGGATTGTTGGACGTGCTAGCAAGTGTTGATTTCATCAGTCGCGGATCTGTTGGAGTTAGCAAGGTAGCTGTGTCACACCTCCTTTTTACATACCCGCGAGGGTACAAGGGAGTTTTTTCCAATTAAAGGACAATCGAAACGGGATTCATTTATTTATTTCAGAGTCGCCACTTGGGAGATTTAGGATGTCCCAAGTCACCAATTTTAATCCCGAATCGAGGAAAAGAATGACTCCATATTACAGTCTGCGCACCAGAAATCCGGATAAGGAATTCTGTTAACCCGGGAGAAGGTGTTAGGCATTCCCGAGTTCCGTGGTTCTAGCACGGTCGCTCAACTGTTATATTCGGCTTGATTATCTGATTTTATACAAATATGAACTTATGTGCAAAATTTTATCTTTTTACCGCTTTCTTACTTATTGTTATTATTTTACGAGAATTGCAACGTCGTGGAAACATATCTCGAACCACGTTACATCAATGCACCCGTAGTTGTTTGGCATATCTCGACTCGGTTGAGATTTGGATTTGGGTCACATAAATGTGCACCCGAGTTAAGGAAAATAAATTATTAAAGGCGCGCCTAAAGCAACTAGCGTCTTGTTATTTTGGGGAAGGCCGTAAAATTCGCTAAACGGCCTGTCCTCGAATTCTAAGTATTTTAATATATACATTTAGAGGGCCCCGCAGCTTGTGCATTTTTTGTTTGTCGAGGCTCGTCTCATTCATTATTAAAAAGAATTTGCAATGTCATGGAAATACATCTCAGACCACGTCACAATCAATGTACCCGTGATTAGAGACACATTTCGATTTCGTTGAGATTTGGATTTGGGTCACATAAATGTGCACCCGAGTTTAAGGAGATAACATTATTAAATACGCGCCTAAAGCGACTAGCGCAGGGTTATTTTGAGAAAAGGCCGTGAAGTTCGCTAAGCGGCCGATCCCGAGTTCTAAGTAATTAACACATACATTTGTGAGGGCCCCACAATCTATATATTTTACTAGGCGAGGCTCATCTCATTTATTTTAAATGGACAAATCCTAAAGCGACTACATCTTTTCTATTAAAATTAGTCTCTAAAATAAATAAAGAAAATCCTAATTAATTACGAGCTTTTTTTTATTTAAGAAAGCATGGCATACTAATTGCTATATTAATACAAATATTGATGAACAAGAATTTTACTAAAAAAATTCGAAATTATAAATAAAATAAAAATTTGACAACTAATATTCAAAAGAATCAAATATAGTTAGATTGAAGCTCGCATTGTTATATATATAAAAAAAACTATTGAAATTAATTATTCACAACCATTTGAAACTGGATTTAACCATAATTACTAAAGCTTAATAGAAAGTTTATTAGACTTAAACGTTCTTCTAATTTTGTTTGAACTCAAATCATGCCTTAATACCTAATTCACGAAATTTAGTTCAAATTCATGCCTTAGCTAAATTTAAGTACTTGTTCACAATTAACCTACTGTTGATAATCTTAGAACCTTCATAGCTAGTGAATTAACCCGTTTTGCCAAGCCGATTCATTAAAGACTAACTTATGTTATTTTCTCTTATTCCAATTATTATTCAATAATACATAAAATAGCCTAAATACAATCAATAAAAGGAACAGAGAAAAAGCGAAATTAAAACTTCAAAATTCGATTCTTCATATGTATTCATGCTTCCACATTTTTAGCTTGCAATAACTAGTATTACATTCGTGTACCTGGTATTGGAAAACAAGAGAAGATGAAGCTGAGAAGCAGCAACAGTAGTAACAATGTAGCACAACAACGACAGTCCAGCAACACAGGAATAGACCAGTAACAGTAGGAATAGTAGAAAACCCAGGAGACTATAAACGACTCCAAGTATAGAGAAGAAGTAAAAGGCAGGAAGGTTCTGACTATTTCAGATCTTAAGCGAGGCAATGAAACAGTAACTATTCTTTTTCAACTTCAAAACTCTCCAAAATGAATTCTGCCCCTGTATATTCAGTGTATCCAGAATGTATATCGGGTGTATACTTCTCACTCCGCCCCCTCTTTTTTTCTTCTCTCTATCTAGTTTTTCCTCTTTTTTTCCACCCTTCTTCCTAAATTTTCTCTTCTATTTATAGCAAAATTTTCGAAATTTTCAGATTTGTTTTTTATTATTTTATTATTTTTTTAATTAAAAGAAATCCCACTTACAAATTGCTTTTATTTTTTTAGAAAAAGAAATCCCACCTTTATTTACTTTTATTTTTAAAATTCCAACTTTAATTACTTTATCTTATTTAAAATCCCACTTTTTATTTTTTTAAAAGAGAATCTCACTTTATTTAACTTTTCTTTAAAAAATAAACCACTATCTTTTCTTTTTCTTTTAAAAATGCTACTTTCAATTACTTTAAATTTTTTAAATTTTCAGATATCTTTATATTTATTTTTTAATTCCAACCTTCTTTTACTTTTAAATTTTTTAAAACTTTTTACTTTTTTTTTTAAATTTTCTACATTCTTTTACATTTTTTTATTTTTTTATTTTTTATTTTTTTAAAATCATTTCCGAAATTACTATATATATATATATATTTTTTTTTTAAATAAAAATAATAAATAAAATAAAATATTTTCGGTTTTTTTTATATATATAAAAAAACAAAAAATAAAACTATTAATAGTGATAATTCACTTTTTATTTTTTTATTTTTTTTGGTTTTGTTTTGTGTTGGACAAAAATGAAGAAGGGGTGTTGGGTTAATGGACTGGGTCGACCCAGTTCGAAATGGACTGGGTCGTAGGGAAGATTGAGCCATTTTTTGGGCCTATAGCTTGAAATTGAAGAAGAGGCCCAATTCCGACTTTCTTTATATTTTCGCTCTCTTTTCTTCTTTTATTTTTCTAAAACTAAATTATAAAAATACTTAAACTATTATTAAGAACTAAATTAAGTTATAAAGGCGCAAATTAACTCCCAATAACAATTAACGCACAATTAAGTATTAATTAAGCATAAAATTGTATATTTGGACATTAAATGCTAAAAATGCAAACGATGCCTATTTTTGTAATTTTTAATTTTTGTAAAACAATTTTAATTACTAACAATTGTAGAATTAAATCCTACATGCAAAATGCGACATATTTTTGTATTTTTTATTAATTTAGCGAATAAACACGCACAGACAAATACAAATAATTCTTCAAAATATCACAAAATTGTACACCAAAGAAAAATCATTTTATTTTTGAATTTTTTGGGAGTAATTCTCATATAGGGCAAAAATCACGTGCTTACAAGCTGCATGGCGATCACAGCCCTACTCTTCTCCCTCCTATCTTCCTATAGATGTTATTAGTTGTTTTCCAGACTGTATTAGTCTTAGTATTATCGGATAGTTCTTAGTAGATGCTCATGACTTGTGACACCCCGATGTCGGACTTTTCTTTTCCCACTTTTGTTATTCAGATGTTCTTTATGAGTTTTATTATTAAATACCATGAATTTATCTTTGAAAATGAAATATTGCGTTCTTTTTGTTAAAGAGTCGGCTTGCCTAGTTCCACGATAGGCGCCATCACGATAGGGTAGTTTTGGGTCGTGACAAATAGAATCCTAAAATTTTTATATTTACAAATTCCCCTGCTTCATGTTTTGTTTGGTGTGTATGCTTTCCCAAACTTGAAGATGGGAGTTGAAGTACGAATGATGAGGCCCGTAAGGAAGTGCTCCTTTGAGACTTGTTCACGTAAATCTTATTCGAAGTGTGGCTTGTGAATGATCAACTTTTAAATTTCTTTTTGCCTTGCATCTGTTGAAAATCAATTTTGATAAACTTGCAAAGATATGCCACCTTTCCAATAAAAGAAAAATTCTTGTGTGTTAAGAAGGAGTACTATTACTTCCATAAATCCATAGAAGGATTTTCCTTTCTAAATCTATACAAGCGTCTCTCTGGTAAAATTATCTATGTGATTCAGAGATCATGCTCCTTTGAGATTTGTTCACGTAAATTTCAAAGATCGTTTATTTAATTTATTTGTGCATATTTCGAGTGTCACAACCCAATTCTATTTTAGGTCGTAATCGCACCCAACACCGTTGCTAGGCAAGCCAACAGTGAACAAACTAGTGATTTTCCATTTTAATGAGTTTTTCAAGTAAATAACTTTCCTAAATTTAAAAAATTTAATGAATAGCCGATTTAAAATAATTAAAACGAAAGCAGCTAAATGAAATCATAACCGTAAAAATAAAACCAAAACCACAAGCCTACTAGTGTGTGCCAAGATATGGTGTCACAAGTGTATGAGATACTAGTACAATATGCAAAAGATTTCTAATCTACTGTCTAAAATGACATAGACAGAACAATTACAAAAGAAAGACTCCGGCTACTGCAAAACGGCTCGGAAGGGCAGCACACTATGTAGTCTCGTAACAGGGATCAAGTATGTATGCCAGACTAATATCCAGATGCATCTGCCTCAGATCCGACATATTTAAATGTAGAAGTGTAGCGTGAGTGCATAAACAACATTTACCCCGTAAGTATCAAGTCTAACCTCGAAAAAGTATTGACGAGAGATTGACTTTGACGTTTACCATGGGCTAATGATAACATGTCAAAATAATATCTAAGCATGAGTTACATAAATATAACAAAGAACTCAAAAACAGGTATAATAAGCACTTTTTTCCGCTAAGAATATATCTCAAGTTAACTTTCCATCATTTAACAATTTATGTCTCAAGTAAATGAGCAATATCAATTATAAATGGATTCCAAAGATTTATCATGCGCAAATTATGCTGAGGTCGTACGACCCGATCCAACGTAATATTTGAACTGTGCACTACCGAGGGTCGAATGACACAAACCATAGATGCATCTATCTGCTACCGAGGCATTCGGCCCGCTCCACAAATAGAAAATATTTTAAAGAAAACATAAATTCTAATTAATAGTTAAGTGTTCCATTCACAATTTCAAGTAAGTGAATTTAACATTTAAAAATTCTTTTATCAATTTCCAAATTCTTTTATCATCGCATGGTATGGGTCCTAGACTATAGCATTATTAGTAGCTACGTATGGACTCTCGTCACCTCGTACGTACGAAGCCCCCACATATAGGAGCACATATTAATTATAATTCACGTATGGGGTTAATTCCCTCTTACAAGGTTAAAAAGGGGACTTACCTTATCCTTAAGCCTACTTTCTGGTCCAAGATTTTTGCTCAAACCCTTAATTTGGTGCTGAACAATCCAAAACTAACCAAATAGTATATAAATTAATCAATACATCTTCGAAAGTTTATATTCCAACTATTAATGTGATTACCCAATCCTAAATGCAAGATTCCTAAAATTTACCGCCGGGCCCATGTGCCCGGATTCCAAAACTTTTTGAAGAAAGTTGTTACCCATAATCTCACGAACTCAAATATATGATTTTCACTAAATTCCATAACCGATTTTGTGGTTAAATCCCATTTTTATCAACAACCCAGGTTTTCCATCTAACACATGAATTTCACTAATTTACATGTTAAATCTACCAATAATCTATGTATTAAACTCACATTAGGTAGGAATTACTTACTCTCAATATCTAGGTTGAAATCCCCCTTTTTTGAAGCTCCAAAATCGCCCAAGTTTGTGAAAAAGGAGAGAAAAATGTCTAAGTCCCGTATTTAAAACAAGGTTCTACCCAGCTGTGACGGTCTTCTTCGCGAACACGGAAGAAGCCTTGCGTTCGCGAAGGCCTACACTGACATGGCATCATGATTGCGATACCCTTTTCGCGAACGCGAAGAGAAAAGTCTACTGGCCCTCCCCGGCCCCATTTCTCCTACGCGAACACGAGTGGGGTTCGCGAACGCGAAGACCTAGTCTCACCAAGCTTCGAAAATGTGTGAGATTGACTGCGAACACGAAGGGTTATTTGTCCACTGCCCAAAATCCTTCTTTGCGAACGCAATGGCCCTCCTGCATTTGCGAAGAAGGAAACCATAACTGAAAAATTTGGTTTCTCAGATTTAGCTCTGGGTGGTCCGAAACACACCCCAGCTCCTCGGGACCCCGTTCAGTTACACCATTAAGTATGTAATCATAATACGAACCTGCTCGAACTCTCAAATGCGTCAAACAACAACTGATAGAAACTAAGCGTCCACCAAACTGTATAGAGAACCGGGTCCTACATCGGTTGCCACTGTAAGCAACAGACTGTCAGTATAGGGGATCAGGTTTTCTATTTGTTCCCACAGTAAATTGGCAGTAAATAAAAAACACAGAGGAATTTTACGTGAAAAACTCCAAGCTCAACGAAATTAAAACCCACAACCTACCCTTGTAGGATTTCAACTTCACTACTGATCAATCTTTAGATTACAACCTATTGTAACCTAGGAATTAACCTCTTAATCCCTCACTGACTTATAACTACACTATTACAAGCCACTTTGTAATAACTCTATTACAAAGACTTAATCACTCACTAACTTGTAACAACACTATTACAAGCCACTTTGTAATAACTCTATTACAAAGACTTCACAGCTCGACTAACTCTAGACAAGACACAAACACAAGGGTTTATGATTTATAAAGGGTTTCCTACACAATGCTTCTAACTAAGCTAAGCAGGAGTTACAAATGAAGAACAAATAACAAAGACTCAACAAACCTAAGGACTTAAGATATCTTCAATCTTTGGATCTGGTCCTTGACGTTGTAGCAGCTTTGTTCTTGAGAGAGGTTGTGGCTAGCACTTGAGAGAATATTTTCTTTTGATTTTGCAAGTGTTAGAATGATAAAATTCCTCATGTTGATAATATGTGTGTGTGATGTCATAAAGTATGATGCAATAAAGTGCCCTTTAGCTTGGTCTTAACAAGCTACAACTGTGTTATTGTACTGCTGCCAGATGGTACAGTGCAGCAGCCTACCAGATGGTACAGTGTAGCAGCTTTTACAGCTATAGAGTTGACTGTACAATGACGAGGGAAACTGATCCCTATCTAGTTCCTCTGCTATTTCCTTATCTGATTTCATTGAGAATTGACTCAGACATCTGACTAGTTATTTTGAATGCAAGGGAACTTAATTGTATTATCCTTATATTGTTCTCTCATAAAGTAAGTTGTTTTACCTTCCTTAATTCTATTTATACATATGTGACATCACTTACAATGATGTAAGCAAGATAGGTAAAAAGCCTTCCAAAGAAAGTTTACTACTGCACTGTTCCTGTACAGTAGCGTGTGCAGGCAGTAATTTCCAGCTGGAGAGTTGACTTCATACAGTCTCCTCGGGAACTAGTAGGGACATGTTCCCTCAATTGCTCCTTTCAGTCTGACGAGTTGAGTTATATCCCACGCTGGATCCTAACCTGGAGCTTTGTGATCTCAAGGTTTTGTAAATGTGTAACAGGCTCCTTATCTGGTTCTGCATGATAAGTTTGTTAGATCATTAAAATATAAAGTAAAGTACTTACTCCCAAAGTACTTGTAACATATCAATTTCTCCCCTTTTGATGATGACAAACTTAGAATTGATATTCCCATTGAGAACCAGATCTCCACATTGTTCACCCTACGAATCAGCTATCCCCCTAAGAACCAAATCTAAGGAACTGATCACAACTGGTTCCTCAAGATTGTTTGGTAAATTATCAAAACTCAAAATACCATAACTTATCAATTTTCCTTTTTTTGATGATGACAAACACAAAATTAATATCCCCCTAAGAATAAGATTCCTTACATCTACTAATCACATCTGGTTCGTACCCAGTTCTTTGACAACATTTGTCATCATCAAAACATGATATAGCGTAACTTAGAACAATTTCCCCCTTTTTGATGATTACAAACCCAAAATTAATATTCCCCTTGAGAACCAGATTCCTCACATGTTTCCCTGCGGATTAGACCTATAATCAACATATTATCTGGAACGTTCCCCTCGCAAAGCAGAGCTATCTTGCATGCACAACACAACATATCAATTTGATTATATTTCTCCCCCATGTTAACACCTACATGACTTCCCCCTTTTGGCATCATTGAAAAGAATAACAGAAGAAGCACATCCAAAAAGAAGTTCAACAACAATAGCTCATGCCACTTGGGCAACACAGCATAAACAATAACAAGAACAACAAGTGAATGTCATTGCACAAAATAGAGTGATTGCCCATAGTAGAGTAATTACAATAAAAGCACAGTAGTTTCAACAATACATAATATGACAATTTAAACAACTAAAGTACCAATGTCATCAAATATAGGAATCAAAAGAAGATAAGAATTTAGGGGAATTTGGAAGGAGTAAAAGACATGGATCAATGGGCAGGAGGAAAAGTAATGGGCTAAGGCCTTGATGAGCTTGTCCATTTGTTCATTTACTCTCCTTTGATCAATGATCATCTACTATCTCAGTTCCTCCACATGTTTCCTCAATCTTTCATTCTCACGCTTCAACTTAGCATTCTATTTTTCCAAGGGTCCACTAGGACCTAGTTCTCAACCTATCTGAGTAAGCTGAACCATCAATCAGATCACCAAGAATCTCCCCAAGCTTCTTCTCATCAAGAACAAACTCAGTCCCATGCACATATAGCATCAGAGTATCACAGGAAACATAGAAGTTTTTACTTCTTCTTCATAAATGTTCGGACTTGGAGGAACAAAGAGGTGTATCTATTTTTGGAAATCAACAATATCAAGAAGTTCCTCCATCGTTCTACAATATTAAAGTCAATACTTTACCTTACAACACTTTTTGAAACTTAAGAGTCGTCTACCTCTCCAAACCTAATTACTCAACCTTTTGCTTCTGTAAGGAACCAGGTTCCTCACTTATACTACCCTTTCTATCCCTGAGCATCCATGTCTCCCTTTTTTCTTCTCAATCTGTTTACCCTTATCATCTGCTGCATCTTTCTCAGCTAACTTTCTTTTCTCCATTTTTTTAAATTTCTTTCTCACAAGTAAAGAATTCACTTCATTCTCTCTTCCACAATCACATCAGAAGGTCATACAACTTCATCATCAATCAACCTACTTTTCATCAATCCTTTTTACTCGATCAGAAGTTCATTTAAATACAGAACTCAAAAAGAAAAAGATCATCATTAAAATTGACTTCAATAATTAGGAGAGAGGCAGGAGAAATGCAGGAATAAATTAATGACATGACACTTCAGTAGCTTAAAAAGGCATATAAGTGTTGAAGAGATCACTAACCCGAGTCGCAGGAACCGGGTTCCTTGTTAGTTTTTGAAAAGCTGAGCAAAGACTTCTAGAAGTGAAATGTCACTCTCACTTGTTTTTATCCTGAAACTGGCATATGTGTATACCTGTAACAGTATAGATTTGAGTTAGATGTCGCCGAAAAACACTTTTTAGCATTGTACCTTTCCTTCTTAACATAGCCAATCATCGAGGGACTATGTCCTTAGTTGATCTTGATCAACCCCAACTCCAGACGATTTCTTTCAAAATGTTCCCTGCTCAACACCTTGGTGAAGATGTCTGCTACCTGGTTCTCCGTATTCTAGAACTTCATTATTATGAGAACCTTTGCCACCATTATTGAGAACAAAATATTTTGCATCCAAAGGCTCTCGGGTAAGTCAGCTTGGTTTTTCTCTCGTTGAGCAGTTCATAGAGAGACTTCTCGAGAAGGCACCTGATCAGGCCCTTGTTAATCAAGTAGCAGGAAGTGTTGATTGCTTCAGCCCATGAACTAGGTCCTCCATAATCAACTTGTTCAACAAATAAAAACTCACATGCCTCAATCATCTGCACTATAACTCAGCATCATCATCAATGACACTTAGCCATGTTAGATAACCACGATTAAGTGAATCAAGGTCTGAAACATAGTTGTTGTTGAACCTTTTGGCTATCAACACCACTTCACCAATTTTGAGATTGGTGACAATGAAATATTTGGACAAGAACTTCACTTCATTTTTCCTTATCATAGATTTGAGACACAATCAACAAGCTATATTCAAGTCATTCACAAAGTACACATTTTCAATTGCATGGGAGAGTGTTTTGCCAATTTTGCCAACACCAAGAATATAGCCCTTCTTACCATTTCGAAAAAAACTTACTCACACCTTGGAAGTCCTACAGTGAGAGGAAATCATCCATTCTTCCAGCTATATGCTTAGAGCAGCCGCTATCCATGTATCATTTTTTGAATGCTACCTCTCACTCCAACCTGCACATGAAATCACTGACTAGACATAGGAACCCAAGCCGGCTTGGGTCCCTTATAAAGATAGAATGGGTGAATCAAACTTCTTTTTGCCCATGCAGGCAACATATATTTTCCTCTTAGAGGACTAGGTTCCACAACAGTATGCTTCTTTTCAACAAAAACTTTATTTTTTTGTAGAGACTGAATTTTAACTTTACAAGAGTCCTTGTAATGACAAGTTTGACCACAGTGAGTGCACAACGTATTTTCAACCACAATTACATACTTGCTATGGGGATTATAGGAGGTTTTAGCCTTTTGGAACCTGATTCCTTGCATGTTTCCACCATTACTCTTGTACATAGACGTTATTACATCAGATGACCGGGTCCATTTAAGTGACTTATCGAGATCATTTTAACCCTTTTTTAAATCCTCTTGAAGTTGTCTATTCTTTTCAATCTCAGCAACAAGACTTGTTTTAACTTTCTTAAGCTTACTCTCAAGCTTAAGTTGAGCCTCAGTAGCCACTTCTTTACCCTTAGTGTTATCCATCTATTTTTTTGTTTGTTTTTTCAACAAGTTATGTTCTCTAGTTACTTCTTCCACTTGTTCCGTCAAGTCTACAATGGAAACTATCATATCATCCCTCCCTTGTTCTATGTCGCCAATTTCTTATATTAAAGTATTTTTCTCATTAATGAGGATATGATAGGCATCAATCAACACAATTGCCAAGGACATCAATTTTTTCTTAGAGTAAGTTTTTAAATTTCTTTGAACATCAAGAAAACTTACCTCATCCTCCTCCTTGTCCTCGTCATCATCAGATTTAGCCATGAGTGCAAAGATTGACTAATATTCATTATCAACAACCATCATAGATGCATCTACTTGGTCATCCTCACCTTCAGATTCACTAGAGAAATCTCCCCAGTTAGCCAAAGCTTACTTCACCATGTTGTCAGCAGCATCTCTTCTTTTGAATTTCTTATCAAGGACCGGGTTCCTCTTAGCTGCTTTATTAGTGTTGGTTTTGTAATGATCCTGCTTATGAAGAGGGCAGTCTTTAATTAAGTGTCCAGGCTTTCCATACTTATGACAACAATCATTTTGTTTGAAATTCCTACTGGAACTTCTTTTCTTTGGGATCCCACCATTTTTACGAACCATCTTTTGGAATCTTCGAGTGAGATACGTCATTTTAGATTCATCACTACTTGAATCATTTTAAATCTGGTTCTTTTGGCTAAAGAGGGTTCATCAAATACAGGTTTAGAGGAAGACTTCTTGGAAGAAGCCTTGGCCCTTTTTGGTTTGGGTGTAGAAACCTCCACAGTTGTTCCCCTTTCTTGATGGATCAGTTCCATCTCCTCTTCTTCTTCTTCTGCAACCTCAGAACTCTCCACAGCCTTTGCTTTTCCCTTCTCCTTCTTTTTCTTCTTGCTTTCTTTTAGAGCTTTCTATAACTCAGCTTCACTTTGTCTGACCCTGCTTCTAGTGGCTCTTCTCTTAGGTACTGAAGGTACAGTAGGTTTTGGGGATAACATTTTGCTTTTCTTTGTTGGCTTGGAAGCAGTTGGAGCCTTTTGTGTGGAAGCTTTATGCTTCTTTGGATCATAACTGGCCCCAACCCTCTTCAGAAGATCAGCTAGTGTTTCCTCAACAAATGAACCAAGTTCATCTTGTTGCTTGCTTAGATGCACAAACCCTTCAGCCGCCTCCCCAGAACCACTTCCCCCTGACTTGTTGCCACTTTCTTCAACACCTCTACAGATAGCCAGAACTTTTTCTTTCCCATTTCTCCTCTCATCACCACTTGCTCCCCCTCTCTCTTTTTCTTTCTTTTTACCTCCACTCCTACTAGATTCATCCCCCTTTACCTCTTTGATAGGACCAACCAAGAAAAACCTATTTTCTACATTTTCAACCACAGTATATAGTACCACACAAGAACTTACCTCACCAGGGGTTTCTTGAATTTTGGCAGTGTCATAAGACCTATGTTCTTCTCCTTCGCTGGCAGAAATAAAAGCTTCAGACTTGGAGCTTGATTCATATTCTTGAGTAGGACTTTCCTTCCTATGGCTAGCCTTCAATTTCTCATTTAGAACTTTTCTTAGAACTCCAGAAGCTACAGTTTTTCTGGCCAACATTTTCTGCCTACGAAACCTAGGTTTTGGGGTTTCACTAGGGGGTGTAGATGAGGATGTATTCGAAGTGAATACTGGTGGGGGAGTGCCAGGATTATCTTGGGGGTTAGTCATGGTGGATTGTTTCTTAAGAAAAATTTGGGAATTTCGGAGAGAAGAAGGGCGATCAAAACTTGAAAAGAGTTTTGACGGTTATGGACTAATGAAGAAGAGGTGTGGCATGTATTTAAAGATGAATAGACTTAAATGCAGTAACGACAGCTTTTTCAGAGGTCAATTAGAAGTCTAATCAAGATGTAATTTCGGTCTCGTAGTGATTATTAGGCATCGCTAGATTTTAGGCAAAAATCCTGATTTTTAGAGTTTTAGGGGAACGAAACTGGTTCAATGCTCAACAGATAGAATTTCTGGGAATTTGATGAATGTAGGACTTCTGCTCATGATTGGAAATATAATATTTCTAATTGTGCAGAGTATAGAAAACATACTTGAGCTTTTCATATGAACACATACTGATGAACTAGGTTCGTTATATAGAACTCTCTTGAACATGCCTCAAATGCCAAAATAGAAGAATCTTTGTAAGTGATCAGTGGGTCATACACATGTCACAGGAGTATACTAATTAAAGTATGAAACTGAGTAAGAATTGATCTAGATATTTACACAAAGTTAGAACTCCTAACCAAATATATATATATATATATATATATATATATATATATATATATATATATATATATATTTCATTGTGCATTCTGAACTGGACCTATTAGGTGATCTTAATCATTCCTAACTCCAATCTGTTCCTCTCAAAGTTTTCTCTAGTCAGTGCTTTAGTGAAGATGTCAGCTATTTGTTTATCAGTAGCACAGAATTCTATTGAAATCAGTCCTTTCTCATAGTTATCTCTTACCAAGTGGTGTCTAACATCTATGTGCTTAGTCCTCTTATGATGAACAAGGTTCTTTGTCATACTTATAGCACTAGTGTTATCACAGAATATTGGAATACATCCCACTTCAATTCCAAAATCTACCAGCTGTTGTTTGATCCATATCAATTGAGCACAACGGGAAGCAACAACAACATACTCAGCTTCAACAGTAGATAAGGCCACAAAATTTTGCTTTTTGGTAGTCCATGACACAAGACATGAACCAAGAAAATGTGTCATACCTGAGGTGCTTTTCTTGTCCACTAAGAAACCTGCATAATCAGCATCAACATATCCAACTAGATCAAACTTACTACCTTTAGGATACCAGGGACACATATCAGTGGTACCTTTCAGATATCTCAGTATCCTTTTTACCGCAGTCAAGTGGGACTCTTTTGGATTTACCTGAAAATGAGCACAAAGCCCTACACTGAAAACGATGTCAGGTCTGCTTGTAGTAAGATACAAGAGTGAACCAATCATTCCCCTATACAACTTTTGATCGACTGCTGAACCAGGTTCATCAATATCTAATTTGGTGGCAGTTGCAATGGGTGTGTCTATTTCTTTAGATTCCTCCATTTTAAACTTTTTGATTAGCTCTTTTGTATACTTCTGCTGATGGATCATGGTTCCATTTGGACATTGTTTGATCTGCAAGCCTAAAAAGAAGTTAAGCTCACCCATCATGCTCATTTCAAACTCACTGCCCATTAGTTTTGCAAAGTCCTTACTCAGACTATCAGTGGTAGCCCCAAATATGATGTCAACCACATATATTTGCACAACAAGGAGATATTTACCTTTTTCCCTTGAAAATAAGGTACTGTCAATTTTACCTCTTTTGTAACCATGCTCCAGTAGGAATTTGGATAGTCGTTCATACCAAGCTCTTGGGGGCTGCTTGAGCCCATAGAGAGCTTTGTTTAACTTGTACACATGCTCAGGACATTCCTTGCTCTCAAACCCTGGAGGTTGTTTCACAAACACTTCTTCCTTTAGGTAGCCATTCAGGAAGGCACTTTTTACATCCATCTGATGAAGAGTGAATTCTATATGTGCTGCAAAGTGTATGAGGAGTCTGATTGCCTCTAGTCTTGCAACTGGAGCCAATGTCTCATCATAGTCTATGCCCTCCTCTTGGCTGTATCCTTGTACCACCAGTTTTGCTTTGTTTCTTGTAACTGTTCCATCTTCATCAAGTTTGTTTCTGAAGACCCATTTTGTACCAATGACTGATCTGTCCTTGTGTCTCGGAACTAGATGCCAAACTTGACTTCTTTCAAATTGGTTGAGTTCATCTTGCATTGCATTCACCCAATCTGCATCCTTCAAAGCCTCAACAACATTTTTAGGTTCAATAAGAGATAAGAAAGCATCAAAAGTACACAGATTATTTAGCTGTGATCTAGTTTTGACTCCAAATGTTGGATCAGTAATAATGTTCTCAATGGGATGAGAACTTTGATACTTGTGAGGTTTCACAACCAACTGGTTTCTGCTAGATGTCTCTCCCATGTTCTGTTGCTGAGGAACAGGTTCATGAACAAGTTCCTCTAGGGGTTTTGATTCATTTTTTCCTTGATTAGTTCCCCAGTCAGGTTGCCCTGATTTGAAGGACCTGTTCCATCACCTGTTCCTTCTTTTGATGCCACTTTGACTTGTGCTGGGGATTCAGTAAATTCCTTTACCAATCCAATGGCTTCATCTTCATGTTCATGTCTCTCAAAAAGAATGTTAGTTTCATCAGATACTACATGTACACTTTCTTCTACACACAAAGTTCTTTTATTAAACACTTTATATGCTTTGCTATGTGAAGAATATCCCATGAATACTCGCTCATCACTTCTGGGATCAAACTTACCTAGGGAGTCTTTTCCATTATTGTGCATATAGCACTTGCAACCACATGCCCTAAGATGGGATATGTTTGGTTTTCTCCCTTTAAGTAACTCATAGGAGTCTTCTCTACCAGAGGTCTGGTCATGCATCTATTGATTATGTAGCATGCAGTGTTTACGGCCTCTGCCCAGAAGCTGTGGGGCAATTTACTAGAAAGCAACATGGTTCTAGCCATGTCCTCCAGAGTTCTATTATTCCTTTCAACTACTCCATTTTGTTGAGGGATCATAAGGGCAGAGAAATTATGATCTATACCATTTTCATCACAGAATTCAGCAAACTTGGAATTTTCAAATTCAGTTCCATGATTAGACCTAATGGATGCAAGTTGATTTCCTAATTGTTTCTAAGTTTTTCTAACACATGCAATAAACATGTCGAATGCTTCATCTTTGGAGGTTAGAAATAGAACCCAGGTAAATCTAGAATAATCATCAACAAGAACTATTACATGTTTCTTTCCACCTCTGCTCATAGTTCTCATTGGACCACATAGATCCATATGGACCAGTTCCAACGACTTGGTTGTACTTACCATTTTCTTGCTTTTGAAGGGTGATCTTACCTGCTTCCCCCTTACACATGCCTCACAAACTTTGTCTTCCTAGAACTTGATATTAGGTAACCCTATCACCAAGTCTTTAGAGACTAATTTGTTTAGCTGATTTAGACTTGCATGACCAAGTCTTTTGTGCCACAGGAGGGTATCATTAACCAACACACTTAAGCAAGTGAGTTCATTTTCTGAGAGAGTGGACAAATCTACAATGTAAATATTGTTAACTCCTTTTCCCTGCAAAACAATCTTGTCAGTGATAAGGTTAATCACAAAGAATTTGGTAGAGGTAAAAGCTACAAGATTACCTCTGTCACACAATTGTGACACACTTATTAGGCTATACTTCAAGCCATCTATCAGGTACACATTCTCTATGGAATGAGAATCTGTTTTGCCTACCGTTCTAACCCCAATGATCTCACCTTTATTTCCATTACCAAAGGAGATATTACATCCTTTTAAGTCCTCAAGTGAAAGGAACTGGTCCTTGTTCCTAGTCATATGTTTTGTGCAGCCACCATCCATATACCATATTTGGCTCCTCCCTTTCACTTGGACCTGCAAAATGAAATCAGGGGTTAGTCTTAGGAACCCAAACTAGTTTGGGTCCCTTTCTATAGGCAAAAGGATGAATAAGATTCCTTCTTGCCTACCCAGGTAGCTTGTTTTTCTCTTGAACAAAGACTTTATTCTTTTGACTGGCCTTTTCTTTTGCATTACATTCATTTTTGTAATGGCCAGCCTTGCGACAATGTGTGCAGATTTTATTTTCAGGAAGAGTGAGGTACTTGCTTCTAGAGTCCCATTTTGGAGCTCGAGTCCTATAGCCAAGTCCCTTTTTATTGCTACTGTGATGCTCTTGCAGCCAAGAGAGTGCATCAGAAGCCTTGTTCCACTTGCAAGTTCTGTCTAGTTCATGTTTCACCTTTCCTAGATATTCCTTCAGGACTTTGATGAGTTCATCTTTCTTATACAATTCATCTTTCATTTTTCCCAAGTTTTCTTCTAGAGTGAGATATGTGTGATCAGCTTTCTTCTTTCCTGTTCCTACAGTTTTAAGTTTTCAGACCTAAGTTTTAGGACACTGTTATCAAGTTCAAGAACCTGGATCTTCGACTCAGCATTTGTGTTATCACTCTCATTAGCCCTAGACTTTAGACTTTTGCATTTTGATTTTAGGATCACACATTCCCTAGACAAAACTTCTTTCTCATTGTTAATTATCTCAAACTCATCAACGAAGTCTAGTAGTAGCTCAACCAACTTTACTTTAGACAAAAATTTAATCTTATTTTTGAGATGAAGGATACTTACCTCTTGTTCATCATCTGATTCTCCGATGGCCATCAGTGCTTGCTCTTCTTCAGCTTTATTTTCCGAATCTTCATCTGAAGTTTCTCCCCAAGCAACAACCATAGCCTTGGTTGAACCTTTGCTCCTTTTTGGTTGAACCTGTTCCTTCTTCCCGTTCCTTCGTTCAGCCCTTTCTTTCTTCCACTCAATTTCCCATTGAGGGTCATTCTTGATCAGGTGATCAGTCTTACCACACTTATAACAACCTCACTGGTCTGTTTCTCAGGAGCTCTTGACTTGTTGAAGGTTGTACTTCTCGAAGAACTATTTCCTCTCATCAGGTACTTTTTGAATTCTCTAGTGATCATAGCCATCTCATCATCTTCCAGATCTGAACCTTCAACAATTCTGAGAGCTAGTCTTCTCTCCTTTTTGGGTGTATCCATCTTCATGGTTTGCCTTTTGAGTTTATAAGCAGTAAGATTTCCAATCAGTTCATCCAATTTGAGAGTAGCAATATTCTTGGATTCCTGAATGGCCGTGATTTTGCTTTCCCATGAGACTGGCAGAACCCTTGTCAGGATTTTCTCAACCCTGTCTTCTTCAAGAATAATCCTTCCAAGGGACATAAGTTCATTTGTCAGTGTAGTGAACCTAGTATACATCTCTTGGATAGTTTCTCCTTCCTTTATAGTAAAATTCTCATATTGAGAATACAACAATGTTCCTCTAGATCTTTTCACTTGAGGTGTTCCTCATGAGCCACTTGCAAAGTGTCCCATATCTCCTTGGCAGTAGTACAACTTTGGATCCTACTGTACTCATCTAGACCTAGTCCACACACAAGCCATTTCTTGGCCTTAGCATTTTTCTCCCACTTTTTAGGTCTTCAGCAGTGCAGTCAGCCCTTGTCTTTGGCACAACCACTCCTTCCTCATTTTTCATTGTACTTGCCAAAGGACCATCAGTGACTATGTCCTAGAGCTCATAGTCTTCTCCTATGATGTGATCCTTCATCCTGTTCTTCCACCAAGAGTAATACTGTCCATTGAATAGTGGAGGCCTGGCAGTGAATTACCCTTCCCAGTTCCTAGGTGGTGCACTCATGTTGATCTTTTCCTAAGGTGTTACCCTTTTCAAGGTAACCTGCTCTGATACCAATTGATGTTCTAAACATCAACACCACACAAGGGGGGGGGGTGATTTGTGTGGCACCCAATTTTTCGATCTAGAAGAACTTGGTTCTTCTAGATGTTCTAACTGCTACTGTTGCGAAATTAAAAGTATAGAAAATAAAGAACACAAAGAGTTTTACGTGAAAAATACCTGGCTCAAAAGGTGAAAAAACCACGACCTACTACTCAGTAGGATTTCCCCAAACATCCACTAAAATTACTGAACAAAAACAACATTTACAAAACTCTTTGTAAACCTAAGGATTAACTCTAATCCATGTGTAGCACACAGCCTCAACTGTTGCGACACCTTCCAGTTAGCCTATAACTTGAACACTCAAAGTACCTATTACAAATGCTTCTATGAAAGCTGAAAAGGTACAACATTAAACCACCTACTACAATTGAACTAGAATAAGAATAAACACAACGGAACTGGTTCTTCTATCTCATTCAAGTAGCTTAAGGTTTGCACACTTGAATTACACACGAACTGCTTGCAAAAAGCCTTGCTATTTTGCTCCCTATTCATGTTTAACTTTTTGCGTATGTGCAACACCTGTAAAAGAGAACAATCACTGTTATTTAATGAGTTAGTAATCAGAGTTTAATTGAGACTCAATTGCTAATCAGAGTAATCGAAGTTGAGTCCTTGTTCAATACAAACTCCAACCTTATCCTTTATCCGGATTGTGTTATTGTGTCCTCTTCCCACAAGGAGACTTTCTCTCCTCATCCAATATGCAACATTTTCGATCAGTTCAGGAGATATTGCTACTTCATTACTGAGACTTATCTCCTTCACGTGTATCTCACATGTCTAGGTTGATAAATACTGTGCCTCACATGATGAACCTGGTCCATGACTGAATTCATTTGTCATCTTTCAAAACTTCACCTGAACTTGGGCCAACAGGAATGGGTTTCTAGAAAGTAAAAAGACCGGTCGGGTCGTTACACCGAAAGTTTATGGAATTGCTGAGATGATCTCAATTTTGTAGATGCTCTTTTAAGAGAATATACAACCTTTTTTATAGGAGTGGCCTAGGGTTAGAGTAGCATTAAAGTTAAAGTATTGGTAATGTAGCCTCCAAGCAACCCGAATAGACTCCTAGAATTTCAAAACTCCTAATTTTTTTTTATGTCTACAGTAGGTATTATATTATTGTCGAATGTTTGATTTGTTATTCTAAAAATTATGATATAGTATTGGTTGTTATTAATCCATGATTACTAATCCAACTACATTCTTATTTCGCTATTTGTATATTTAACACAAAATACTACACATATTTTCTCGTAAGTTATGCGGGTGTTATTCAAGAAGAAAACTTAAGCAGACGTGATTACAACAAAAATAAGAATTAGTGATAGACAAATTTTATTGTTGAACATCAAAATTTGTCACAAATGTTATTTACCGATAGATTAGCAGGGATTATCGACAACTTATCAAAAGATCATATTTAGTGACAAATTAACTAGAGATTCATAGTTAATTTCATTTTTTTGTTAACCAAGTATTTTATAATAAAGCATATGGGAAAAACAAAAGAAAATTTTACTTCCTATAGCAAATTTACACCCTATTTAGTATAAATAAAAACCTTTTTAAAATATTATTTTCTATAGCTACCTTTTAGTTTTTATAGCAAAATATGGATTTATGGTCACTTCCTACTGTTAAGCCATTAAATACGCTGTCTAATTGCTCTCTCTCTCATTCTTTCAGTTTATTCTCTCCCAAAATCATGCATAGTATCTTATTCTCTCTCCACAATCAATCTCTCTCATTCTTTCCTATATGAACTAGAAAACTGGTTTCCTCCGATAAACGGTGAGCTTTTCCATGATTTTCATGGTTATCACTACTCTTCAGCCATAAAACAAGTGAGCTTTTTTCATGATTTTCTGCAAGTTTTCTTAACATCCATTTCAAAATTGTTCTTTCCCAATTCCACAGGACGTGGAGGCGTGACATCAATTTTTTTCCCTTCTGATTCATGATTTCTTGTTTCTGTCAAGAACTATGAAATTGTGCAAGTCGTAAATCATCAACACAGATTTTCACCACTCACCACTAAAGTTTTTTTTATTTTTGTTCGGTTAAAGCTTCTTTTTTTTCTCTTCAACAATTTTTTTTAAATATCCACCATTGTTAGGTTTTCTGCAGAATACCCATAAAAGCACTCAATTTCGAAGAGCCATCTTTATATTTGCAAAGCATTCATGTAACGGCCTGGCCGGTTGTTTCATGTGTTACCGCTCCATTTTTCCCATTTCTGTTTCTTATTGTATTGTTCGGCGGTATTATGTGTTATTGGGTTTGTTGGCTTGGGTTCAGAAATGTTTTGGTAAGGTTTGAGACATTTAGTCTCTTCTGAGTAAGCTTAAGTTGGAAAAACCAACCGGATATTGACTTAAATGAAAAAGGGCTCGGATGCGAATTCTGATGGTTTGAAAAACATCGGGAAATGATTTTGGACTTAGGAGTGCGATCAAAACGTGTTTAGGAGGTCCGTAGTAGGTTTAGGCTTGAATTGGTGAAATTGGAATTTTTGCATTTTCCTGTTGTTAGGTGAGATTTTGATATAGGGGTCGGAATGGAATTCCAGGAGTTGTTGTAGGTCCGTTGTGTCATTTGGGATATTTGTGAAAAATTTCAGGTTATTTGAACGTGGGTTGATAGACTTTTTGATCAAAAATGTAATTTGAAAGATTTTTAGAACCTTAGGCTTGAATCCGATGTGATTCGGTTGATTCGAGGTTGTTTGAGGTGTTTTGAAGATTGGTATAAGTTTGGATAGTGGTATATGACTTGTTTGTGCTTTTGGTTGAGGTCCCAGGGGCAGATAGTTGGTGGAAGATTTTTAGTTGGGTTTTGGAAGCTGAAGATTTCCTATTGCTGTCATAACCGCAGTTGTGGCTAGAGGACCACAGTTGCGGGCTCGCAGAAGTGCCCAGTGGGTCGCAGATGTGGAAATAGTCATAGAACCTGGAACCCCAGAAGAGGCTGTTTGAGCACACCTATGGTATCGCAGGTGCGACTGTTCCATCGTAGATGCGGAACTTGGTTTTAAGTGAAAACCACAGATGCGGTGCTTTGGCCGCAGAAGCGGGACCACAGAAGCAGAAGAAGGACCGCAGGTGCGTAATCCCTGGGTAGGAATGTATATAAACCCTCATTCGCGATTTTCAGCCTTTCTTCACCATTTTTAAATTGATTTTGGAGAAGGAATCAGAGGGAACTTCATTGAGGTAAGACTTTTGATCACAAAACTCGTTCCTATGGTGTTATTTCATTGATTAGGCTTGAAATTTATGGAAATTGGTGAGTAAATAATGAAGAAACTAAGGCTTGAGATTGAAAACCTTTGAGTAAGGGTTTGAGGGGTCATTTGTGGTCGGATTTTGGTACTTTTCATAATGATAAACTCGTGGGATGATAAGGAGTTTATCGATGTAATTTTTATCAAATTTCGAGATGTGGGCTCGGGGGTCAGGTTTGGTAATTTTTGGGATTTGTGTTGTAATTTGATTATTTTCGCATGGGCTTCGTTCCCTTAGCATATTTTGATGGTTATGTACTGATTTTGGTTAAATTTGGAGCATTCGGAGGCCGATTCGAGAGGCAAAGGCATCACGGGCTAGAGTTTGGATTGAATAGATGCAAGCAATGATTGTAAATACTGTCTTGAGGGTATGAAACCCCCGATTTCACATCGTTGTGCTATTTTGAGGTGATTCACACGCAAGGTGATGAGCGTGGGGTCGTGCACTGTTGGATATAGTGACTTAGTCCATCCCGTATGACTATTTAGCTGCGTATTTGATTGAAAACTGTTTGCTATCATCATGTTTTGGGATGAGCGCCATATTTGGGCCTCGTGCCAACTGTTTTGGACCCTTTTGGGGATATTTACTACTATTCCTCACTGTTTTGACTTTATATTTGTACTCAGTCATGTTATATTCTACTGTTTTCATAACTCAGCCATATTTACTCGGTTTTGACATCTTAAATGACATTTTGGGTTGAGCATCATATTTTACTGTGCCAGAGTGGCTTTTAGAGATTTCTGACTGAGTAGGGCCGAGGACCTGTGTTGTCAGGTTATTATGGGATCAGGCTACACGCCGCAGCAGTGTTGTAATGATTTATGATTATGAGGCCGAGGTCCTGAGTTGTTATGCCCCGAGGTCTTTTGATATGAGGCCGAGAGCCTATTTGATTATGCCATGAAATGGCTTGATATTGCGCTTGGGACTTAAGGGGTCCCTCTAGGAGTATATATCCCCCTAGTGAGCACGGGTACCCAATTTGTTATGTGATATAGCCCGAGGGGCTGATGTTGTTCCATGTTATTGCCCAAGGGGCTGGTACGAGTGATTGTGAGAATGCCCGAGGGCCTGATTCTGTTGGTATGTTGCCCAAGGGGTTGATTTTATGTGACTATCTTTCCTCACTGCTTTTCATTCACTCATTTAAACTACTTAAAGATGTTTTAAAGAGGTTTTCACTGAACTATGATGTTTCTACGAGTTTTTACTATTTTATTACATTGTTCCAATTTTACCCTACCACTTTGTAGCATTTTGATGTGATTTACGTGTTTTCTTATCACTCATCTGCCTTTACTTTTATTACTTAAGGAGTTGGCATACTCACATTACTCCCTACACCCTATGTGCAGATTCAGGAGCCTCAGGTCTCTCTAGCAAGGGCTGATTGCTTCTAGCAGGCTGTTCGGAGTTCACTAGGTAGTTGCTCGGCGTTCGCAGCCCAGTGCTTCTCCCTCTTATCTTACTTTCCTTTGTAATATTTCTATAATAGATTGTGTAGTCTCTTTCATAGTCTTAGACAGATGTTTAGATGCTCATGACTGGTGATACCCCGATGTTGGGCTGTGTTATTTTCCCCATTTGTCCTATTTCACTCTATTTGGGATTTATCACTTACTAACGACATAAATTGAATTATTATAACTGTTTAAATGAATTGGGAGTTTGTGTTGGCTGGCCTTGTTTCACAATAGGCGCCATCACGACCGGGTCCGGATTTAGGGTCATGACAAGTTGGTATTAGTTCCTAAGTTACATAGGCCTCACGAGTCATGAGCAGGTTTAGTAGAGTTTCGCGGATCGGTATGGAGACATCTGTATTTATCCTCGAGAGGCTACAGAACCTTTAGGAAAAGCTTCATATTCTTGAAATTTTTGTCATGCGAATCTATTGATCCGAGTACTAAACTTCTGTTATTCTATTCTCTCACAGATGGTGAGAACATGAGCAACCGGTCAGGATAGACGACCACCAGTACCACCAGTTATGACCACTAGAGGCCGAGGACGCAGTTAAGGCCATGGTAGGGGCATGGGTGTAGCCCGCACAATAGTTAGGGCAGCACCTGCTGATCTACCAATCGCCCCAGTTCAGGATCAGGTCCCAGTTGTGGACGCTCCCGCAGCACCAACTCAGGCACCAACTGTGCCCTTTGTGATTCCGGGTCTTGAGGAGGCCCTAGTTCAGATTTTATCAATATGCACTGGCCTAGCTCATGCAGTCTCAATTACTATAATAGAAGCTACTTCTCAGGCTGGGGGAGGCACTCAGACTCCCGCCGCTCACATACCTAAGCAGGTCGTCCATGGACTTCAGACATCGAGGGCAAATCCAGCCCAGCCGGTTGTAGCTGCTCAGGACTATGTAGCTCCTGCTATGCCAGAGGACGAGCATCGTAGGTTGGAGAGGTTTGGTAGACTTCAACCTCCGATTTTTAGTGGTGCAAAGGACGAGGATGCCGGGGGTTTCTTGGATAAGTGTCAGAGGATTCTTCGTACATCGGGTATTCTGGAGACCAACGGGGTCGCGTTTACTACTTTTCAATTTTCTGGAGCCGCCTTCACTTGGTGGGTGGCTTATGAGAGGCGTAGGCCTGTTGGTGTAGCACCCCTTACCTGGCATCAGTTCTCCGTCCTTTTTTTGGAGAAGTATGTGCCACAGTCTTGTAGAGAGGAGATGAGGTCGGGGGAGGCACTCAGACTCCCGCTGCTCGAGTGGTTGCGTTAGGGAGAGATGACTGTGACGTGGTATGAGATGAGTTTCTCGGAGTTAGCTCGTCATGATGTTTGATTGGTTCCCACAGAGATAGAGAGGATTAGAAGGATCGTTGATGGCCTCACGTATGAGCTTTGGATTCTCATGACTAGGGAAAGGGTGTCCGGTGCTACCTTTGAGGAGGTTGTTGACATTGCTCGTGATATTGAGTTATTTCGTTGCCAGGAGAGAGATGAGAGGGAGGCCAAGACGCCTCGTGGATATGGTAGTTATGGTGGTGCTCCTTTGAGGGGTCAGTTTTAGCATGGCAGAGGCCGTCCATTCAGACATGCTCAGTCAGCTCACCCAGGTTATCGTGGGTCATGGTTCTCAAAGTTCTCATCAGGGCTAGTGATCACTCAGTGCCCTTCTAGCCCAGAGTTCATCCCGTGCTCCATCAGTTCAGGGCTCTTCTATGCCAGGTGCATATGCTAGTTATTCCAGTGCTAGGGGTTCCCTTCAGTACCTGTCTCTAGCACCGAGGAGTTGTTATAAGTGTGGAGAGTTGGGCCATATGTGAATGCAGTGCCTTCGTCATATTGGGGGTTCATCCCGGCAGAGGAGTTAGCCATCGGCTTCAGCGCCAGTTTCTTCACCACCACTAACCCAGTCAGCTAGGGGTGGAGGTCAGTTAGCTAGGGGCTGCCCAGAGGGGGAGGTCGATTAGATGGTGGCCAGGCCCATTTCTATGCACTTCCAGCTAGACCCGATGCTCTTGCTTTAGATGTTATGATCACAGGTATTGTCTCAGTCTATCGCAGAGATGCCTCTGTATTATTTAATCCCGGTCCCACTTATTATTATGTGTCATCATACTTTGCTCGTTATTTGGATATGCCCCGTGAGTCTCATGTTTCATTTGTTCGTGTATCTACTCCGGTGGGCAATACTGTTATTGTAGACCGTGTGTACCGGTCATATGTGGTGACTATTGAGGGTCTGAAGACCCGAGTGGATCTATTGTTGTTATGTATGGTAGACTTCGATGTTATATTGGGCAAGGATTGTCTATCTCTGTGTCATGCTATTTTGGACTTTCACGCTAAGACAGTGACATTGGATATGCTGGGTGTGCCACAAATTGAGTGGCGAGGATCAATTGATTATGTTCCCAGTAGGGTGATTTCATTCATGAAGGCCGAGCGTATGGTTGGGAAAGGTTGTCTATCTTACTTAGCCCTTGTGAGGTATGTTGGTGCAGAGACTCCTAGTATTGATTCCGTTCCTGTTGTGAGAGATTTTCCCGATGTGTTTCCTACAGACCTGCCGAGCATGCCACCGGATAGGGATATTGATTTTGGTATTGACCTGGTGTCGGGAACTTAGCCTATTTCTATTCCACCATATCGTATGGCGCCATTGGAGCTGAAGGAGTTGAAGGAGCAGCTTCAGGAACTCCTTGATAGGGGGTTTATTCAACCTAATATATTGCCTTGGGGTGCGCCGGTTCTATTTGTGAAGAAGAAGGATGGCACGATGCGGATGTGCATTGATTATAGGCAGTCTAACAAAGTAACAATCAAGAACAAGTATCCTTTGCCTCGTATTGATGATTTGTTTGACCAACTTCAGGGAGCGAGAGTGTTCTCCAACATTGATCTCCGTTCAGGTTATCACCAGTTGAAGATCAGTGACTCATATATTCTTAAGACAACTTTCACTTCCCGATATGGTCATTATGAGTTCTTGGTGATGTCTTTTGGGCTGACCAATGCCCTAGAAACGTTCATGCACTTGAGTAACAATGTGTCCCTGCGGTATCTCGAATTGTTTGTCATAGTTTTCATTGATGATATTCTGGTATATTCGTGTAGTCAGGAGGAGAACACGGAGCATTTGAGAGTTGTGTTGCAGAGATTGAGGGAGGAGAAGCTTTATGCAAAGTTCTCCAAGTGTGAGTTTTGGCTTGTTTCGGTGGCTTTCTTGGGGAACGTGGTGTCCAGTGAGGGTATTCAGGTTGATCCAAAGAAGATAAAGACGATCCAGAGTTGGCCCAGACCTTCCTCAGCCATAGAGATTCCCAGCTTTCTTTGTTTGGCAAGTTATTACCACCGGTTTATTCAGGGGTTCTCATATATCGCATCGCCTTTGACTAAGTTAACTCAAAAGGGTGCTCCATTCATGTGGTCGGATGAGTGTGAGAAGAGCTTTCAGAAGCTCAAGACTGCCTTGACCAATGCTCTAGTGTTAGTTTTGCCATAAACTTCAGGTTCATATACCGTGTATTGTAATGCTTCGAGAGTTTGTATTGGGTGTATGTTGATGCATGAGGGTAGGGTTATTGCTTATGCTTCTCGTTAGTTGAAGCCCCATGAGAAGAACTAACCTGTTCATGATTTGGAATTGGTTTCCATTGTTCACGCGTTGAAGATTTGGAAGCATTATTTGTATAGTGTGTCTTGTGAGGTGTTTACTGATCATCATAGCCTCCAACACCTATTCAAGTAGAAGGATCTCAATTTGAGGCAGCGGAAATGGTTAGAGTTGCTAAGGGATTAGAGTTTAGATATATTCCAGTTGGGGAGAGATCACTTGTAGTTGATGTTCAGGCCTTGGCCAATCGGTTCGTGAGGTTGGATATTTCGGATCCCAGTTGGGTATTGGCTTGTGTGATTTCTCGGTCTTCCTTATTTGATCTCATCAGAGAGCACCAATATGATGATCCTTATTTGCTTGTCATTAAGGATAAATTTTAGCACGATGACGCCAGAGATGTGACCATTGGTGATGATGGGGTGTTGACGATGTAGGGCCGAATATGTGTGCCCAATGTAGATGGGCTTCGGGAGTTTATTCTGGAGGAGGCCCATAGCTCGCGGTATTCCATTCATCCGGGTGCCGCGAAGATGTATCAGGATATGAGATAGTATTATTGGTGGACGAGAATAAAGAAGGACATTGTGGGATTTGTAGCTCAGTGTCTCAATTGTCAACAGGTGAAATATGAGAATTAGAGACCGGGTGGCTTGCTTCAACGGATGGATATTCCAGAGTGGAAGTGGGAGAGGATCACCATGGACTTTGAAGAAGTTCGATCCTATTTGGGTGATCGTGGATCAACTGACCAAGTCCGCACACTTCATTCCTGTGTGTACTACCTATTTTCCAGAGCGATTGGTAGAGATCTATATCCGGGAAATTGTTTGTTTGCATGGTGTCCCAGTTTCCATCATTTTAGATAAGGGCACTCACTTTACTTTACAGTTTTGGAGATCGGTGCTGCGAGAGTTGGGTGCTCAGGTTGATTTGAGCATAGCTTTTCACCCTCAGACGGACGGGCAGTCCGAGCGCACTATTCAGATATTGGAGGACATATTGCGCGCTTGTGTCAATGATTTTGGAGGGTCATGAGATCAGTTTCTATCGCTTGCAGAGTTTGGTTATAACAATAGTTACCGGACGAGTATTCAGATGGATCCATATGCGGCTTTGTATGGGAGGCGGTGTAGATCTCCTGTTGGTTGGTTTGAGCTGGGTGAGGCTAGGCTATTGGGTACAGACTTGGTGCAAGATGCTTTAGACAAGGTGAATGTGATTCAGGAGAGGCTTCGTATAGTGCAGTCGAGACAAAAGAGTTATGCTGACAGGAAGGTTCAGGATATGTCCTACATAGTTGGCGAGAAGGTTCTGTTGAAGGTTTCACCCATGAAGGGTGTTGTGAGATTTGGGAAGAAGGGTAAATTGAGTCGTCGATTCATTGGGCTTTTTGAGATGCTTTGGATGATTGGGGAGATGGCTTATGAGCTTGATTTTCCACCCAGCTTATCGAGTGTGCATCCGGTATTTCTTGTTTCTATTCTCTGGAAGTATATTAGAGATCCGTCTCATGTTTTGGATTTTAGCACGGCTCAGTTAGATGATGATTTTACTTATGATGTAGAGCCAGTAGCTATTTTGGAGTGTCAGGTTTGAAAGTTGAGGTCAAAGGATATAGCTTCAGTGAAAGTGCAGTAGAGAGGTCGGCCCGTGGAGAAGGATACCTGGGAGACAGAGCTGGAGATGCGGAGCAGATATCCTCACCTGTTTGGGGCTTCAGGTATATTTCTTGACCTGTTCGAGGACGAATATTTGTTTAAGAGGGGGAGGATGTAATGACCCGGCCGGTCATTTCATGTGTTACCGCTCTGTTTTCTCCATTTCCGCTTCTTATTGTCTCGTTCGGCGATATTATGTGTTATCAGGTTGGTTGGCTTGTGTTCGTAAAGGTTTTGGTAAGGTTTGAGACACTTAGTCTCTTATGAGTAAACTTAAGTTGGAAAAGTCAACCGGATATTGACGTTTGTGAAAAAGGGCTCAAATGTGAATTCCGATGGTTTGGATAGCTTTGGGAGATAATTTGGGACTTAAGAGTGTGATCGGAACGTGTTTTGGAGGTCCGTAGTAGGTTTAGGCTTGAATTGGCGAAATTGAAATTTTAGCATTTTCCGGTTGATAGGTGAGATTTTGATATAGGGATCGAAATGGAATTCCGGGAGTTGCAGTAGGTCCGTTGTGTCATTTGGGATGTGTGTGCAAAATTTCAGGTCATTTGAACGTGGGTTGATAGACTTTTATCAAAAGCAGAATTCGGAAGATTTTTAGAACCTTAGGCTTAATCCGATGTGATTTTGTTTATTCGAGGTTGTTTGAGGTGTTTTGAAAATTGGTATAAGTTTGGATAGTGGTATATGACTTGTTTGTGCTTTTGGTTAAGGTCCCGGGGGGCTCAGGATGATTTTGGATGGTTGGCGGAAGATTTTTAGTTGAGTTTTGGCAGCTAAATATTTCCTATGGCTGTCATAACCGCACCTGCGACTAGGGGACCGCAGGTGTAGGCTCGTAGAAGCGCCCAGTGGGTAGCAGATGCGGAAATGGCCATGGAAGCTGGAACCGTATAAGTAGCTGTTTGAGCGCACCTGCAGTATCGCAGGTGCAGGTATTCCATCGCAGATGCAGAACTTGATGTTTATGTGCAAACCGCATATGCGGTGCTTTGGCCGCAGAAGCGGGACCATAGAAGCGGAAGAAGGACCGTAGGTGCGAAATCCCTGGGTCAGAAAGTATATAAACCCTCCTTCGAGATTTTTAGCCTTTCGTCACAATTTTTAAATTGATTTTGGAGCTTTTTGGGGGATGTTAGAGAAGGAATCATCGGGAACTTCTTTAAGGTAAGACGTTTGATCATAAAACTCATTCCTACGGTGTTATTTCATTGATCGTGGTTGAAATTTATGGTAATTGGTGAGTAAATAATGAAGAAACTAGGGCTTGAGATTGGAGACCTTTGAGTAAGGGTTTGAGGGGTCATTTGTGGTCGGATTTTGGTACTTTTGATATAGATGAACTCGTGGGAGGATAAGGAGTTTATTGATGTAATTTTTATCGAATCCCGAGACATGGGCCCGGGGTTGGGTTTGGTAAATTTCTGGATTTGTGTTGTAATTTGATTATTTTCGCATGGACTTCGTTCCCTTAGCATATTTTGATGGTTATGTACTAATATTTGTTAGATTTGGAGCATCCGGAGGCCGATTTGAGCGGCAAGGGCATCGCGGGCTAGAGTTTGGACTGGATAGAGGTAAGTAATGATTGTAAATGCTATCTTTAGGGTATGAAACCCCAGATTTCACATCGTTGTTCTATTTTGAGGTGACGCACATGCAAAGTGATGAGCGTGGGGTCGTGCACCGTTGGGGATGGTGACTTAGTCCAACCCGTATGACTGTTTAACTGTGCATTTGTTTAAAAACTATTTGCTATCATCATGTTTTGGGCTTAATGCCATATTTGGGCCTCGTGCCAACTATTTTTGACCCTTCGGGGATTTTTACTACTATTCCTCACTGTTTTGATTTTATATTTGTACTCAGTCATGCTATATTCTACTGTTTTCATAATTCAGCCATGTTTACTCTGTTTTGACATTTTAAGTTACATTTTGGGTTGTGCATCATATTTTACTGTGCCCGAGTGGCTTTTATAGATTTCTTAATGAGTAGGGCCGAGGGCCTGTGTTGTGAGGTTAATATGGGATCGGGCTACATGCCGTAATAGTGTTATACTGATTTATGATTATAAGGCCGAGGGCCTGAGTTGTTATGACACGAGGTGGCTTCATATGAGGCCGAGAGCCTATTTGATTATGCCACGAGATGGCTTTATATTGCGCTTGGGCCGTAACGGGCCCCTCCAGGAGTCTATACACTCCCAGCCCAATTTGTGATGTGATATTGTCACGACCCCAGTTTGCCCTCCGTGAACTATCGTGATGGTACCTAGTCTCTACGACTAGGTAAGCCTAACAAATGTAGAACATAAACGAAACTTGCGGAAGAAATAATCAAGAACCAAAATAACTGAATGGAAACAATAGTTACAATGTCGCTCGGCATATACAACACAACATTCTCTAAACCAAGTACACTATCCCTAAACTTGAAAACTCACGGAAACACAAGCCTTTGGAATATTTAACAGTATAACTCCAGAATATCTAACAAAAAGAAAATACAGAAGGGCAATGCTAAACAATTAGAATAGAAAGGGACTTCTCGGTCTGCGGACGCGGTAGATGTACCTCGAAGTCTTTAGAGCAGTCGCCTCCTTAAGGATGGTAGGCCCGAGTAGCGGTACCTGGATCTGCACATGAAAAACATGCGCAGAAGGGGCATGAGTACATCACAGCGGTACTCAGTAAGTGCCAAGCCTAACCTCGGTTGGGTAGTGACGAGGAAGGTCAGAGCCCTACTGAGGTTAAATAAAATATAAAGATCAACAGTATAGAATGGAACAATATGAATAAATATAGTAGTAAAATATCACATGATGTACAAGACAACAACAACTATACAGAAACAAGGTAAACACGGAAAGGAAATATAGCTCAGCACTAATAATAACGATCGGGGATCTCCCATGATACCGTCCTGTAGTCCCATGTGTACATATCCAATGGATCACTTGGGATCCCGTCCCGTAGTCCAACTCATAGTGCACGGGGATCTACCAGAGTCCTGTTCCGTAGTCCCAAATGTAAATACCCAGTATTGGGGGAATCTACCGGGTGCATTCCTGTAGTTCTATATAACTATGCAGGGGGATCTATCAGAATCCCACATCCGTAGTCCTAAAATAAACAGGCAAGGGGGAGCTACTGGAATCCCACATCCGTAGTCCCAAAATAAACTGACAAGGGGAGCTACCGGAATCCCCATCTGTAGTCCCAAAATAAATACACAGCAGCAACAGGAAAATATACAGAAAAGGTAAAGTTTCATATTAAGGAAACAAGTGATTATAGCCTAGCATGCTGCACAGAATTCAGGTAATGCAGGTTGAGCAAATGAAGCAATTAAGTTACTTAGACATACTTTCCTAAGCTAACACCATGCTTAATAGTGTAAGTAATAGAAACAAGAAAGCAAACAAACTAGTAATTACTTAAAGAAAACCGGATTTCCAACAATTAGCACAAGTACGCACTCGTCACCTCACGTATAAGGTATTTCAGTTACCAAATATACCAATCCTAAAGGGGAAGGTCCCCCACACAAGGTTAAACAAGCCACTTACCTCGAACCAGCTCAATAATCAATCCGAAACCACGCTCTTGCCACGAGTACTCAACTCCAAATGGCCCAAATCTATTCAGTTCAATTGCATAATATAAATAACACTTCAAGTAGTTGATTAAACAAAGAAATTCTAAGCTAATACATGAAATAGGTAAAATGACCAAAATGCCCTAAGACCCACATCTCAAAATCGGGTAAAATTTATATTTTCAGAAACCTTGCACTCTCACGAGTTCAGTCATGTCAAAAGTACCAAAATCGGACCTCCATTTATCCCTCAAATAATCACTCAAAGGTCTTTGTTTACCGTGAAAATGGTAACAATAATTAAATTTGTAAATGGGATTCTAAAAATATGTGATCTATTCTCGAGCTAGTTGTTAAAGCAGTTAATGCTAAGAATGCTAAGTTTAACAATGAAATGTGGGGTAAAAAGAGGCAGTAACCAAACCGAAGGTGGGGGCTGCTGCCCGGATGCAGAGTTGGTCGATGGGACCTCGAGGTCGGCATTAGTACCGATCTCGAACTATCGGGGATAGTCAAGGATGCGATAATAGTTAAAGATATAATTACACAAGGCTCTTTCGGTCGATATTAGGTTATATAATGAAGAACAAGTTAAGAGGCAATGAATACAGAAACGGCCTCGAGCCAGTACCAAGTGATAAACAAGAAGAATGACCAAAGATAAATGGCTTTGAGCCAAAGGGAATAAGCAAATTAGAGAAGAGAGGAAGAGAGAAGATATTATTGCCCTTGAGTAGGATGATTGGAGCTGCTCTACTAGATGTTGGTAACCCCTTTTTTATAGGAAGGGGACGCCCAAACTAAGTACAAGATGTGTAGTATGACAAAAGAGAATGAGATGTGATAGCATGTTAGTCTTACGTCGCATGTGGGCTGACGTCGAGCCGCTTGAGTAGATTTTATCGACCCCGGGTGCATTCCTTGGTGGGATTCCTGCATTCATCGGGGCTTCAGCCGATGTTATTCTTGGCAGGGCATCGACAAGTTTCGAGGGAAGCGATTGACCCGAGATCCCGTATTTATGGGGTCACTCTTTGAAGCATTATGTCAAGGGAAATTCGGTCCACCGGATTTCACTACACGCATATAGTCTCCGCGTTTATTAAAGGGAAGTGATAAGAAGTATCGACATATTATTTCCCGATTTTTTGTACCGGCGTCGTGGCGATGATGTTGCTCTCCTTTGACAAGTATCGAGGTGCTTTGCCTTTTCGCTTCATCAGGATCACCTGAAAAGTTTTGACCCTTCTCTCTTTGGAATCATACCATTGCTATGGGTTCAGCTTTTATGAACGCATTGATTGCGCCTCCCGTTACATTTTTCAAGGGCAGTAATGATGCCGTCAATTGCTTTGCCTCCCCTATAAATGGGGCTCCTTGTGGCTGGTTTTTTATTCAAACTCCATTCGATTCTTATCTCTTCTTCCTTTCCTGCTGTCTTGAATCTTTACTATCTTGCCGTGTTTGAGGCATGAGGTTTCAAGACTTTATGCCATATGCACCTTGACTCCTTTCTTGGTCTCTTTTTGGTTGAACGGAGTTGCGCTGCCGTGATATTGCTGTTGTTGCTATTACTGTTGCTATTGGCTCGGGGTGATGAGGTAGAGGGTCGATTCCTTCCGACCCTGGGGGGTATTTTTGGACTATGCACCACTGCTTAAGAGGGGGCTCGGATTATATACCGCTGCACACCCTTATCCCTTGGCTCGGCGCATTGCACCCCTTTTGGATTCCTGGGGGTGTGGCGGCGGTACCCGCTGGCTGTTGCCTCCCGGGTCGAGGAAACATCTCAAGAAGTGGCTTGGTGGGATTGATACTGGCGGGGTTCATGACAGCCAAATTTTTCACCCAGCCAATTCTCTTCTCCTTCCCTCATCTCTCTTCCTTTTGAAGATGTCATTCTAAGGAATCGAGATAAGGTCCTCGAGGGCCTTGGACTTGGAAGATATTGTCTTTAAGGTCATATGCCCCAGGGGATGATGATAGAGATGTTGCATAAAAAGTAGGCTAGACTCTTAGGCTTTTACTGTATGCATATGTTTAGATTTCCTTTTATGCGTAATGATCCCCTTGCGGGCTTCTGTAACCATATGTAAGGACCCCTCGAGGGCCATTATTTATGGATATTTATGAATATGAATATACCTTTTCTTGACTCTTGCTTTCAATTCTTGCCTTGCTTTTGTATGTTCTTATGCCCTTCGAGGCCCTTGGATGTCTTCCTCTGTTGTTAGCTGCCGATGCTTAGCTCGGACGCGAGTATATTTCTCGATCTTCTGTTGATTAGTATGGCTTCTTTCCGAGCATGTTGTTATACTTCGGATCGAGCCTAAGTTTATCTGATAGGCTTGGGCTGTCGGGTTCTCCGAATCGCATGGAGATAGTTGGTGGAGTCTTGGGTCTCGAGAATGTTATTTTGAGTGAAGGTCATTTTTAGGTACCTGGGGGCCCCTTTCGAACTGATTGTAGATATCCCTTTGGAGCATATGCGATTGACTTATGTTGAGGAGTTACCCATTCTCAGGTGCTATTTCGATCCTTTCTGGAGCCTTTAATTGATAAATATGGCTTCGTGTATGGTCCTTTGTGTTCTAACCCTGAATAGGACTAGTAACCTCGGGCCGCTGGATCCTTATCGTGAAGGCATGAGTTGTGTTTTTGGACATTGTAGTGGCCTTTGAGAGGAGGCTTTCCCGAGGGCTGGCGGGTTTAGCGACGCCGATAGCTTCTTTAATACGGTCTCCAGGCGGAGGTCTGCCTGCGTTTGGGCCATCCAGATCGACATCCGGGGCCTGTTCCGTATGAGTGTATGTTAAAAACAACTGCATTTGCTAGCTGGCTTCCTTTGGTGGAGGCCTTTGAGGACGTGCACCTATCTTGTGTTGGCGAAGGCATTGCTGGCCTTCTGGGTCTTTGTCTTATCGCGATGGAGGCCTCCGGGGTTGACTATTATTGCGGCGTTGGATATGGTGCTGATGGATGGTGCTCTTGGTTGTTTTTGAATTGTCGCCGCCTTTCCCATACGCAATGTTAGGCTGCTTTCACCTCCTTGGGGGTCGTCGGAGCCTGCCTTTAATGGCTTCTTATTTGGGGAAAGCAGAGACCAGGCTTGAGTGAATTGTTCCTCCTAGGTGTTAGCTGCTAGTGCCACACCTTCGAAACCCTCGTTATTTTTTTGAAGAGATGAAAAGATGCACTTCAGGCGGTGTGCCTCGTGCTTCGCCTGCTCTACCTATGACGATGGCAAATTTAGTATCCGTGCCTTTCTTCCTCTACTGGACCTTTCTCGTGTGGGCCTGTGACGGGAATAGGTTCGAGCAGCTTTGTCAAGGGGCCAAGCCTTAAAAAATTTTGGATGAGGGCGAGTCCCTTAGGATCCTTAGCGAAGAGAAGGAAGATGAGCTGCAGTATTAGTGACATAAGGCGTATCGGAGCCCAAACTACGAGAGCTATTTGATGGAGTAGGTGACTTCTTGTAGTGTGCACTTTGTCCCTTTCTACCTTTAAGGCTTAAAGGCGACGTTAACCGCGATAGAGTTGTTTGTGGGGAGCTAAGGGCTTAAGTGCAGGCTCAAGCTTCGGAGGGGACGAATCCCTCGGCCAAGGTCTCTGCCTTTGAGGTTAAATTCCTTGTGGAAGCGCCAAAGTTCGTCCTGGTATGATTGTGAAACTTTGAATCTGATCTTCCGAAGTTTTAGAGCTGGGATAATTGATGCTTGGGTCGAAGTGGCACTAATCCAAACCAAGGCTGATTGGGAGATGGCAATTCGTATAAAGTGTGCTGCTGATGCCCAAACTGAGATGAAGTGAACCCTCGACTGAGAGAAGGGGATCGAGGAATTTGTTTGTTGTAGATCTCGAAGAGAAGCACTCGAGGAGGTCGGTGCAAGAGGCTCCGTTTTCCCTAAGGAATTGGCTCGAGTAAGGGGGAGTAATCGTGGCGCTTGGTCACTTCTTACTGAAATTGCGGAGGGCGAATTTTGACAAGCTATAGCCCTTTTAGTGCTAAGTGTAGATTTTGCCGATTTGTCGCATTGTTTCTGATATATGCATAATATGCTTGTAGATGGAGAATGCGCCGTTTTTGCGCATGTAATATATAAGAAGGAATTTGAAGCTTTATCTCTTATGTACATTTTTCTTTGTTATTGCTTTCGACCGGGCGGGCTGGTTTTGATGTTCGGTAAGGTCCTTGTAGGTCCGGGACTGATCGGACAGGTCTGGGGGCTATTAAGCATGATCCTTGATGTGAGCAGGTGCAGGGGCCTCCGTACTTGTCCTGGGTGTTTAGGCTTAGTCTCTGAGTCGGGCTTTGGCTCGAGCCTCCTCACCCTTGCATTTTTTGTGCCCATGCGGGTAGGTAGTATTTGTTTTTATCTCTTACCCCTGGACATGTGCCGTTCCAATCATTATGGGTCCAGTCTCTGAGTCACATGGTGACTCGAGCTTCAATTGACCCTCAAGCTCTTTCCTACTTGCATGGGCGGATGATGATGGCTGTTTACCTTGAAAATGGTAACAATAATTAAATTCGTAAATGGGATTCTAAAAATATGTGATCTATTCTCGAGCTAGTTTTGAGGCAGTTTGTATTAAGACTACATAGTATACTGACAAAATACGAGTTAAATCGATGTAGTAAGCAAACCGTGGGGGCTGTTGCCCGAGCGTGGAACAGGTCGATGGAGTCCTCGGGGCCAAAGCTCAAGCCGGGATCGAGCTATCGGGGACAGTCGGGGAATGGATAACAAGCAGAAGTTCGATTAAGTAAGGCTTTTCACGGTCATTATTGAGTTATATAACGAGGAACCAGTTAAGAGACAATGGATATGAAGGTGGCTTCAAGCCAATTCTGAATGATAAAAAGGATGATTGAATATAAACAACTTCAAACTAAAGAGAATTAACAAATTAGAAAGATAGAGATAGAGAGAGCGAGAGAGAGAGAGAGGATATTATTGCTTTTCGTGGTCAAGTGGAGCTCTACCTTACAAGGTGCTAGTGACCCCTTTTTTATAGGAAAGGGGGATGCCCAAACTTAGTATAGAATCTTTTGACATGACAAAAGAGATGGGATGTGACAGTCTGTTAGCTTCACGTCGGGTGAGGGCAGGCATCGAACTCCTCGAGTAGATCTGATCGACTCCGGGCGCACTCTTCGAGGGATCCTCGCGTTCGTCAGGCTTTTAGTAGATGTTCATTCTTGGCAAGGCACCAGTGGGTTTTTAGGGGGGGGGGGCGACTGACTTGAGATCCCATAATTCTGGGGCCATTCTCCGGGATATCACTTTGGGGGGGGGGGATCGGTTCCCTAGTTTTTACCGCACACAGATAGTCTCCGCGTTTCTTAGAGGGGAGTGATAAGAAACGATATGACCACATTATTTCTTGATCCTCGGTAGCGTTATCATCCTAGTGGCGTAGCCCTCCTGTGATAGGTATCAAAGTACTTTGCCTTTTCGCTTCTTCGGGGACACTCGAAAGGTTGTGACCTTTGGAGTCATTGCTATCGATTCACTTTCTATGAATGCATTGATTGCGCCTACCGTTATGTTTTTCGAGGGCGGTAATAGTGTCTTCGGTTGCTTTGCTCTCCCTATAAATGGGGCTATTTGTGGTTACCTTTCTTACTCCCACTTCCTTTGATACATATCTCTCCTTCTTGCTCTGCTGCTTTGAAGTTCCACCATCTTGCCGTGTTCGAGGCCCCAGGCTTCAAGTTTTTACGCTATATATGTGTCTTGGCTCCTTTTTGATCCCTTTTTGATTAGACGAACTCATACCACCGTGGTGATGCTACTGTTACTGCTGTTATTGCTATCATCTCGAGGCGATGAGGCAGAGGGCCAACTCCTTCCGATTTTGGGGGGTTCTCCTTTTGGATTATGCACCGATACTCAAGAGGGGGCTCAGATTAGATACCACAGCTCACCCTCCTCCCTCGACTCGGTGCGTTGCACCCTTTTTGGATTCTTAGGGGGTACGACAGTGGCTCCTGCTGGCGGTTGCCTCCCGAGCCGGGGCAACGTCCCAAGAAGTGGTCTGGCAGGATTAATATAGGCGGGCTTCTCTGTAGCTCGATTTTTCACCCGGCCACTTCTTGTTTTCCTTTCCCCACCTCTCTCCCTTTTGAAGATGCCATTATAAGGAATCAAGGTGGGGTCCCTGAGGGCCTCGGACTTGGAAGATATTGTCTTTGAGGTCATGCGCCCGAGGGAATGATGTTAGAGATGCTGTAGAAAAGTAGTCTAGACCCTTAGGTTTTTGCTGTATGTATATCTTCAAATTTTTCTTCCATGTAATGACCCCCTCGCGGGCCTTTGTAATCATGTGTAAGGACCCCTCGAGGGCCGTTGTTTAGGTATTTCCTGTGAATATGAATAAACTCCTTCAGACTTCTGCTTTCCTTGATTTTGCTTTTGTTTTTGAATGTCCTCATGCCCTTTGAGGCTCTTTGAATGCTTCCTTTTACTCACGGATTATTGACATCTGACTCGGGTGCGAGTATTTGGTCCGATAGGCTCAGGCTATACCCCCCCCTGAGTTACTCGGAGATCAAACATTGAATTCCGAGACCTATGGGAATGTTATCTCAGACGAAAGTTGATTTTTAGTAACCGAGCTTCCTGTTGGTCTTAGATGTAGATATCCCCCATCCGGAATGTATATGATTGGCCTTTGTTTGTGCTTGGTTGCTCCCTTGAACTTTGTGGAGCTTTTTGATTGATAAAATGGTTCTGCATAAGGTTTCTTGTGTCCTGACCAAAAAATAAGAACAGTAACATTAGGCTGTCAGATCATTATTGTAAAGGCGAGGGCGATGTATTCGGACTTTGTGATGGCTCTTGAGAGGAGGCCCGAACAAGGGCTGGCGGTTTTAGGTATACTGGTGGTTTTTCAAATGCAGCCTCAGGGCAGAGATTTGCATGCGATAGGGTCATCTCGACCGATGTCCGGGGGTCATTTCGTATGATCATTTGTAAGGAAACAATTGCATCTGCTGGCCGTCTTTCTTTGCTGGAGGCCTTTGTGCGCTGACTTTGTGTTGGCGAAGGCATTGCTGGCCTTTAGGAGCTTTTCTTTACCGTGACGGGGACTTCCGAGGCCCGCTATTATACCGGCACAGGATATGGCGCTGATGGCCGTGTCCTTGGTTGCTTTCGCACCCTTGGGGGTCGTCGGGATCTGCATTTAACGGCTTCTTTATTTGGGGAGGGCGAAGACCGGGCCCAGGCGAGTCGATCTGCCTGGATGTTGGCGTCATGCCTTCGATATCCTCGACAATTGTTTGTAAGGATAAATGGATGTCCTTTGGGCTGCATGCCCTGTGTTCCGACGGTTCTATCTGCGATGAAGATGAATTCAGCAGTTGTTTTTTCCTTCCTCCGTTGCGGGCATTGTTGGTATCGGATGGTCCCTCGAGGGTGTGGATGCGCCTCCTTCTGAGGCTGTAGATCTCCAGGCGGGCGGCGTTGATAATGAGATATGTGGTGTGCTGGAGCCTTTTATAAAGGTGAGGCTGGTTTATGCTTCTGAAGAGAATGCCTCGACGAAGCCGGGTGTCTCTAGGGCCCTTTATATCCGGGGACGGGCTCAGAATATGGGAGCTATTTGATGGAGCAGGTGACTTTTTGCAATGCATGCTTCGCCCCTTCTGTCTTTAGGGCTTACAGTCCCCCTTTTCTGTTTATGTCAACTGTAGAAAAAAGAGTGGGTTTTTTGGAGTACCTTAAGGGCGATGTTGATTTTGCCAGAGCGGCTCGTGGGGAGCTAAGAGCTCAAGTGTTGGCTCATGCTCCTGAGGGGGTAGATGCCTTGGATAAGGTCTTTATCTCTCGAGGCCCGACTCCCTTTGTGTCAGCTTAAAAGATCGACTAGGTATGACCAGGAAACCGAGGGACGCCACTGACGTCCAGGCTGGATTGGAGTGAACCTTCAATCGAAGGCAGAGAGTCGAGGAATGTGTCCGTCATAGATCTGGAGAGGGTTACTCGTGTTGGCGCAAGGGGTTCCGTCATCTCGGAGGAATTGGCTCGATCAAGGAGAATAACCGTGGCGCCTGATTATTTCTTGTGGAGGGTTAAATTTTGGCAAACTGTGGCTTCTTTCGGTGTTGAGTGTTGATTCTGCAGTTTTGTCATTTTGCTTCTGATGCACGCGGAGTATGCCTGTAGATGGAAAGAGTGCCCTTTTTTGCATAAGCAATATATAAGAAGGAATTTGTAATTTTGAAACTTCGGTACCTTTTTCTTTGTTCGTTGCTCTCAACCAAGCGGTCCGATTTTTGGACGCTCGGGGGACCATAGTAGGCTCAGAACTGACCAAAGGTCTTTAGGCGCATTTATTTTTTTATGTGAATGGGTTTTAGGGCTTACGCGTTTGTCCTGACTGCTTCGGCTTGGCCTCTAAGTTGTGCTCTGACTTCGACCTTTCCTATTCTTTGATTTTTTTGTGCCTGTATGGGCAGGTAGTAGTTGTTTTCATCTTCTACCTTTGGGCATTTTGCCGTTTTCAGCTGTCTTTTGGGTCTAGTCGCATGTGTGACCCAAGCTGCAATTGCTCTTCGGGATTTAACCCGGCCGCATGGGCAAATGCTGGTGGCTTTTCGTGCCTGGGTCAAAGTGACCCTACGGATACGTGGCCTAGAAACTTAATCCACAGATGGCGGTCTCTTTCGAGTCGTTCCCTTAGGCATCCTGCAATTCAATTATGTTAGGTCCGGTCTCCAAGTCGTACTAAGACTTCGAGCTTCAATTGATCTTCGAGCTCTTCCCTGCCTGTATGGGCGGACGATGATGACCCTTTGTGTTCTTTGTTGAATTTGACCTTGCGAGCACGTGGTCCAAAGATCTGACAATGGTATCATCCGAACCATGCCCTAGGTATGCTGCATTTTAACTATCTTGGGCCCAGTCTCTGAGTCACGTTGCGACTTGGGCTGTAATCGACCCTTCAGTTCCTTCGATTCTCTGGCTGGTGATGGTGGCTTTTATTCCTCGCCCTTCGGCATCTTGTAATTTTTGGGTTCAATCTCCGCGTCGCATTGCGATCCGAGCTGTAATCGACCCTTAAATCTCATTGAGATTCTGGCGACAGTAGCACTTGTGTCGCGCTCGTAGGCGTATTTTAATCTTCGGGTCCAGTATCTAAATCACATTTCGATTCGAGCAGTGATTGACCCTTAAATTTTATTGAATTTCTGGCGACGATGGCACTTATGCCGTTTGGTCATTGAGACCTTTTAATACGTGGCCCGTAGGCTGGTGTAGTTAACTATTTGGATCCAGTCTCTGAATCGGGTTACGATTAAAGCTCATTTTAATCTTCAAGTTGTCAAGATTTTTAGCTGGCGACAATGGCTCTTACGCTGTCTGGTCGTAGAGACCTTTCAGTATGTGTCCCATAGGATTACTTAGCTGGTGACAATGGCTCTTACGCTGTTTTTTGCCCGTGGGCTTTGTGTAGGCTTGTATCCGCTCATTAAGGTCTTTTTGTAATATTTTACCTGACCCGTCATCGGTTCCAGAGGAACCTTGATTTCAAGTCGTAGTCGGCGATAATTCGAGCACATTGTAAAGTTCATAGCTCGTAGGTCGAGTAGATCGACGCTTTGCATTTTTTGGAGCCGACATTGTCGAGGCTAGTTTTTGCCTATGGAGGAAAGCCTGTTTTAACCAGTTCTTTCCGAAGTATATCGGAGTAATGGCCTGCGATATTTTAGCAACAGTCGGGCCTCCCCGAGTAGCATTATTTCGGCTATATCAGCCGTTTCGACCGTAGTCGTATGCGTTTGGCCGTTGCCATTTTTGATCCCTTAGTGATAGTTTAGGCGCCTATGTCGAGGGTATGCCCTTTAGTTATTCTTACAAATGCGATGTATAGCCTAAATATTGAGATTTTCATGCCTGTTGAGGTCTTACAGTTTTTATCATGCCTGTTGAGGTCTTATAGATTTTCATGCCTGTTGAGGTCTTACAGTTTGTAGAACATATCTGGTTGTGCCGAGGCTGCCCGTTAGGGTCTTAAAATTTCAGATTTTTCCAGTTGAGTGGCGATTGATAACAGCCTCTGAGTCATCGAGTATGTTTAAGCTTGAAGACAGCTTCTCGTGAGCTCGGAGTTGCCTTCCAGGGGCTTGATGAGCCTTGAGTTCCGACCTTGGGGTCATGCAAGTTGTCGAATTTTCTTACATTGAGTCTCAAATTATGTCAGATCAGTTTAGGATTGAATACCGCCTTTTGTAAACTTGGAGTTGTATTGCGAGGGCTTCGTGAGCCCGGAGTTCCGAACCTGGGGTCATGGGGCTGCTAAACCGTTTAAGTCTCCGAGTATATCAGATATGTTTAAGCTTGAATACCGCTTTTTAGGAAACAAGATGCTGGAAGATATTCTCTGATTCATTAGCATAGTAGGCGTGCTATTTGTGCCGGGCCGTCTTATTTTTCGTCGAGTATGGTTGCTTTGATAGTTGATCTTGCTTCGAGAGGGAGCCTTCCTTTTCTTTCATGGGAGAAAAATGGATACTTTTTGATTGATTACCCTATAATAGTACATGTTTCCGCCTTGGCGGGTTTCGATTATATCGACCGTTTGGCCCTATACGCTGTCTTCCTGTAGGGACCTTCGCTTTGGTGTTTCTCCATCTCCTTTGGATTGGGCTGCTCCCAAGGGGAATGCCCCTCGCCACTTGTAAGTTGGCTGTTAGGGTGGCTTTGATCAAACTTGTGAAGTTTTCCCTTTTAAGCAGTTTTGCCGTCGTTTCCTCGTTAAAAACCTTGCTGGTAAAAACCCTTGTTTTTGGGATAAAAAACTCGGTCGAAGGAAAAGAGTGCAACAAGTATGCTTTGGGTGTCTCGATTTCCTCTAATAGCATCAGTGTCTCGATTTCTCGGGATGGGTGCCTTCATGGGGGTTAGTTCTTTATTCTGAAATAAAAGAAAGAGACGTAACTTAAAGTGAGGTAGGCTGGCGGCTCCTCGGGGTCAGTTTATTATGACCACCTGAGGGTGGATATGTGATGCAGATTTCATTTTTATCAAACCCGACCGGGGCCGAGGTCTGATTCACCCATTAGCTTTTTTTGGGAGCAGAGGCGCGGACATCAGCATCACATCGTGTATGGCGAACATTTCTCTTGCCGCATGTTGCTCCCCATAGACGGTTTTTATCCCATCCTTTGTTGGGAATTTTATTATCTGATGGAGGGTGGATGGTACCGCTCTCATGCAGTGTATCCATGGTTGCCAAAACAAGGCGTTTTATCTCATATCTCCTTCAATGACATGGAATTTGGTGTCTTGGGTTGTGCCGGCCATGGTAATTGGAAGGATGATTTCCCCTTTTGTTGTCTCGCTTTCCATGTTGAATCCATTAAGGACCTAAGTGGCGGGTACGATCTGTTCAGTTAGCCCGAGTTGTTCTACCACTCTCGACCTAATAATATTGGCTGAGCTACCTAGATCCACTAGTACATGTTTAATCTGAAAAGAATTTACAAGTAAAGAGACTACCAGGGCACCGTTGTGGGCTTGGGATAGAGCCTCAGTGTCATTTTCACTGAATGTAAGGGCATCTTCGGGGATATATCCCCGAGTCCGTTTTTCCCTGGTGATGGATATTTTTGTTTTCCTTATCATGGGCTCCTGCGAGGTATCAGTGCCTCCCATGATCATGTGGATGATGTGTTGTGGTTCGTTTGCCTCATTTTTCTTGGTCGCCCCCTGTCCCAGAAATGATTTTTGGCTCGATCACTGAGAAATTCCCGAAGGTGCCCTTTGTTGAGTAGTCGGGCCACTTCCTCGTAATTGGTGGCAATCCTCGGTTCTATGACCGTGTGTATTGTGGAACTCACACACTAAGTTGTAATTCCTCCGCGACAAGTCCGACTATATTGGTCTGGGCCACTTGGCATCTTTGATTTTGCTGATAGCGAACACGATGTCCGATATGTCGATGCTGAAGATGTATTCTGACAAGTGGGATGCTTTCATCGGTGCCATGTTTCGATCGAGCCTGGTTCTGTTGATGAGCCCTCGGGGGTCCTATCCTCGATTTATCCTCCGATCGTTGTGGGGTAAGTTGCGCCTCGGGGTGTTTCTTCTGTCTTCGAGGTATGGTTAGTACCTGTCTTTGTTTTGTTTCATCTCCTTTGCTAGGAGTCTACTGGGGTATATTGAGCCTGAAGGGCCCCCCAGCTGTTCATCCTCGACCCTGATCTTTGACTGGTATCGGTTGTAAACGTCCGACCAGGTTACGATCGGGTATTTGATTAAATTCTGCTTTAGTTGTTTTGAGGCAATTGAGCTTCGTTCGTTCAGGCCTTGGGTAAAGTCTTGCATCGCCCAGTCGTCGAAGACTGGCGGTAGCTCTATTCGTTCCATCTGGAAGCGGGATACAAACTTTTGCAATATCTCATTCTCCCTTTGCTTGATTTTGAAAACGTCGGATTTCCTTGTTGCTACCTTGATGGCTCTGGCATGTGCTTTTACGAAGGAGTCTGCTAGAATGGCGAATGAATCAATGGAGTTGGGAGCGAAGTTGTGGTACCACATCATGGCCCCATTTGAAAGTGTTTCTCCGAATTTTTTCAACAACACAGACTCGATTTCGTCATTTTTTATGTCTTTGCCTTTTACCGTGCAGGTGTAAGCAGTGACGTGTTTGTTAGGGTCCGAGGTGCCGTTGTACTTAGGGAGTTCTGGCATTTTGAATTTTTCCGGGATGGGCTTTGGGGTCTCTTCCTCGGGGAACGGCCTTTTAATGAACTTCTTTGAATCCAACCCTTTGAGGACTATGGGCGCACCTGGGATCTGATTGACCCTAGAGTTGTAGGTCTCGACCCATTTATCATTGGGTGCAATCATTTTCTCTCCTGATTCGATCCTTTTGGTGAGGTCCTCGAGCATTTTTATGATGGTGGGATCGGCCAGCGATTCGTTGTTGCTTGACCTTTCGAGTATTCGCTCGATGAGGGGAGCTGCCTCTGGTGCCGTTGTGCTTAAGCTCCTCGGGTGGCTTTATAGCTGAGCGATGGCCAGTTGTGGTGCCTGCAATATCTCGAAGATAACGTGAAAACTAACTTCCTGTTCTTCTTGGGCCGGGGTCTTTTGTGCTTCCTGTTGGTCGCCGTGTCTTACGCTTCTGTTAGTGTGAGAGGTTTTGTCGACTTGTTGCGCGTCCTGTAAATATGCGTTTGCTAGGATCGGTCCGGGGGTGGTATCATGATTCGGTGGAGATGCTCCAACGGTCGGCACAACCACGCCATTTTCCTCGTGATTTTCGAGGTTGTTGTTTTCGGTTCCGTTTATCGACCCGGACATTTTAGCCTTAAATTAGAAGGTCTTGGACAAGAAAAGTGTGAAGGATAACATGCGTTTATGTAACGAAACTAGCAAGAAAATAATCATTATTATTTTAGCCCTACGGTGGGCGCCAAACTGTTTACCTTGAAAATAGTAACAACAATTAAATTTGTAAATGAGATTCTAAAAATACGTGATCTATTCTCGAGCTAGTTTTGAGGGCAGTTTGTATTAAGACAACGCAGTATAACGATAAAATACGAGTTAAATGGAGGCAGTAACCAAATCGTGGGGGCCTGTTACTTGAGCGTGGAGCACGTCGATGGAGGCCTCGGGGCCAAGGCTCGAGCCAGGATCGAGCTATCGTGGATAGTCATGGAAAGGATAACAAGCAAAAGTTCGATTAAGTAAGGCTTTTCACGGTCATTATTGAGCTATATAACGAGAAACCAGTTAAGAGACAATGTATATGAGGGTGGATTCTAGCCAATTATGAATGATAAAAAGGACGATTGAATATAAACAACTTCGAACGAAGGATAATGAACAAATTAGAAAGAGAGAGAGAGGGGATATTATTGCTTTTTGTGGTCAAGTGGAGCTTTTCCTTATAAGGTGCTAGTGACCCTCTTTTTATTGAAAAAGGGGACGCCCAAACTTAGTATAGAATCTTTTGACATGACAAAAGATATGGGTTGTGACAATCCATTAGCATCACGTCGGGTAAGGGCTGGCATTGAACTACTTGAGTAGATCTGATCAACTCCGGGCCCACTCTTCAAGGGATCCTCGTGTTCGTCGGGCTTGTAGTAGATGTTCATTCTTGGCAAGGCACCGACAGGTTTTGGAGGGGGCTACCAACCCTAGATCCCATACTTCCGGGGCCATTCTCCAGGATATCACTTGGGGGGGAGGGGGAGAATCGGTTCCCTGATTTTTACCGTACACAATGGCCCTTTGTGTTTTGGGCTGAAGTGACCTTACGGGCGCGCAGCCCGTAGGTTTTCTCGGCCGGCGACAGTGGCACTTATGCCATGCCTTTTGGCACATTACAGTTTTCGGGTCCAGTCTCCGAGTCGCGTTGCAATTTGAGCTGTAATCGACCCTTAAATTGTTTTGGAGTTTCTGGCCAGCGACGGTGGCACTTATGCCGTGATCTTAGGCATATTACAGTTTCTGGGTCTAGTCTCCGAGTCGCATTGCGATTCTAGTTGTAATCGGCACTTAAGTTTCTTTGATTTCCTGGTCGGTGATAGTGGCACTCATGCCCTTAGGCATATTGCAGTTTTTGGGTCCAGTCTCCGAGTCGAGTTGCAATTCGTGCTGTAATCGACCCTTAAATTTCCTTGATTTACTGGACGGCGATAGTGGTACTTATGCCATTTAGTCGTTGAGACCTTTCACGATGTGGCCCGGAGGCTTGTATAGTTAACTATTTTGGATCTGGTCTCTAAATCGGGTTACGATTCGAGCTCATTTTAATCCTCAATTTTTCAAAATTTTTAGCTGGCGACAATGACTCTTACGCTGTTGGGTCGTAAAGACCTTTCAATATGATGCCCATAGGCTTGCTTAGCTGGCGACAATGGCTCTTATGTTGTTTTTGCCCGTGCGCTTTTTTGTAGGCTTTGTTTCCGCTCGTTAAGGTCTTTTTAGAGTATTTTTGCCTGACCCGTCGTCGCTTCCAGAGGAACCTCGATTTCAAGTCGTTGTCGGCGATGTTTCTAGCACCTCATAAGGTTCATAGCTCGTAGGTGGAGTAGATCGACGCTCTTGCGGTTTGGAGCCAATGTGGCCGAAGCTCGTTTTTTGCCTGTTGAGGGAATCCTATTTTAACTGGTTCTTTTCGAAGTATAATTCGAAGTAGTGGCTTGCGATTTTTAGCGACAGTCGGGCATCCCCGAGTTGGGTTATTTTGGCTGTATCAGCCGTTTTGACCGTAGTCATGTACGTTTGGCCATAGCCATTTTTGATCCCAAGCGATAGTTTAGGCGTCTACACCAAGGGTATGCCCTTTAGGGATTCTTACAAATGCGATGTATAGCCTAAACTTTAGGGTTTTCATGCCTGTTGAGGTGTTACAGTTTGTCATGCCTATTGAGGTCTTACAGTTTGTATGATGTAGAATAGATCTGGTTATGCTGAGTCTTCCCGCTAGGGTCTTACAATTTCGGTTTTCCACTGTACGTCAATTGGTCACAGTTTTCGAGTCATCGAGTTTGTTTAAGCTTGAAGACTGCTTCTCGCGAACTTGGAGTTGCATTGTGAGGGCTTTGTGAGCCCGGGGTTATGTCCTTGGGATCGTGTGGGCACTGAATCGTGTAACTCTCCTAGTATCTCGGGACGTATTTGGCGGAGAGGCTTCTATCTAGAGTATACTGTGATTTTCCCTTTTGGAAAATGAGATGTTTGGAAGATATTCTCTGATCCATTGGCGCAATACACGTGTTATTGTGCTGAGTCGATCTATTTTTAGGTCGAGTTTGGTTGCTCCGATGATTTTTACATTGTCATAGTCTAAGAAGGAGCCTTTCTCTTTTTTCATGGAAAAAGGGATTTTTTTTTATTGCCCGATATAATAGTACATGCTCCCGCTTTGGCGTGGTTTGATTACATCAACCGTTTGGCCCGATACATCATCTCCCTGTAGGAACCTTTGCTTGGCGTTTCCCCACCTCCTTCGAATCGGGTGGCTTCCAAGGTGAATGCCCCTCGCCGCTTGAAAGTTGGCCGTAAGAGTGGCTTCGAGCAATTCGTGGAGTTTCCCCTTTAGGCAGTTTCGCAGACATTGCCTCATTAAAAGCCTTGCCGGTAAAAACCCTTTTTTGGGATAAAAACTCGGTCGAAAGAAAAGAGTGCAACGAGCGCGCTTTTCGGGGTCTCGAGGCCTCTTGATAGTGTTAGCGTTCTGGTATCTCCAGTCGAGTGCCTGCACGAGGATAGTTCTTAATCCGAAATGAAACAAAAGGAATGGATGTACCTTGAAACGAGATATGCTGGTGGCGCCTTGAGATTGGCTTATTATGACTGCCCAAGGGCGGACATACGATGCAAATTTCTACTTCGTGTTGTCAAACCCGACCGGGGTTGAGACCTGATTCGCCCGCTGGCTTATTCAGGAGCGGGGGTATAGGCTCTGATAACACGTCATGTATTGCAAACATTTTCTTTGCCGCGTGTTGTTCCCCATAGATGGTTTTGACCGCATCCTTCGTCGGGAATTTCATCATCTGGTGAAGGGTGGATGGTACTGCTCACATGCAGTGTACCCACAGTCGCCTAAACAAGGCATTATACCTCATATCTCCTTTGATGACATGGAATTTGGTGTCTTGGGTTGTGCCGGCCACGGTAATCGAAAGGACGATTTCTCCTTTTGTTGTTTCGCTCACCATGTTGAACCCATCGAGGACTCGAGTGGCGGGCATGATCCGTTCGAGCAGTCCGAGCTGTTTTATCACACTCGACCTGATAATATTGGCCAAGCTACTTGGATCCACGAGTACACGTTTTATTAGAAAAGAATTTACAAGAAAGGAGATTACCAGGTCATAATTGTGGAGTTGAGACAGGGCCTCGGTATCTTCTTTTCTGAACGTGAGGGCGTCTTCGGGGATATATCCCCGAGTCCGTTTTTCCCTGGTGATGGATACTTTTGTTCTCCTCATCATGGGTTCCTACAGGGCATCGACGCCCCCTAATCATGTGGATGACGTGTTGCAGTTCGTTTGCCTCATTCTTTTTGGTTGCCTCCCTGTCTCGAAACTGAATTTTGGCCCGATCGCTAAGGAATTCCCGAAGGTGCCCTTTGTTGAGTAGCCGGGACACTTCTTCTCGTAGTTGATGGAAATACTTGGTCCTGTGACCGTGTGTGTTGTGGAACTCACACACTAAGTTGTACTTTCTCTGTGAAGGGTTCGACTGTATTGGTCTGGGCTACTTGGCGTCCCTGATTTTGCCCATAGTGAACACGATGTCTGGTATGTCGATGCTGAATTTGTATTCCGAGAAGTGGGGTGCATTTATCAGCACCATGTTCCGATCGAACCTGGTTCTATTGATGAGCCCCCGAGGATCCTGTCCTCGATCTATCCTCCAATCGTTGCGGGGTAGGTTGCGCCTCTGGGCATTCCTTCTGCCTACTTGATACGGTTGGTACCTTTCTTTGCTTTGTTTCGACTCTTTTTCCAGGAGTCTGTTTGGGTATACTGAGCCTAAAGGGGCTCCCAGCTGGTCATCCTAGGCCCTGATCTTTGACTAGTATCAGTTGTGAACGTCCGACCAGGTCACGACCGGATATTTTATTAGATTCTGCTTCAACTGTTTTGAAGCCATAGATCTCTGTTCCATCTGGAAACGGGATACGAATTCTCAAAACATCTCGTTCTCTCTCTGTTTGATTTGAAAACGTCGGATTTCCTCGTTGCTACCTTGATGGCTCCGGCATATGCTTTTACGAATGAGTCTGCTAGCATGGCGAACCAATCTATGGAGTTGGGAGCCAAGTTATGGTACCACATCATGCCCCCTTCGAAAGCATTTCTCTGAATTTTTTCAGCAACACGGACTCGATCTCGTCATTTTTTATGTCGTTGCCTTTTACTGTGCAGGTGTAAGCAGTGACATGTTCGTTAGGATCGGAGGTGACATTGTACTTGGGGAGTTCTAGCATTCTTAATTTTTTCGGGATAGGCTTCGGGGCTGCTTTCTCGGGGAACGACCTCTGAATGAACTTCTTTGAATTCAAACCTTTGAGAACCTGGGGCGCACCTGGGATCTTATCTCAACTTTTTTTTCGTTGGCTGCAACCATTCTCTCACCTGATTCGTTCCTTTTGGTGAGTTCCTTGAGCATTTTTACGATGGCGGGGTAAGCCACTGACCCGTTATTGCTTGACCTTTCGAGTGCTCGCTCGGCGGGGGGAGCCGTCTCTGGGGCCGCTGTGCTGGGGGTTCTAGGATGGCTTTGCAGCTGAGCAATGGATAGTAGTTGTGCCTGTAACATTTCAAAAATAACATGAAGACCAACTTCCTGTTCTTCCCGGGCAGGGGTTTTTTGAGCTTCATGTTGGTCGTTGTGTCGTACGCTCCTGTCGGTGTGAGAAGTTTCGTCAACTTGTTGTGCGTCCTATGAATCTGTGTTCGTTAGGATCGGTCCGAGAGCGATATCAGGATTTTGCGAAGGTGTTCCAGTGGCTGTGATAGACACGCCATTTTCCTCGTGCTTTTTGAGGTTGTCGTTCTCAACTTCGTTTACCGAGCCGGACATTTTGGCCTGAAGTCAAAGGATCTTGGACAAGAAAAAGTGTGAAAGTTTATGTGTATTTGTGTAATGAAAACCAGCAAGAAAATAATCACTATTATTTTTAGCCACACGGTGGGCGCCAAACTGTTTACCGTGAAAATGGTAACAACAATTAAATTTGTAAATGAGATTATAAAAATACGTGATCTATTCTCGAGCTAGTTGTTAAAGCAGTTAATGCTAAGAATGCTAAGTTTAACGATGAAATGCGGGTAAAAAGAGGTAGTAACCAAACCGAAGATGGGGGCTACTGCCTAGATGCAGAGATGGCCGATGGGACCTCGGGGTCGGCGTTAGTACCGATCTCGAACTATTGGGATAGTCGGGGATGGGATAACAGGTAAAGATATAGTTAGACTAGGCTCTTTCGGCCGATATTAAGTTATATAATGAGAACAAGTTAAGAGGTGATGAATACGGAGACGGCCTCGAGCCAGTACCAAGTGATAAACAAGAAGAATGACCGAAGATAAATGGCTTTGAGTCAAGGGGAATAAGCAAATTAGAGAAGAGAGGAAGAGAGAAGATATTATTGCCCTTCAGTAGGATGATTGGAGCTGCTCTACAAGATGTTGGTGACCCCCCTTTTATAGGAAGGGGAAGCCCAAACTAAGTACAAAATGTGTACTATGACAAAAGAGAATGAGATGTGACAGCCTATTAGCCTTACGTCGCATGTGGGTTGACGTCGACCCGGTTGAGTAGATTTGATCGACTCCGAGTGCATTCCTCGGGGAGATTCCTGCGTTCTTCGGGGCTTCAGCCAATGTTATTCTTGGCAGGGCATCGACAGGTTTCGAGGGAAGCGACTGACCCGATATCCTGTGTTTCCGGGGTCACTCTTCGAAGCATTATGTCAATGGGAAATTGGTCCCCCAGATTTCACCGCACACAGTCTCCAATTATACAAGCCCTAGCCCCCCAATTACAACTGATTTTCCTTAATTTTTCAGGCTAAAATTGATAAAAATCATTCCAATAACGAGTTTAGGGACCAAACACCTTACCCCAATGAACTCCTCTGAAAATTCCTCTTAAAAAGTGCTCCCCAAGCTTCTTCCCGTTTTGAAAAGATTAAAAATGGCTAAATTTTGCGAAGGCAAGAATTTATATGTTCTGCCCAGCGAATTCCGTATTTGCTGCCCTGGGACCGCATATATGGTCCCGCTTCTGCAGAGACAAGGTCGCATCTGCAACTTTTTATTAAAGGGCCAGCTTCCGCATCTGTGACTACTGATCCGTAGATGTGGTACCGCTTCTGCGGTATTACCACTACTTCTGCGGTTCCTGAAAGAATGACCAAATTCCGCTTCTGTGGCCACTGAACCGTTTCTGCAGTGCCACACCTGTAGAACCCAAACCGCATGTGCGGTTTATGACAGAACCAGCAGCTGAGGTTGCAACTCTAACTCGAAAATCTTTCTGTCAACCATCCGAATTAATCCTGAGGCCTCCGGGAACTCAACAAAACATACCAACCAATCCTAAAACATCATTCAAACTTGTTCCTACCTTCGGAACGCTCAAAACAACATCAAAACACCTATGTTTCATAGAATTCAAGCCTAAGAATTCTAAAAACTCTAAAAATACGCTTTCGATCAAAAGTCTATCAAACCTCGTCCGAATGACCTGGAATTTTGCACACACGTCACATTCAATAGTACGGAGCTACTCCAACTTCCGAAATTCCATTCCGACCCTTGGATCAAAATCTCACTATCGGACCGGAAACTTAAAAAATTCAACTTTCGGCATTTCAAGCCCAAATTAGCTACGGACCTCCAACACACAATCCCAATACACCCCTAAGCCTAAAATTACCCAACGGTGCTAGTAGAACCATCAGATTTCCATTTTGAGGCCGTCTTCACACTATTCCGACTAGGGTCAACTCTCCAACACTTAAGCTCTCATTTAATGACTAAGTGTCCCAAAACTCTCCGAAACTCAAAACCGAACATCCCGGCAAATCAAAATAGCAGAAATAAACTTGGTGAAAGAAGTTAATAAGGAATCGGTGCGTTACTTCTTAAGATGACCGGCCGGGTCGTCACATCCTCCTATACTTAAACATTCATTCGTCCTCGAACGAGCGTAGAGACATACCTAAAGTAGTGAAAAGATGAGGGTAACGGCTGCGCATATCCTGCTCGGTCTCCCAGGTCGCCTCCTCCACTAGCTGACCCTGCCACTGAACCTTTATTGAAGCAATGTTCTTTGACCTCAGCTTCCTAACATGCCTGTCCAATATTGCCACTGGCTCCTCAACATCAGATAGGTCCTTGTCCAACTGGACTGAACTGAAATCCAACACGTACAACGGATGGACTCCTGCCAAGCTGGGAGGTAAGGCAAGCTCATAAGCAACCTCCCCAAAATGCCTCAATATCTCAAAATGGCCAATAAACTTCGGACTCAACTTCCCTTTCTTCACAAATCTCATGATTCCCTTCAAAGGAGAAACCCTAAGTAGAACCTGCCCTTCAACCATATAGGAAACATCACGAACCTTCCGGTCTGCGTAACTCTTCTCTCTAGACTAGACTGTACGGAGTCTATCTTGAATCACCTTAACCTTCTCCAAACCATCTTGAACCAAGTTTGTGCCCAATAGTCTAGCCTCACCCGGCTCAAACCAACCCACCGGAGATCTACACCGCCTAACATATAAAGCCTCATACGGTGCCATCTGAATGTTGGACTGATAGTTGTTGTTGTAAGCAAACTCCGCCAGTTGCAAGAACTGATCCCAAGACCCTCCAAACTCAATCACACACGCACAGAGCATATCCTCAAAAATCTGAATAGTGCGCTTGGACTGTCCGCCCGTCTGAGGGTGAAATGATGTACTCAACTCCACCCGAGTACCTAACTCATGCTGAACGGTCCTCCAGAACCGTGATGTGAACTGAGTACCTCTATCTGAAATGATGGACACTATAATCCCATGCAGACGAACAATCTCCCGGATATAGATCTCCGCCAACCGCTCCGAGGAATAAGTAGTACACACAAGAATAAAGTGAGCGGACTTGGTCAGCCGATCCATAAGCTCCCAAATAGTATTGAACTTCCTCAAAGCCCGTGGGAGCCCAACTACAAAGTCCATGGTGACCCACTCCCACTTCCACTCCGGAATATCTATTTGCTGAAGCAACCCACCTAGTCTCTGATGCTCATACTTCACCTGCTGATAGTTAAGGCATCGAGCTACAAATCCAACTATATCTTTCATCATCCATCTCCACCAATAGTGCTTCCTCAAATCCTGATACATCTTTGTGGCACCCGGATGAATGGAATACCGCGAGCTATGGGTCTCCACCAGAATCAACTCCCGAAGCCCATCAATATTGGGTACACAAATTCGGCCCTACATCCTCAATACCCCATCATCACCAATAGTCACATCTCTAGCATCACCGTGTTGAACCTTGTCCTTAAGGACAAGTAAATGAGGGTCATCATACTGCCGCTCCTTGATATGATCGAATAAGGAAGACCGAGAAACCACGCAAGCTAAAACTTGAATGGGATCCGAAAGATCCAATCTTACAAATTGGCTGGCTAAGGCCTGAACATCTATCGCCATAGGCCTCTCCGATGCTGGTAAATAAGCCAAACTCCCCAAACTCTCCGCCTGGTGACTCAAAGCATCGGCCACCAATTGGCCTTGCCCGGGTGATACAAAATAATGATGCCATAGTCATTCAACAACTCTAACAACCTCCTATAGCGCAAATTTAGATCCTTTTGCTTGAACAAGTGCTGCAAGCTCCGATGGTCAGTATAAATCTCACAGGGAACCTCGAATAAATAATGGTGCCACATCTTTACGACGTGAACAATGGCAGCTAACTCAAGTTCATGGACCGGATAATTCTTCTCATGTATCTTCAATTGTCTGGACGCGTAGGCAATCACCCTACTGTCCTGCATCAACACCGTTCCAAGGCCAACCCTCGAGGCTTCACAATAGGCCGTATAAGACCCTGAATCTATAGGCAGTATCAAAACTGGGGCTATGGTCAAAGCTGTCTTGAGCATCTGAAAGCTCGCCTCATACTCCTCCATCCACTGGAACGGAGCACCCTTCTGGGTCAACCTGGTCATAGGGGCCGCAATCGATGAAAACCCCTCTACGAAACAACGGTAGTAGCCCACCAAACTAAGGAAGATGCGGATCTCGGTAGCTGAGGATGGTCTGGGCCAACTTTGCATGGCCTCTATCTTCTTCGGGTCTACGTGAATACCCTCACTCGATACCACATGGCCTGAGAATGCCACTGAATCCAACCAAAACTCACATTTTGAGAACTTAGCATATAACTTCTTCTTTCTCAGAGTTTGAAGCACAGTCCTCAGGTGCTACTCATGATCTTCCCGACTCCAGGAATACACCAGAATATCATCAATAAAGAAAATGATGAATGAGTCAATATACGACCGAAACACACTGTGAATCAAATGCATAAAGGCTGCTGGGGCATTCGTTATCCCAAATGACATAAAAAGGAACTCGTAATGACCATACCGAGTCCTAAAAGCAGTCTTCGGGATATCTGGATCCCGAATCTTCAATTGATGGTAACTTGAGTGAAAATCAATCTTAGAAATCACCCGTGCGCCCTGAAGCTGGTCAAACAGATCATCAATACGAGGCAAAGGATAACGGTTCTTTACTGTAACCTTGTTCAACTAGCGATAATCAATACACATACTCATAGAAATATCATTTTTCTTCACAAACAAGACAGGAGCACCCTAAGGTGACACACTAGGCCAAATAAAACCCTTATCAAGCAATTCATGTAACTGATCCTTCAACTCTTTCAACTCAGGAGGAGCCATATGATACAGAGGAGTAGAAATGGGCTGAGTGCTCGGAAACAGATCAATGCCAAAATCAATATCTCTATCAGGAGGCATGACTAGAAGATCAACTGGAAACACATCGAAAAAATCCCGTACTACTGGAACTGAATCAACTGAAGGGGTATCGATACTGATATATCTCACATAAGCTAAATACAAATCACACCCCTTCTCAACCATACACTGGGCTTTAAGAAAAGAAATAACTCTACTAGGAGTGTGATCTAAAGTACCCCTCCACTCAACACGCGGTACACCTGGCATAGCCAGTGTCACGGTTTTGGCGTGACAATCAAGAATAGCATAATGGGGCAACAACCAGTCCATGCCCAAGATAATGTCAAAATCTACCATACTGAGCAACAATAGATTGGCTCTGGTCTCAAAACCACTAAGAGAAACCAAACACGACCGGTAGATGCGGTCCACAACAAGAGAATCTCCTACATGAGTAGAAACATAAACGGGGAAACTCAAAGAATCCTGAGATACACCCAAATGTGGAGCAAAATAAGAAGATACATAAGAGTAAGTGGAGCCTAGATTGAATAGAACCGATGCATCTCTGTGACAAACCAGTATAATACCTGTGATGACAGAATCGGAGAAAACAACCTCGGTACGGGCAGGAAGGGCATAGTATCTAGCCTGGCCTCCCCCTCTAGGGTGACCTCTACCTCCCCGACCTCCACCTCTAGTTAGATGAGCAGGTGGGGTAGCAACTGGAGCTGTAACCATAACTTGAGAACTCTGTAGGGCACACTGTGAATGAGAAATCTGTGGAGGTTCACCCCTCCCAAGTCTGGGGAAATCCCTCACCATGCGACGTGTGTCACCACACTTAAAACAGCTCTGGGAGGATATGGTGGCTATGACTGGCTCGGGCCAGGTCTGTTAGACTGACCTATGAAAGCACCCCGCACAGGAGGCGTGCTAGAAACCGGTGGTGCATAATAATGCTCCTGAGGTCTAGGAGGAGTTGGAGCATTACTGGCTGCTGGAAGTGCTGAATGAATAGGACGACTTATATAACCCCTACCATGATGACCTGCAGTTGGGGTACGGGCACTAGAATAATGGTCCGACTCTCAAGACCTCTTGGCCTCCCTCTCCTCTCTCTCCCTAGCATGCATACCCTCCAACTCACGATCCATGCTAGACCTGTTGCTAGGAATAAGGCCCTCAATAAACCGACGAACCCTCTCGCGAACATTATAAACCAAGGCTGGTGCATGCCTTGCCAAACTGGTGTAACAGACAGCATACTTTGAGACAGTCATAGTACCCTGGCGCAAATGCTCAAACTCTGCATGCCATGAGTCCTGAAGGCTCTGAGGAACATACTCTCTCAGGAACATATCTAAAAACTGAGTCCAAGTCAGTGAAGCAGCCTCATCCGGACTGTCTAACGCATAGGTGCGCCATCACTCATAGGCGGCTCCTCGAAGCTAGAAGGTAGTAAAGGAAACCCTGCTCGATCATGATATACCCATGGTACAATGCGGTAACTCTCATCTAGAAATCCCAGAGCATCCTCCGATGATAGACCGTTGAATATAGGAGGCTTGTACCTCTTGAACCTCTCAAGCCTCAGCTGCTCCTCTTCGGAAGCCGCTGCCTTGTCCTCGGGCTAAACTGGTACTGGAGGAATAATCTCAGGGACCTGCTTAACATGCACTCACTGCTCAGGAGTGCGGGTGGCAGGAGTCTGTGCTCCTTCCCCGGCCTGAGATATAGCTGCAGTAAGGGGAAGCAACCTTGCCTGAGCTAGAGTGGTGTACATGCTCATGAACTGTGCCAAAGTCTCCTAAAGGGCTGAAGTAGTGGTAGCAGTGGGCGTGTCAGGTGCCTGGACTCCAGCTGTAACCACTGGTGGTACCTCGGCGGTATCTCGCATAGGTGCTCTAGCTGCACCACATGTGTGTCCTTGGCATCTACCTTAACCCCGGCCTCTGACGGCTGCAGTAGGGGGCGCGGGTGCCTGATCATCTCGGGTAGTACGTGTCCTCAAAAACTGGGAGAGAATAAAAGGCAGAAGTTAAGAATTGTGATGTCAAAATATCGCACGACAAGGAAAACAAATGAAGTGGAATTTTCCTAACAGTTACATAGCCTCTCGTAGATAAGTACAAACGTCTCCGTACCGATCAGCGAGACTGTAATAAACCGGCTTGTGATCCATGACTCCTATGAACCTAGAGTTCTGATACCAATTTGTCACAACCCCAGCTCGCCCTCCGTGAACTGTCGTGACGGCACCTAGTCTCTACGACTAGGTAAGCCTAAAAAATGTGGAACATAAACGAAACGTGTGGAAGGAATAATCAAGAACCAAAATAACTGAATGGAAACAATAGTTACATTGCCGCTCAACATATACAACACGACATTCTCTAAACAAAGTACACTATCCCAAAACCCAAAAACTCACGAAAAGACAATCCTTTGAATAGAAAGGGACTTCTCAGTCTGCGGATGTGGCACATGTACCTCGAAGTCTCTAGAGTAGTCGCCTCCTCAAGGATGGTAGTCCTGAGTAGTGGTACCTAGATCTGGACATGAAAAACATGCGCATAAGGGGCATGAGTACACCACAGTAGTACTCAGTAAGCGCCAAGCCTAACCTCGATTGGGTAGTGACGAGGAAGGTCAGGGCCCTACTGAGGTTAAATAAAATATAAAGATCAACAGTATAGAACAGAACAGTATGAATAAATACAACAGTAAAATATCACATGATGTACAAGACAACAACAACTACATAGAAACAAGGTAAACACGGAAAGAAAATACAGCTCAGAACCAATAATAAAGATCGGGGATCTCATAGGATACCGTCCTGTAGTCACATGTGTACATATCCATCCCGTCCCGTAGTCCAACTCATAGTGCGCGGGGATATATCGGAATCTCGTTCCGTAGTACCAAATGTAAATACCCAGTACTAGAGGAATCTACCGGGTGAATTCTAGTAGTTACATATAACTGTGCAGGGTGATCTACTGGAATCCCACATCCGTAGTCCCAAAATAAATAGACAAGGGGGAGCTACTGGAATCCCACATCCGTAGTCCCAAAATAAATACACAGCAACAACAGGAAAATATACAGAAATGGCAAAGTTTCATATTAAGGCAACAAGTGATTCTAGCCTAGCATGCTGCACAGAATTCAGGTAAGGCAGGTTGAGCAAATAAAGCAATTAAGTCACTTAGACATGCTTTCCTAAGCTAACAACAAGCTTAATAGTGCAAGTAATAGAAACAAGAAAGGAAACATACTAGTAATTATTTAAAGAAAATTGAGTTTAGAAAAATTAGCACAAGTACGCACTCGTCACCTCAGGTACAAGGCATTTTAGTTACCAAATATACAAACCCTAAGGGGAAGGTCCCCCACACAAGGTTAGACAAGACACTCACCTAGAAACGGCTTAATAATCAATCTGAAACCACGCTCTTGCCACGAGTACTCGACTCCAAATGGCTCAAATCTATTCAATTCAATTGCATAATGTAAATAACACTTCAGGTAACTGATTTTACAAAGAAATTCTAAGCTAATACGCAAAATTAGGTAAAATGACCAAAACGCCCCTTAGAACGACGTCTCAGAATCAGATAAAACTTATATTTCCAGAAACCTCGCACTCTCACGAGTTCATTCATATCAAAAGTACCAAAATCGGACCTCACTTTGTCCCTCAAATCATCACTCAAAGGTCTCCAATTATACAAGCCATAACCCCCCAATTAGCACTGATTTTCCTTAATTTTTCAGGCTTAAATTGATAAAAATCATTCCAATAACGAGTTTAGGGACCAAAGACCTTACCCCCAATGAATTCCTCTAAAAAACCCTCATGAAAAGTGCTCCCTAACCTTATTCACATTTTGAAAAGATGAAAAATGGCTAAATTTAATGAAGGCAAGAATTTATATGTTCTGCCTAGCGATTTATGCATTTGCGGCCCCACTTCTACGGAGCCAATGTTGCATCTGCGACTTTTTATTAAAGGGCTAGCTTCCACATCTACGAGTCCTAATCCGCAGATGAGGTACCGCTTCTGCGGTATTACTATTGCTTCTGTAGTTCCTAAAAGAATGACCAAATTCCGCTTCTGTGGCACCGCACTTGCGGAACCCAAACCGCAGGTGCAGTTATGACAGAACCAGCAGCTGAAGCTGCAACTCTAACTCCAAAATCTTTCCGTCAACCATCCGAATTCATCCTAAGGCCTCCTGGAACTCAAACAAACATACCAACCAATCCTAAAACATCATTCAAACTTGTTCCAACCTTCAGAACACTCAAAACAACATCAAAACACCTATTTTTCATCGAATTCAAGCCTAAGAATTCCAAAAACTCTAAATATACGCTTTCGATCAAAAAGTCTATCAAATCTCGTCCGAATGACCTAAAATTTTGCACACACGTCACATTTAACACTACAGAGCTACTCCAACTTCCGAAATTCTATTCCGACCCTCGGATAAAAATCTCACTATCGGACCGGAAACTTAAAAAATTTAACTTTTGGCATTTCAAGCCTAAATTAGCTACGGACCTCCAAAACACAATCTGATCACACCCGTAAGCCCAAAATCACCCAACGGAGCTAACGGAACCATCAGATTTCCATTCCGAGGATGCCTTCACACTGTTCTGACTATGGTCAACTCTCCAACACTTAAGCTCTCATTTAGGGACTAAGTGTCCCAAAACTCTCTAAAACTCAAAACTGAACATCCCGACAATTCAAAATAGTAGAAATAAACTTGGGAAAAGCAGTTAATAGGGAATCGAGGCATTAATTCTTTAGACGACCGGCCGGGTCATCACAAATATAGGCCTAGGGGCTGATGTTGATCCATGTTATTGTCCGAGGGGCTGGTACGAGTGATTGTGAGAATGCCCGAGGGGCTAATTTTGTTGGTATTTTGCCCGAAGGGCTAATTTTATGTGACTATCTTTCCTCACTACTTTTCATTCACTCATTTAAACTACTTAAAGATGTTTTAAAGAGGTTTTTACTGAACTAAGATATTTCTACGAGTTTTTACTGTTTTATTACATTGTTCTGGTTTTACCCTGCCTCTTTGTAGCATTTTGCTGTGATTTATGTGTTTTTTTATCGCCCTGCTGCCTTTACTTTTATTACTTACTAAGTTGGCGTACTAACATTACTCCTTGCACCATATGTGCAGATTCTGTAGCCTCAGGTCCTGCTAGCGAGGGCTTATTGCTTCCAGCAGGCTGTTCGGAGTTCACTAAGTAGTTGCTCGGCATTTGCAGCCCAGTGTTTCTCCCTCTTATCTTACTTTCCTTTGTACTACTTCTGTAATAGAGTGTGTAGTCTTTTTCATACTCTTAGAAAGATGTTTAGATGCTCATGACTGGTGACACCCCAATGTAGGGCTGTGTTATTTTCCGCATTTGTCCTATTTCACTCTATTTGGCTTAAATTGAATTATTATAACTGTTTAAATGAATTGGGCGTTTGTGTCGGCTGGCCTTGTTTCATGATAGGCGCCATCATGACCGGGTCCGGATTTAGGGTTGTGCAAGTTGGTATAAGAGCCTATGTTACATAGGTCTCACGAGTTATGAGTAGGTTTAGTATAGTCTCACGGATCGGTACAGAGACATTTGCATTTATCCTCGAGAGGCTGCAAACCTTTAGGAAAAACTTCATATTCTTGGTGTATCAGAAAAAAGAGGGACTGAAACTCTGAAGAATTATCTGTTTTCTTGGTGTTTAGCGTCTGATTAATCTTCTAAGTAATTGGATTGATAATGTTTTGTGTCATAATTGATTTAGGTGAGTTATATTAGGAGTGAAATCCATTAAATTAGCAACTTTCCGTTATTAAACAACTTGAGAGACATATTGTGAGCACGTGATTTTTGCCTCACACGAATTACTCCAAAAGAATTCCCAAAATTAGGTTTTTCCCCTTAATTATGTGTTATTCTAGGAATTATTGTGCGATTTTCCTAATTGTTTGCACGTTTTTGTGTGCATATTTAATTTTATTAATGCATTAAAAATACAAAAAATATAGCATCTGCACTTAGGATTTGATTTTACATTTCTTTGGGTTAATTTAGTAAAATGTTGTTTTACAAAAATAAAAACAATTCACAAAAAATAACGTATTTTGCATTTTTAGTGTTTAATGTCAATTTTTGTGATTTTCTTTTAGTTTGGTATTTAATCATTTGTGATAAGTATTATTTAAAGTTAATAAGTATTTTTAAGTTAATTTGGGTTCTTATAATTTAATTTAGAATTTTAGTTTTAATTTTTAAAATAGTTTGGAAATAAATAGAAAAGGAATAGAATTAAATAAAAGAGAAGGAGATCAAATTTGGGCCAAATTCAATTTAATTCAAGAGACACAAATCAAATACTCCTGAAACCCGCCCCAGTCCAGCCCAAAACCAGCCCCCAACCTGGTCCGTCTCTAGCCTCAGCCAAACGACATCGTTTGGGTTCAATTAATCGGAGCCGTTGAAATTAATTTGATGAAATGGTCCCAAAGCCATGACCCAACCCGACCCCGACCTATCACTCCCATACCCAATCTGCCTAGTTGCTACTCCAAAAGACCCCGTTTTGTGCCCATTGGATCACAACTGTTGAATTTCTATCATCCAACGGTTCACATTAATTCCCCCATTTTAATAATACAAAACTCCAAACGATCCCCTACCCCCAAAATCAAAACCTTCCCCCCTCATTCGTCTTTCACCTCTCTTCAGAGACGACCCTGTCTCACCACCGCCCACCGGAAATCGCCTCACGACAGTTCCGGTGGCTCAAACAACCCCAAATTAACACCATGGATTCTCCTTCACCTCCTCATCTCAAATCCCCAAATCGTTTCCTTCGAATCGTAGTCGAACTCGTCGAATCTTCGATCTAAGTTTGAACCCCAAACCCTAGTTTACCCAATCAACCCCAAACTAACACCCATAACCTCCTTGACCTCCTTATACCCAAAACATATCTGGTTTCCCTCGAATTTGGTTGAAATGGGTCGAATTTGAAATCTCGAGTCCGCATGCTAAAAGACAGATTAAAACCCAAGAATTGTTGATAATTTCAGGTCCGGTTTCGTCGCAAAATGGTGTTAATCACTTGTTCTAACAAAGAACAAATGACTAACATCATTTGGCGATGAAATCGGAAAAAAAAATCGAGTGTCAAATGAACCCGTTGAATTGGTGAGTCTCCAGTATTACTTTTTTATTCTTGTCATTATTTCACTTCTGCCTCATCTTCTTCTCTTCTTTGAGCAATTTAATTAAGTTTTGAATTAGGTTTAAAATTGTGAACTGTCCGTCCGTTGTCTTTAGTTCATATTCATGTATGTCGTTAATCAATTTAATAGCTGATTTTGATTTTTCAATCCAGTTGAAGGTTTTAGTTTTTTGTTTACTATAACTGTGATAATTCAGAACTTAGGAGTAATAAATAACAGAAGCTTTGAGGGCAATTTGGGTAGTCTTGCCTGAGGAAACCTGTCAATAATTGAATTAGGAAGCTTCTCAATAGTGCTAGGGTAGAAATTGCATTACTGAATTAACTAAAAAGCACTAAGCTAGTATAGATAATTTAAAAAATAAAGAAAAGCTGAAATTGATAATGGGAATGGCATTAATTGATTAATTTAGAGAAAACAAGTTAGTGGGGATAACTAAAATAAGGGAAGGGACACTCGTAATGGGGATGGCATTAATTGAATGCCTATAAAAGGATGAAGAATACATGGAGGAAAAAAAGAACATTCTGAGAGACAGAGGGATAGGCATTGATGTTCATAGACAGAACAGTCTGGTACTCTGAAATACATAGATTCTGATACTCTGAAATACTGAGAAGAGAAAAGAGATTCCGAAAAACCAAGAAAAAATAGGAAGAGGAGAATATGTTCTGAAAAATACTGCAAAATATAGAGATTTTGAAAAGACAGAGTCCAGAAAAATAAAAAACAGCTAGGAATTCTCTATTGTTCCATTGCTTCAGTAGTTTTTGATTCATTTAAGTTCTGCAAACAATAATGTTCAGTAAAGGGATTTGAATTGGTTTGATATTAGTTTTGGAAGGTATTTTTTGATCAAGCTGTGTTGAAGACCATTGTTCCATTGGATTTTGAATCAATTTTTTGGTTTCATTTACTAAATCTGGGCTATTTTGTTGTTGCTTTTGTTGTTGATCACTGACCTCACTTCTTTGGTTCATTTCATATCCAAGTACAATATTTTGAGCTCTATTAAATATGTGCAGTCAGGTTTGATGTATGAAATGAAAGAGTGATATTTAGAATATGGCTCCAACTAGTGTTGTACTTCGTTTATTTGACACTGCGTGGTAGTTCATTTAATTTCTTAGTTAGTTTCCGTGTGATTTAAGGACCATTTATCATTTGCTGTAGTGGAGGTTTATTTGATCCATGAAAGGCTTGATTGTGTTTAAATTCTGCTAGAAATAATAGGTATTTGATCTTAAAAATATTCAAGTCAAATATGGATCAGCTGAATCCATGTGATTCTGTTAAGTTATAAACTATCCGAGGCATCAGTTGTCTGTTTTCTTGTCTAAATTTTTTATTAGAATCATGATTAGCTATGATATCCATGCTAAAACTACTAGTAAGCTCACACTGATATATTTATGATAGGCTTGTGGATGCATTTAGTGTGAGGTAAATTCGATTCTTTTTAATGTTTATCAGATTAGTTTATAGAATTGCTATTGTTTTTAGTTCTGAGTCTCTCCTGGCTGTTTAGTTGTTCGTTCTTTTTGAAGCAATTATTTTTAGAGGCTAAGTGGAAGAATATGTGTATCTCATGAATTTTAACAGATTCACATAGGGTCAACTTTGGGTTAATTATTAAATGAGCATTCATGGTTGTTTTTTTGAGTTTAGTCTGGACCATTTCGTGTGTTGTAAGTCAATTTGGGGTCCTTCAATCTTGAGTTTGGATACTGTTTGTGCTGTTGAAGGAATTCGACCTTGAATCCCTAATTTTTTGTCAATGCATAATAGTTGCCGAATTGGGCCTTCTTTGGGCCTAATTCAGGCCACTTAGAAATCATTAGGCCAGTAGCATTTACAACGTGACTTGGGCTCCCTTTTGAGCCTAGATTTGAGATGAAAATAGGCCTCAAATAAATACTATAAATCATTATGATATTATGCATTTTTATTAGGCATTCTCTCGAATTTGGCTTAAATCATTTGTTGTGCTCAAATGGACGAAAGTCTGGCATGTTCATTTGTATCCCATTACCTATGTTAATTTGGAGTCGGCTATAATTACTCAAGCTCACATGACTTAGGATAGTAATTTTAAGTCATGACTTAGCTCTTACTTGACGCAAAGCCTAATTTAGCATCCACGTCCTATCTTTACAATTGACGGTGTTAATGTAAATAATTTTGTGTTGAAGGGGTGTCATATCTTCATTTTCGGTGTGTTTGTTCCAAAAAGTTAGAATTGTTCCTTCATGCTAAGAGAAGTTTATTTCTATTGGAATAATAACAATGCGTCGAGATATTTTTATCGTATAATCTTTACTTGTGCTAATTTGTGATGCTTGGGTTTTGAATTTGGCTATTAGTGAGGTTAATACTAAAAGAATCTTGCTGCAATTAGTAGGTTGTTTAATTGAGCACAAATAATTTATGGCCTTCGTATTAATTTCTTATGACTTAGATATAAAATAACAAATTATCGTAGTTTGCTTTAGGCACGTTCAATGTAATATTGTGATTATGTACATATTCGCGTGACATAATTATGATTTTCAAAATAAATTAGAGTATGCGTTCGCGCAACTTCGTCCAAATTTTTAAATAATAATATAGCATCGTTAATCGTAAATGAAATAATTATATAGTATCCCTAAGTCATAAATCGGTTAAATTTTTTAATCATTCTTGTGAATAGACTATAAACTAATAAATTTTTTTAATAAGATTATAGTAAGTTTCTTTTAAAGAAATGCGTTTACAATTCTTTACCACTTAGCCATTAAAGTTGAAAATTTTCAAGTGTTAATTTAGTAGGAATATTTTTTTAAAAATAAAAGATAAGGGGAAAAGAACAAAAAATAACATTGGATAAGGTATTTGGAATTATTAAGTTAACTAAGAAGTTTTTTTTTTTGTGCTTAATAATTCCATATCTATCCTAACCTTAAATCAAACATAGGAAACAAATAACTCACAGATCGCTAGTATGCTTTAGGTGCGTATTAATAAATGAACTATCAACATTGGGTACACGTGTGCATGACCCGTTTCAAGATAATTTTCTTAATTAAAAAGCAGTGAAAGTTAAATGCACATAGGTTCTAAAACCATTAATTAAACAGTTTTACTAAGCCAAGTATAAATTGCTAAGCGATCGTGCTAGAACCACGAAACATAGGAATGCTTAACACCTTCTCCCGGGTTAACAAAATTCCTTATCTAGAATTTCTAGTTCGCAGACTTAAAAAAGGAAAGTCAAAATTTTCTTGACTTGGGATTTAAAATAAATCGGTGACTTGGGACACCAATTAAAATATTCCAAGTGGCGACTTTGAAAATAAATAAATAATCCCATTTCGAATAATGTCACTTAAATTGGACAAAACACCCTTATACCCTTCCGGGTGTAGGTTAAAAGGAGGTGTGACAGCTCTGGCGACTCCGCTGGGGACTCAAAACCTAGAACTTCTGGTTCAGGGTTCAGAATTCGAGCTTATAATAATTGTTATATTGGCTTTATTTATTATCTAATTTTATTTACATGATTGGGACTAATGTGCTAGGTGTTGCTTTTTACCGCTTTGATATTGGTGAACTGTATATAAACTGTTACGAAACCCTTCTTCTTTCAGAGTTTTCAGAATTTATGGTGCACACGTGCGCGTGGCCCACCTTTCTGTTATAAGTCATACCAAATAGAACGAAGTTGGGTCAAGTAACTAGGTCAGGTAGACTTTCGTGCTCCGGGTACGTTGCCTCCACTTCAGCTCGAGCTGTCCGCTTGGGTAAGTCGGGTTTAGAACAATATACCCCAAGTTTTACACTTAGAATAACTCAGCTTCATGTCGGATCCCTAGTAGGAACGTTTGATTTCATCATGTGCATTTGACTTTGGAGACTCAACACAGGGGTTGGGTATGTCTAGGACAGTTGTACCCGAAACGAAAAGACCATCCTGATGCATCTTACTTGCTACTTGTTCATTCATTTGTTTTGGATTTGCATGTTGACCGGCTTATAGGGGAAAGTTAGAGAAGGAAAATCAATGTGAGAACCGAGAGAGAAAATTGTCTATTTTTGAAAAACCAATTTCCAAAATATATTGAAATTCTGCTAAAAAAAATTTTTTTAATAAAAAAGAAGAAAAATTTTTGTTTCTTTTAAGAGTGGTCTTATTTATTACGAACTACGTAAGTTTGATTCTCACCGGATGTGAGATACGTAGGCAACCCACATCGGGCCCAGCTATTTCTGGAAAAAAAAAAGAAATAAATGAAAAATTAATAATCAAAAAAATGTGGGTACATAAATGTCATTGTTTTGCCATAAATAAGGTGATGTCATTCTTGTCCAAAATTTTTCCAAATATCCCCAAAAGAGCGCCGAAAGGCCATTTTTGCAAGAACAGCCGCCTTTGGTCATTTTTTAAAATTTTTGGCCGGTTATCAAATACTGCCTTTAAATCTTCTTCATCGAAGTGATGAAAGACCGTATTGACAAAGCAGGATATTTTTATGAATTTTTTAGAAATAGTGATGATTTTTGCGTCAAAATGTGTCTTGATTTTTTTTAAAAAAAAAAAAAATCCCTCACAGAACCCACCATTCACAGATGTAGATGAGTTTCTATTTCAACTTCAAATGTGGTGGTATGAATTAGGAGGAGATGGTCAGGAATGAGTCACTAAGTATTTGGGAGCTCTCACAGATATTATGAAAGTTAAACCACGCGATGATTTGATTGCGACACTAGTGAATTTTTGGGACCCTGTTCACAATGTCTTTTGCTTCTCTGATTTTCAGCTTACTCCCACTTTAGAAGAAATAGCTATATATTCCGGTTTTGACGGAGATTTGAGAAACCAAAATCTCATATTCCCAAAGGCCCTCTCTGTACACCGATTCTTTGGTCTTCTGAATATCAGTAATCAAATCAGAAAAAGCAACATTGTTAAAGGGTGTTGTTCTTTCAACTTCCTATATTCAAGGTTCGGAAAGTTGAATGGGTTTGAAATTCATAAAAAGGGCCTTACTAACAAACAAAGCAAGGACACCTGGCAGATTCACCGTCGTTTCGCTTTCATAGTGGCTTTTCTGGGAATCATGGTAATCCCAAACAAAGAGCGGACGATTGATATTCGCATAGCCAGAGACGTACAAGTCCTCACCACCAAATAGCATCACACTCTTTCCCCAATCATTCTCTCAGACATTTATCGGGCATTGACTTTGTGTAAGTCCGCAGCAAAATTCTTCGAAGGGTGCAATATTTTGTTGCAAATGTGGTTGACTGAACATCTCCGACATCACCCCAAGTTCATGCAATATGGTCCGAGCAGGGACAATTTCATTGAGAGTTATGAAGAAAGAATAAAAGATTATAAATCTCCAGAAAGGGTGGAAACCTGGATATCTCACCTAAGATCTTTAATTGCAAGCCAAATTGAGTGGACTTTGGGATGGCTCCCGGTAAAAGAGGTAATACACATGTCGGCCTTAAAGAGTTATTTGCTGCTGTTGGGTTTGAAGAGTGTCCAGCCATATGCTACAGAGAGTTCTAAGACAGCTAGGGAGATACCAAGTGGTACCTGATGATGAAGATTTGAGTGTGCAAGTGATTGAGCTACACCCCGAAGCCACACTCCCTGAGGCTTTAATCCAGCAGATTTGGAATGGTTGTCGATACTTGAAAGATGATACCCAAGTTCCAGATCCTGCGAAAGGTGAGATAGATCCAGGTTATGCTAGGTGGTTTGATAAAAGATCTCGTGTGGAAGATGCACCATAACCCGATCCCATAAGGCCCATAAAAGGACAGCATATCCAAGCCTTTGATGACAAAATCCAAGAACGGTTGGCTTGGGGTGAAAAGGAAAAGGGGTACAAAGCAACTATTCATGCCTTAGAAGAAAGCCTGAGGAACCTCAATTTTGAGAAAAACTTACAAGCACAAGAAGCAGAAGGTGAAAAGAAGAGCTTGATTTGCGAGAATAAAACTCTCCGCACTCAGTTTCAACAGATGAAGAAAGCCTCTGAAGCGCCAGTGAGAAGTTGGAATGATCAGAAAATCATTGCCAATCTGATGGAAAGAATGCAAGATTATGACTCCATTTTGGCAAAAACCGAAAAGGCGTTAGACAAAGCTAAGGAAAAAATCATACAGTTGAATGAGGAGGCCAAATCTAGTAAAGAACACCAAGTAATAAGATTTGAAGAATAAATGGCTCAATTCGAAAAAAAGAAGGATCATTGGATACGTTCAAAGGCTCAGCTCCATGCACAATTTGAAGAAATGAGAAGGTACAATAGAGAAGATCAACATGCAGATATTAATAGGGAGAGAGCACAGGCAAGAATCGAGCAGGCCAGACTTCGGGCTCAATTGGAGTCGGCTTTAGATCGCGAGGGCCACATAAGAGATATAGCCATCACTCGCCATGATTTGGCCATTTATACCTCTCAAAGTTATGTGAACTGCCACGGAATGGATTATGAGAGGTTATTGGAGCATTCGCCTACTTTTGCCCGTCATCTTGCAGTAGAGTTAGAGAGGATGTATCGTACATTAGGGGGTCAGTCCGGTCAAGCCCCGCCCTGAGCAGATTGTGGATTAAAGTATAGTGATTGAAAGCAAAAGATTGTGGATTAAAGTATAGTCATAATTGTTAGAACTTTTCATATAATAGTCATGTTTTAGCTTGAGTCCATGTTGAGTCTTTTAAACCATTTTCTTAATGTGTTGTCCAAATGTAATATCATTTTTGTCATTGTACTGTTTCGTTTGTTAAAATAAATAAAAATAATAATAATTGTTTCCACCAGAACTACGCTCGGTCTGATTCATGCGGGGTCATGATACGTAGGCAATCTCTATTGGATACGACCACAACCAATAGGAAAATAGGCATGAGTGACAGTAAAAGGAGATGTCATAAATAAGAATAACCCGGGATGACACAAGCAACCAAGCAAATGCATGATAGAAATGACTTATTGCCTAGGTGCATTGCATTCCTATTTGCGGTTGCTTATTTGTTAAAACTCTAATCACTAACAAGTTTGGTTGTTGTTTCCAGAATTCAAGCAGTTAGTTCACCTAAGCATACTGGCAACCCACCCATACCAAACCAGATCCAAAGGTGAATAATCATGTCTATCCCAGATGTAGACACCAGTGTCATCGAAGGAGAAGAGTTGGACGTTAATGCCATGAAAGAAGAGATGTACAAATTGAAACAACAAATGGATGAAATGTATCAGGCCTGGGCTAAAGGACAACCGCCATCTGCTTACTCGGCTAACCCTACCTTCACTCCACCACCGGCTCAATCTCAGGATCATCCTGCCACCGATCTATCCCTGAGCTTTCCCACTTACCAACACTACCGGGGCACCACTTATCATACACTACAATCTCCACCCCCTAAACCAATTTCATACCATCCTCCACCAGTAACTCCTGTCTTCGTAGCACCTCTACCAGCTACACTCCACAAATCTCCTAGTGAGCCTATGTTCCAGGCCCAGGACAACCAATACTACCCCTCGGAGCCCACTTTCAATGCTCTAGAAACCCATTCCTATACTCCTCGCTTTGACCTTCCTATAGAAGCTGATAAACCAGTCAAAAATCCTGAACAAGAGGAGATGTTCAGGAAAGTTAAAAGCATAGAACAATCATTTGAAGACATGCAGGGATTGGGAGGGCAAGTAAGCATGGCCTACAAGGACCTATGTCTGTTCCCGAATGTGCAATTACAGGTAGGTCTCAAGATGCCCAAGTTCGATCTATACAACGGGCACGGTGATCCAGTAGCCCACTTGAGGGGTTTTTGCAGCAAGATGAGGGGAGCGAGAGTAAAAGATGAATTGTTAACGACTTACTTTAGTCAGAGTTTGAGTAGATCAGCATTGGAATGGTATACCCACCAAGACCATGGAAGATGATACACATGGGATGATCTGGCGCAAGTATTTGCTTGTCACTTCCAATACAATCTTGAGATCATTCCAAATCGACTGTCCTTGACTAAACTGGAGAAAAAGCACAGTGAAAGCTTCAGAGAATATGGTTTCCGATGGAGGGAGCAAGCAGTAAGAGTAGATCCCCCAATGAAGGAAAGTGAGATGGTAGATTACTTCCTACAGGCTTTAGAACCTACCTACTATGGTCATTTGGTCTCACCTATGGGAAAGTTATTCAACGAAGTGGTAAAGATGGGGCGCATGATAGAAGAGGGCCTCAAGTCGAATAAAATCATGAGTTATTCGTCTATCAAAGCGACTACTCAGGCTATTCAGGGCGGCATAGGAGGGATTGGGAAAACGAAAGAGAGGAAGTAATAATGGTTGATTCAGGAACTTGGTCCGGATCCAGAGGTTCACCTTACCACTACAGTCAACCTCGACCCCACCAACAAACTTATCACCACAATCCACTCCAACACTACTATCCCCCACCAGAACCTCATTTTTCTGCCCACCATGCACAAGCATACAACCAACCTCCTACCCACACTCAATGGCATGCTCTCGTCCTGCAAAATACTTATCCACATCCACGAGCCTACCAAAACACTCCCGGACCAAGTTTCCGGCCTAGTCAAGAATTCAAGGGTGAAAGGTTGCAGAAAAAGAAAACCTTTACTCCGTTGGGAGAATCATACACTAGTCTATTCCACAAGCTAAAACAGCTAGATATGCTAAGGCCGATACAGTCCAAACTGCCAAATCCTCCTCCAAAGAATCTTGACTATACTGTCAGTTGTGAGTATTGTTCTGGTATTCTGAGTCATGATACAGAGAAGTACTGGCACTTGAAGAGTGCGATACAGGAGCTTATTGATACCAATAGAATTAAAGTTCAAGCTCCTGAGGTGCCCAATATTAACAGGAATCCAATGCCATCCCACCAGGAGGCAAATATGATCGAAATAGTGCATGCGGAAGGAGAGACCTAGAAGCCATCACAGAACATCATGATGATTCTGTCTAGTGGAGCCAAGATAGATGAACAATTAGCAGGTGAGAAGTTGGTGCTCAAGCCAGCAAAAAGAGTGTTGAGCCAGATGCGCCAGTTGAGAAAGGGTCTTCGAGCAAGGTTGCAACGAAACAGGAAGGGAAAAAGGTGATTGTACCAGGAGCGGTCAACCAACCTGTCATAATCGTGAAAGGTGCTCACGCAGATCGATTTATTATCAAGCCAGTAACCCAGTTACCAATAATCAACAGCAAGGCCATTCCTTGGAATTATGAACGAGTGGTAGTGATGTACAAAGGGAAGGAAGTCAAAGAAGAAGTCTGTGAAGAATAGGGTTTAACTCACTCGGGAAGGTGTTTTACTCCTGAGGAGTTAAGAAGAGCAAAAGATAATCCGGCACTGGTAAAGAAAGTCATAACTGAAGAGGAAGCGGAAGAATTTTTGAGGAAAATGAAAGTGCAGGACTATTCAGTTGTAGAGCAATTGAGGAAAACGCCTGCTCAAATCTCATTGCTCTCATTGCTAATCCATTCAGATGAGCACCGTTAGTCGCTGATGAAAATCTTGAATGAGGCACATGTTCCCGATAAGATCTCGGTAAACCATCTGGAGAAGATAGCAAACAAAATATTTGAGGTAAACAGAGTTACTTTATTCGACGATGAGTTGCCCGTGGAGGGTACCAAGCATAATAGGGCACTTTATCTAAAGGTAAAGTGCGAAAATTCTATGGTTACCAGAGTTGTGGTCGACAATGGGTCTAGTGTGAACATTTGCCCTCTCTCCACGTTGAACAAGCTGAAAGTGGACAATGATAGAATTCACAAGAATAGCATTTGTGTTCGGGGGTTCGACGGATGGGGCAAAGATTTAGTAGGTGATATAATACTAGAATTGACAATAGGGCCCGTTGAGTTCACTATGGAATTCCAAGTGTTGGACGTGGAAGTTTCTTACAATCTTTTGCTAGGGCAACCCTGGATTCATGCTGCCAAGGCAGTACCGTCTACTTTGCATCAGATGGTTAAATTTGAATGGGACATATAGGAAATTGTGGTGCACGGTGATGATAATATGTGTGCCCAAAGTGATTCCATCATACCATTCATCGAAGTTGAAGACGACAAATGGCCATGGGTATATCTGGTCTTTGACGCAGTATCAGTTGAAAAGATCCCAGAGGAGAAAAGCATTCCAGTTCCTAAAGTAACAGCCGCGTCAGTCATGGTGGTTTCTGAGATGTTAAAGAATGGCTTCATACCTAGCAAGGGTTTGGGTGCTTCATTACAGGGCATCGTATAGCCAGTGTATCTGCCCAAAAACTTAGATACCTTTGGTTTGGGGTTTAAGCCCACAGCTGCGGATGTAAGAAGAGCTAGAAAGTTGAGGCAAAGGGCGTGGGTCCTTCCAAAGCCCATCCCGCGGCTATCCAGATCATTTGTTAGGCCTAGTGCCAGAAAGTGCCCAACAGCAACAGTTCCCATTTCATTGATTGATGTTGATAAAGATTTAGATAAAGGGTTCGAGAGGTTGTTCAGTGATGTTAACATGGTGGAAACTGGAGAAGTATCAAGTCAAGCGGATGTGCAATTCATTGGGCCAAGTGCAAAGATCAGTAATTGGGAAGCTACTCCTCTTCCTACTCGGAAGGAGCTTTGGTAATGGGCTTTGATTTTCTTTCAGTTTATCTGGATTATTCCAGGGTTGTAATCCAGATTCTATGTTCCTTCCATTTGGATGTGTTAAACCTTGTTATCTTTAAGACTCAATGAAATGCAATTTCCCTTTTCTTTGTCATTCCTGATAATTTCCTTTTTGTTTTTCTTTTCTTTTCTTTACAGCTCTTTTTACGCTGGCTCTAATGACATGACATGCATAAGGAATCCTCAGCCCAATCTTAAAAATCAATCTGATTCCAAAATAATAGTTCAACAAGTAGATTGTGACTACGAATCAGAATACAATGAGGATGAAGCCTTCGAAGAGATTAGTAAGGAGTTAATTCACTTCGAAGAAATACCCAAACCCAACCTGAAAGAAATAGAATCCGTCAATTTATGGGACGCAGATAATATCAGAGAGACTAAAATAATTGTCCATCTCGAGCCAAAGATCCGGGAAGAATTAATCAAAGCACTCATTGAATATAAAGATGTTTTTTCATGGTCGTATGACGATATGTAGGGTTTGAGCACTGATTTAGTGGTCCACAAATTATCCACTGATCTAGCTTTTCCTCCCGTCAACCAAAAGTTGAGGAAATTCAAAACTGATATGAGTGTGAAGATTAAAGAAGAATTCATCAAGCAGTTGGATGCAAAGGTTATTCGGGTCACTCGATATCCTGTTTGGTTGGATAATGTCGTGCCTGTGCCGAAGAAGGGCAGCAAGATCAGAGTATGCGTCAATTAACACAATCTTAACAAAGCAAGTCCGAAGGATAACTTCCCCTACCCAATATCCATATTTTGATCGAAAATAGTGCCAAGCGTGAGATTGGATCTTTTATGGATTGCTATGTCGGGCATCATCAGATTCTAATGGATGAAGAAGATGCATAAAAGACGGCATTCATCACGCCATGGGGAACTTTTTGCTACCGGGTAATTCCATTTGGTTTGAAGAATGCTGGGGCAACTTACATGAGGGCGATGACTACTATGTTTCATAATATGATACATAAAGAGACTGAGGTATACGTAGATGATGTGATCATAAAATCAAAGCATCAGGCCGACCACGTTGGGGATTAGAGAAAATTCTTCCAGAGGCTTCGCAGTTACAACCTCAAGCTTAATCCTGCCAAGTGCGCATTTGGTGTTTCATCCAGAAAGTTGTTGGGGTTCATAGTCAGCCGTCAAGGCATTGAGTTGGACCCGTCAAAGATCAAAGCTATCCAAGAATTGTCGCTTCCGAGGAACAAGACTGAGGTAATGAGTCTGTTAGGGAGGTTGAACTACATCAGCAGGTTTATTGCTCAGATCACGACAACTTGTAAGACTATTTTCAAGTTTCTAAATAAGGATGTTGTGTTCAAGTGGACGGATGAGTGTCAAGAAGCATTCGATAAGATAAAAGGATACTTGTCAAACCCACCCCTGCTGGTTATGCCAGAACTAGGGAGACCTTTGATTCTTTACTTAACAGTCCTGGAAAATTCATTTGGTTGTGTACTGGGGAAGCATGACATCACCGACAGAAAGGAATAGGCCATCTACTATCTTATCAAGAAGTTCACGGCTTATGAGGTTAAGTACACTCATCTGGAAAGGACATGTTGCGCCCTAACTTGGGTGGATCAAAAATTGAAACATTATTTGTCATCCTACACTACTTACCTCATTTCACGCTTGGATCCGTTGAAGTATATCTTTCAAAAGCCTATGCCAACAGGAAGACTTGCGAAGTGGCAGATTTTGCTCACAGAGTTTGACATCATCTATGTGACTCGGACTGTGATGAAAGCCCAAGCATTGGCCGATCATTTGGTTGAGAACCCGGTTGATGATGAGTACAAGCCATTGAAAACTTATTTTCCCGATGAGGAGGTGATGCATATTGATGAACTAGAGCAAATTGAAAAACCAGGCTAAAAACCTTTCTTTGATGGGGCTGCCAACATGAAAGGAGTTGGAATAGGGGATGTGCTCATTTCTGAAACAGGACATCACTACCCTGTTATGGCTCAACTTTGGTTCTATTGTACCAACAATATGGCTGAGTACGAGGCATGCATTTTGGATCTAAGGCTAGCTGCAGACATGGATGTATAGGAAGTCTTGGTCTTGGGAGACTCAAATCTTCTGGTACATTAAATTCAAGGAGAATGGAAAACACGAGATTTGAAGCTCATACCGTACCGACAATGTTTGCATGATCTCTGTCAACGGTTTCGATCAGTGGAGTTCAGGCATATTCTGAGGGTCCATAATGAGGTTTTCGATGTTTTGGCTACCCTGGCATCAATGTTACACCATCCGGACAAAGCTTATGACGATTCTATGCATATTCAAGTCCGAGATCAGCATGCTGGCTGTAACATGGTAGAAGAAGAACTTGATGGTGAATCGTGGTTCCACGATATCAGGGAGTACATCAGAATGGAGATATATCCAGTGCAAGCCATGGGGGATCAAAAGAGAACAATTCAACGGATGGCAAGTGGGTTTTTCTTAAGTGGAGTTTTGTATAAAAGAAATCCAGACCTTGGATTGTTAAGATGCATATATGCTAGACAAGCTACGGCTATCATATCCGAAGTACATTCAGGTGTCTGCGGATCACGTATGAGCGGATATGTGTTAGCAAAGAAAATTCTCAAAGCAGGTTATTATTGGCTTACCATGGAGCGAGATTGTATCAGTTTTGTGCGCAAATGTCATCAGTGCCAAGTACATAGAGATTTTATTCATTCTCCACCATCCGAGTTGCACACAATGTCCGCACCATGGCCCTTCGTTGCTTGGGGTATGGATGTCATTGGACCAATTGAGCCAGCAACATCCAATGAGCATAGATTCATTCTAGTAGCCATTGATTATTTCACCAAGTGGGTTGAGGCCAAAACTTTCAAATCGGTGACCAAGAAAGCAGTGGTCTATTTTGTTCACTCAAATATCATCTATCGATTCAGAATCCCAAAGGTGATCATCACAGATAATGGTGCTAATCTTAACAGTAATTTGATGAAAGAGGTATGTCAACAGTTTAAGATTACACATCGCAATTCTACCCCATATCGTCCCTAGTCTAATGGAGCAGTCGAGGCAGCCAACAAAAATATAAAGAAGATACTTCGGAAAATGGTAGAAGGTTCCAGGCAATGGCATGAAAAATTACCATTTGCGTTGTTGGGTTATCGCACTACTATTCGTACTTCAGTAGGTGCAACTCCTTATTTGTTGGTATATGGCACTGAAGCAGTAATACCTGCAGAAGTTGAAATCCCGTCCCTTCGGATTGTCGCTGAGGCTGAGATTGATGATGATGAGTGGGTCAAAACTCGTTTGGAGCAGTTGAACTTGATTGATGAAAAACTATTGGCAGCAGTATGTCATGACCAGTTATATCAAAATAAAATGGCAAGAGCATACAACAAATGTGACCCCGGAAGTTTGAAGTAGGTCAGCAAGTGCTGAAGTGTATTCATCCACACCAGGTTAAAGCAAAAGGCAAGTTCGCCCCAAATTGGCAAGGGCCATTCATTGTGACCAGAGTATTGTCCAATGGTGCTTTATGTTTAACAGATATCGAAGGAAAATGCATAGACATGGCTATCAATTCTGACACAGTCAAGAGATATTATGTGCGATTTCTTTGGTATATTTGTTGATTGTATGTATTTGGCATTGATTCGAAGATTGGAATGACGAAGGCAATATGTTCTGCGATCTAAACACTTTACCCTTTGTTTCCCCCTTTTGAGTCGTATTTATTTTTTTCATACCCCTCTTTTGGAATCAATAACAAAAAGAAAAGGAAAAGAAAGAAAAAGAAAAAAAGAGAAAAGAAAGAAGTGAAAAGAGAAAGTATAACAACAAGGAAATTCCGGTGTGAACTACGTTTGACCTGATTCCTGTTAAGGATACGTAGGCAGCCTCACGGCTCGGTAATAGTAAAATAAAAGTCAAAAGATCCCCAAGCAAGAAATTGGGGCAGAAGTTGTGTTTGTAATAAGAAATGTGATTCCAAAAGTTGTAATTCTGAACCATTTGAAGTTGTTTTGAGGCCGTTTTATACCTTTTTCTTTCCAAACATATCCAAAAACCCATATTGTTGTCCAAAGAAAGACCTCCCGATCAGTCTTCGAGAGATGCCAAGTCAAGCAATGTAAAGAGAATTCATATCAGGGGCAACACTCCGGTTTAATCAAGAGAAATAAAAAATGAGAGTCTTATTAGTGAAAACCCTCATGGGCACATGAGGCGACGAAAGCCAAGAGAAAATAAAAATGAGAGAGTCTTATTGGTGAAAACCTTCACAGGCACCATGAGGCGACAAGGAATCGAGGACTTAACAAATGGGAGAGGTTTGTCAGTGAAAACCCTTCAGGGCACTGCAAGTCGAACAAGGTCCGTAAGTTGGCGAAAAGTAAATTGAGTTGTGGAGATCTTGGAGCACAACGTAAAACGATTGGGAAAGAGATTGGTTAAATAGACTAGGGTGATTAATCAAAAATGCATACCATGTTCATTGGTGCCAGTGACTCCACTCAGATAAGTTTTTTTTTCTATCTCCAACAGTCATCCAAATTTGGATTTTCTTCTTTATTCTTAATTCTCAAAATTGTTGCATTTCATTGCTGTTAATTTTACTGCTCTAAGCAAAATACGGTTAGGACATTCTAGAGATAGTATGATGAAAAGTGGGACATAGAGTGTGAGCAAAGGTTAAATCAGTGGAATGGTTCAGTAATGTCATGGGAGATGTATGGTTTCGAATAAAAGGGTCAGAAGTGAAAAACAACAGTTGGGGATCCTGTGGTTGAGGATCAGTCGGGAGGTTAAAATAATTCTCGACCAACTCAAGGCAGTCGGTCGAAGCAAAGCATGGCAAAGAGAAAACCATCCCCAGCAATAATGCCACAACTAACCACCACGTTTTAAACTGACAAGATTTTCTTTGATTTGAAACAGGGGCAAAGATAGCACTTCTTTCAGGAAGCCCTCCGTAAGGAAAGAAAGTACCAGGCAGGTTTGATCAAAAAATTCTCAGGACCCTCATGGAAAATGGAACCTAGGTTAAAATCCGAAACAATCATAAGTAGTAAATATAGAACAAATGTGCACCAAAAGGAATATAAATTGACCTCAAAGTTCGCATAAGAGTTTTCAGGACCCACCTGAATAATGGGATGTAACTTTAAGCATTCCATTAGATAAGTAAGTGTTGTTATAATAGAGTACAGTTTAGCGTTGAAATTGTCATTCGTAAAATAAGCTTTAATTCGAAATTTCAGGACCCTCCTGGATAATGGGATGTAGCTTTAAGACTGTCTTAGATAACAAAATTTGATGAAAATAATTCCTCTAAAAAATATATAATGTAGCTTTGGAAATTTACTAGAGATTTTCAGGACCCTCATGGATAATGGGATATATCTTGCATATTGATAGAGATATTTGGTAAAAGGATTCAATTAACAATCACAGATGCACCCGGTTACCAAACTGGGGGTGAAAATTTTCTTTTGTTGTCTATTTTGTTGAAGTCGGGTGCCCATCTGAAGAACATGGAGAACAACACGGATGCTAAAGATAAGAGCGTGACCAAGTACTAGCAATCAGGCGTCCACCTGGAGAACAAGGAACAACAGTTGAAGTATCAGCAATCAGACATCCACCTGGAGAACAAGGAACAACAGTTCAAGTATCAGCAATCAGGCATCCACCTGGAGAACAAGAAACAATAGGTCAAGTTTTAGCAATCGGGCGCCCACCTCGAGAGCAAGGGAGTATAGTTCAAGTTTCAGCTTTCAAGTTCTTATTGATATTTGGTAATATGATTCAGGTTAATACTCATATATGTGTCCAACTACCAAACCGGGCCAGAGAATTTTCTTTGTTTTGTCTATTTTGTTGAAACTAGGAGCCCACCTGGAGAATAAGGGAATACATTTCAAATTCCGCAATCAGGAGCCCACCTGGAGAACAAGGGAATACATTTCGAGTTTCAGCAATCAGGAGCCCACCTGGAGAACAAGGGAATACAATTCAAATTTCAAGTAGTTAGGAGCCCGCCTAAAGAACGAGGGGAAGAAGCAATTCAAGTTCGAGTAATCAAGAGCCCGCCTGTAGAACATAGGATAGGCAACAATGGTCAAAGGAAGATGTTTAAATGTTCAGCAATGAGGTGCCTGCTTGGAGGAAAGAGAAAGCATCTCAAAGATACAATTCAAGTCAGCAGCAAAGGAACTTCCGTTGGAAAACACAAGTCAATGAGGCAACAAGAATCACAAGATCAAGCTTGAGAAGTATAGAGTAGATCTTTATAATGCATAGATCATATTGTAGTCTAGCTTCTTTATTTTTGTCATGGTGTAATAAGGAGGTCAGTAAGCAGTAGCAGCAGCAACAACAACAGTAAAATCACAGCTTCATGGTACTCCCAGCTACCGAAACTTTTCGAACTACATTGACCTGATTCTTTTATAGCCAAGGATATGTAGGAAACCTTTAAGGCAGAGGTTCGGTTAAATCTTTCAAAAAATGCTTCCACGGAGTATTCAAACGGGCAAAAATCACTCGTATCTGCTCACTTTATCTTAGCACGAAAACTCTTCATGTTTTCGGGCAAAGAGGGGCAACTGTGAGCACATGATTTTTGCCTCACACGAATTACTCCAAAAGAATTCCCAAAATTAGGTTTTTTCCCCCTTAATTATGTGTTATTCTAGGAATTACTGTGCGATTTTCCTGATTGTTTGCACATTATTGTGTGCATATTTAATTTTATTAATGCATTAAAAAATACAAAAAAAATAGCATCTGCACTTAGGATTTGATTTTACATTTTTTGGGTTAATTTAGTAAAATGTTGTTTTGCAAAAATAAAAAACAATTAACAAAAAAATAACGTGTTTTTGCATTTTTATTGTTTAATGTCAATTTGGGTTCTTATAATTTAATTTTGGATTTTAGTTTAAATTTTTAAAATAGTTTGGAAATAAATAGAAAAGGAAGAGAATTAAATAAAAGAGAAGAAGATCAAATATGGGCCAAATTCAATTTAATTCAAGAGACCCAAATCAAATACACTTGAAACTCGCACGAGTCCAGCCCCCAACCCGGTCCGTCTTCAGCCTCAGCCAAACGACGTCGTTTGGGTTCAATTAATCGGAGCCGTTGAAATTAACTTGATGAAACGGTCCCAAAGCCATGACCCAACCCGACCCCGACCCATCACTCCCATACCCGGTCCGCCTAGTTGCTACTCCAAAAGACCCCGTTTCGTGCCCATTGTATCACAACTGTTAGATTTCTATCATCCAACGGTTCACATTAATTCCCCCATTTTAATAATACAAAACTCTAAACGATCCCCTACCCCCAAAATCAGAACCACCCCTCATTCGTCTTTCACCTCTCTTCAGAGATGACCCTGTCTCACCACCGCCCTCCGCTCACCGGAAATCGCCTCACGGCGGTTCCAATGGCCCAAACAACCCCAAATTAATACCATGGATTCTCCTTCACCTTCTCATCCCAAATACCCAAACCGTTTCCTTCGGATCATAGCCAAACTCGTCGAATCTTCGATCGAAGTTTGAACCCCAAGCCCTAGTTTACCTAATCGACCCCAAACTAACACCACATAACCTCCTTGACCTCCTCATACCCAATACATATCTTGTTTCCCTCGAATTTGGTTGAAATGGGTCGAATTTCAAATCTTGAGTCTGCATGCTAAAAGACAGATTTAAACCCAATAATTATTGATAATTTCAGGGCCGGTTTCGTCGCAAAATGGTGTTAATCACTTGTTCTAACAAAGAACAAATGAATAACATCATTTGGCGATGAAATCGGAAAAAAAAATCGAGTGCCAAATGAACCCGTTGAATTGGTGAATCTCCAGTATTACTTTTTTTATTCTTGTCATTATTTCACTTCTACCTCGTCTTCTTCTCTTCTTTGAGCAATTTAACTAAGTTTTGAATTAGGTTTAAAATTGTGAACTATCCATTCGTTGTCTTTAGTTCATATTCATGTATATCGTTAATCAATTAAATAGCTGATTTTGATTTTTCAATCCAGTTGAAGGTTTTAGTCTTTTGTTTACTATAACTGTGATAATTCAGAACTTAGGATTGATAAATAACAGAAGTTTTGAGGGAAATTTGGGTAGTCTAGCCTGAGGAAACCTGTCAATATTTGAATTATGAAGCTTCTCAATAGTGGTAGGGTGAAATTGCATTACTGAATTAACTAAAAAGCACTAAGCTAGTATAGATAATTTAAATAATAAAGAAAAGCTGAAATTGATAATGGGAATGACATTAATTGATTAATTTAGAGAAAATATGTTAGTGGGGATAATTAAAATAAGGGAAGGGACACTCGTAATGGGGATGACATTAATTAAATGCCTATAAAAGGTTGAAGAATACAAGGAGGAAAAAAAGAACATTCTAAGAGACAAAGGGATAGGAACTGATGTTCATAGACAGAACTGTCTGGTACTCTGAAATACATAGATTTTGATACTCTGAAATACTGAGAAGAGAAAAGAGATTCTGAAAAAACAAGAAAAAATAGGAAGAGGAGAATATGTTCTGAAAAATACTGCAAAATGCAGATATTTTGAAAAGATAGAGTCCAGAAAAATACAAAAACAACTAGGAATTCTCTACTGTTCCATTGCTTCAGTAGTTTTTGATTCATTTAAGTTATGCAAACAATAATGTTCAGTAAAGGGATTTGAATTGGTTTGATATTAGTTTTGGAAGGGTTTTTTTATCAAGCTGTGTTGAAGACCATTGTTCCATTGGATTTTGAATCGATTTTTTGGTTTCATTTACTAAATCTGGGCAGTTTTGTTGCTGCTTTTGTTGCTGATCACTGACCTCACTTCCTTGGTTCATTTCATATCCAGGTACTATATTTTCAGCTCTATTAAATATGTGCAGTCAGGTTTGATGTATGAAATGAAAGAGTGAGATTCAGAATATGGCTCCAACTAGTGTTGTACTTCGTTTATTTGACACTGCGTTGTAGTTCATTTCATTTCTTAGTTAGTTTCCGTGTGATTTAAGGACCATTTGTCATTTTTTGTAGTGAAGGTTTATTTGAGCCATGAAAAACATGTTTGTGTTTAAATTCTGCTAGAAATAATAGGTATTTGATCTTAAAAATATTCAAGTCAAATATGGATCAGCTGAATCCATATGATTCTGTTAAGTTATAAACTATCCGAGTCATCAGTTATCTATTTTCTTGTCTAAATTTTTGATTCAAATCATGATTATCTTTGATATCCATGCTAAAACTACTAGTAAGCTCATACTGATACATTTATGATAGGCTTGTGAATACATTTAGTGTAGGTAAATTCGATTCTTTTTAATGTTTATCAGATTACTTTATAGAATTGCTATTGTGTTTAGTTTTGAGTCTCTCCTGGCTGTTTAGATGTTCGTTCTTTTTGAAGCAATTAACGTTGGAGGCTAAGTGTACGAATATATGTATGTCTCATGGATTTTAACTGATTCACACAGGGTCAGCTTTTGGTTAATTATTAAATGGGCATTCATGGTTGTTTTTTTGAGTTGAGTCTGGACCATTTCGTGTGTTGTAAGTCAATTTGGGGTCCTTCAATCTTGAGTTTGGATACTATTTGTGCTACTGAAGAAATTCGACCTTGAATCCCTATTTTTATGTCAATACATAATAGTTGCCGAATTGGGCCTTCTTTTGGGCCTAATTCAGACCACTTAGAAATCATTAGGCCAGTAGCATTTACAACGTGACTTGGGCTCCCTTTTGAGCCCAGATTTGAGATGAAAATAAGACTCACATCAATACTATTAATCATTATGATATTATGCATTTTTATTAGGCATTCTCTCGAATTTGGCTTAAATCATTTGTTGCGCTCAAATGGACGAAAGTCTGGCATGTTCATTTATATCCTATTACCTGTGTTAATTTGGAGTCGTCTATAATTACTCAAGCACACATGACTTAGGCTAGTAATTTTAAGTCATGACTTAGCTCTTACTTGACGCAAAGCCTAATTTACCATCTGCGTCCTATCTTTACAATTGACGGTGTTAATGTAAATAATTTTGTGTTGAAGGGGTGTCATATCTTCATTTTCGGTGTGTTTGTTCTAAAAAGTTAGAATTGTTCCTTCATGCTAAGAGAAGTTTATTTCTTTTGGAATAATAACAATGCGTCGAGATTTTTCTATCGTATAACCTTTACTTGTGCTAATTTGTGATGCTTGGGTATTTGAATTTGGCTATTAGTGAGGTTAATGCTAAAAGAATCTTGCTACAATTCGTAGGTTGTTTAATTGAGCACAAATAATTTATGGCCTTCATATTAATTTCTTATGACTTAGATATAAAATAATAAATGATCGTAGTTTGCTTTTGGCACGTTCAATTTATTATTGTGATTATGTACATGTTCGCGTGACATAATTATGATTTTCAAAATAAATCGGAGTATGCGTTCGCGCAACTTGGCCAAATTTTTAAATAATAATAGAGCATCGTTAATCGTGGACGAAATAATTATATAGTATCCCTAAGTCATAAATCGGTTAAATTTTTTAATCACTCTTGTGAATAAACCATAAACTAATAAATTTTATTTATAAGATTATAGTAAGTTTCTTTTAAAGAAATGCGTTTACAATTTTTTACCACTTAGCCATAAAAGTTGAAAATTTTCAAGTGTTAATTTAGTAGGAATATTTTTTTTTAAATAAAAAAAAAGGGAAAATAACAAAAAATAACGTTGGATAAGGTATTTGGATTTATTAAGTTCACTAGGAAGTTTTTTTTGGGCTTAATAATTCTATATCTATCCTAACCTTAAATCAAGCATAGGAAACGAATAACTCACAAATTGCTAGTATGCTTTAGGCGCGTATTAATAAATGAACTATCGTCATTGGGTACACGTGCGCGTGACCCGTTTCAAGATAATTTTATTAATTAAAAAGCGGTGAAAGTTAAGTGCACATAGTTTCAAAAACCAGTGATTAAACAATTTTATTAAGCCAAGTATAAGTTGCTAAGCGACCGTGCTAGAACCACGGAACTCGGGAATGCCTAACACCTTCTCCCGGGTTAACAGAATTCCTTATCAAGAATTTCTGGTTCGCAGACTTAGAAAAGGAAAGTCGAAATTTCCTTGACTTGGGATTTAAAATAAATCGGTGACTTGGGACACCAATTAAAATATTCCAAGTGGCGACTCTGAAAATAAATAAATAATCCAATTTCGAATAATGTCACTTAAATTGGAAAAAACTCCCTTATACCCTTCTGGGGTGTAGATAAAAAGGAGGTGTGACACCTATTATTATATTGTATTCATGAATATATAGTATGAATATATGTGAATACAGCGGCTGACAGCTTAGCCAATTCAGAACAACAAATTTGATTATCAATGATGAATTATTTTGTCACATATGATTCACTTTTCGTCACCAAAGATTTTTTGTGACGAAATTTTTTTTGTCAATCTTTCGTCTCTAAAACACCGTCACTAATAACATATAAAGGCAATTTTGTGTTTCTTCGCCAAATAATGAAGTATTAAATATGAAATTCTTTTTCGTTCCCAAATACGTAATATTTATGACGGATCTATTTTTCATAAAAAGTACAAAACAATCAGACTTAATAATATGATTTCGTCACTAAAAAGTGCATTAATGTCGACGAAAAAAGTCGTCTCTAAAAAGTTAGTTTAATTAGTGACGACGTCAAATGTCTCTGAAGCTGTGTGTGTTTCGTAGTTGAAAACCCGTAATTTTGTCTCTAAAGACTACCTTTTATCTACAAAAAAGTATTTCATCCCTAAATATATAATTAGTGACAATTATAATTTTGTAGTTAAAACGATCATCTCGTCACTAAAAAAAATATTTTTATCGACAAAACAAAGTTGTCATTATAAGTTATCATAATTAGTGATAATTACACTTGTCAAAAAATACAAAGTTGATTTGTAGTCAATAAAAGGATCATTTTGGGACATAAATTATTTTTGTCACTAAATACAGTGAATATTTGACGAACTTAATTTGTTTCGTGATGAAAATTTGATATTCCTAAAAACTATACAAAAGTGAACTTTTTTGTCACTAATAACAAATGTTTGATGGCGTTTATATTCGTATTTGTTTTAGATTGATGTTATACGAATTTGAAATAGCATAATAAAACAATCAAGGTAATAACAGAAAAATAAAAACAATCAAAGGTAACAAAAATATTCACCACTGATCATAAAGCTAATATTAAAATTATATTGAAATAAAAGCTCCTTAAATTAAAAGAAACATTGATACTCTCAAATTACACTTTAATTTAATAGTGTAAGGCGGTTGGTGTCAAATATAATAACCCAATAAGGTTGGGGTCGAATCCCACAAGGAATATGTGTGAAAAGGTTACTCAAATAGTGTGTTACTTGACTAAAGTCGTAATTCTATTCGGTTAATTGTAACATGAGTATGGTATGATAGCGAGTTCAACAAATAACGAATTGTGATATTGAAAATGTAATTAATTTGATTAAAGAAACCAAGGTTGTGTCCCCTTCAATGAAGTGTAATGCTATCAGTGTTAATATGATATATTTCTAATGGGTAGTTCTTTTGATATACAAATGATTTCTAAATGACTACCCAATATTTTTCAATAGTTGGGTAGTATTTCCTCTTTATGATTTTTCCAAATATAAAAGAGTTGTAATTAAGAACAATCAATATATGCCAAATAAACCCCACTTATTCCTAAGCGATTCTATTAAACAAAGTTTAAAGCTTGAGTCTTTGATATTTACTTCTACCAAATTCTAACCCACTTTCCCAAGCAAAGTAATAATTTATTGACACTTTTTAATGTTTGCAACTACCAACAATAAATGAAGAATGAGAAGTAAATAAATATCAACCAACCATTATACATATATTCAATGTTAAACACCCATCTATAAACTTAGTATTTAAAGTTAGCTACACATACTAGAATACAAAAGGATGAGAATATTTAATGCCATAAAGCTTACAAAGTGCAAGATTTTTCCTTCAAAAGCTTCCAAAAGAGAGGAATAATAATGCCTTGCATTGTAGCACCAAAATCAGACAAGATACCCCCACAAAACCCCAATAAATCTATTTATAGTGGGTCAAAACTCGGAACAAAAATCGGACAAAAATACCCTATCTGGTTAAATATGCGAACGCATATCTGTCGCATAACAGACATATGGTCTGCATTCTTGACATAGGCATCGCATCTTCAAACCCTAGTTTCCAGGCCTTCATCGCATTCACCTTCTACGGTCCGCATTGTAGATATGCGATCGCATTTCGCGTCGCATTTTCCACCTTCAGCAACCTTCATGACGAGTTTGCGGTCCATTATGCGGCTCGCAAACCAGTTATGCAATCGTAGACTGGACTGCATTTCTTGCACTGGACTTTTCCGAACAATCTAATGTGAATTGTGATTCCCTTGAGCATTATGCGGCCCGTATGTTGGATTTGCGGTCCGCATTTCTACATCTGCGATGCATTTTGCTCTTTTCTTGTCTTTTTATGGCTTTTTGATCTCATTTTCATGCTCTTAAGTCCTTAAACCTCATACACTGCAAAAACACTAAAATTACATAAATATAAAAGATAATTGCATCTAAAACAAGCTAAAATCTAAGCAATTTGTATTAAATGTGCCAAAATTCTCCGGCACATCAACACCCCCAACTTAAACTCTTGCTTGTCCTCAAGCAACTAAAATGACACTATCCTAGTCTAGACTCCATCTAAAAAGATATGAAACAAAAGTGACTGAGGACGGCGTTTATTGTCAGTACTACAAGGATGCATTTTTGATTGTTTTACCCTTCCTAAGACATAATATTTACAAAGAAACTAATCAACTTGTGAAACTTTGATCCTCGACCCATTTGACAAAATGTTACTCTCAGCTGAGTGCACTTGCATTTAACTCAAAAACTCAACTTCTGTTCAACCTCACAATTCATGTGCCCTCACTAGAAAGAAAGTCTCAAACTCACAATATTTACAATGACAACAAAAAGGGACGAATTCACAAATACACTCACTCTTATAAAGAGCTTCAAGTGTTACAACATACCATACCATAGGCTTGCCCTTATTTTAATTCATCGCTTTATTCTAAGAACACTCGGCTGGAGATCTCATAAAAACTTTTTAAGCTTGTAATGTTGGTTTAGAGAAGGGTCGGATAAGCATTTAGGTACAAGTGACTACACCCTCTTTAAACACTACTCACATTTTTCTTTCTTGTTGCTCTTTGCTGCTTTTCAAACTACATAGCCTTCATTAGCTTCTACTTTTCCAATATTGAGCCACTTCAACTACCTCTTTTATTCTTTTCAAGACTCCTTATGTATACATACTCACTACTCTTTGTTTTTTTCTTTTCTCTTTTTTTTCACAAGTTTTGCTTTTGGAACTTGAGTAGTTTCACATTTTGAGGTATACTTTCCTACACTCACTGCACAACCTTTCCAATTTACGGCTTGACACCACACCCCCAACTTAGGCTTTTAGCCTCATTATCAATGTTCAAGGAGGGACGGGTTCAAAAGAGGGAATTATTTTACAAAAAGGAAAAGGTTTGTAATGAGGTAGCCAAAGAAAAAGTTAAAGGCTCAAATGGGGTGACTAGTGATACTATCTATACAATGGGTGGCTTTAAAGGCTAACTGGTTTTCCAAAAATCACAAAGATGACCTAAGGTCATTTCTCTAACCAAATATAATTATTATAAGCATCAAAATACCAACCGGATCAGTTCTAGATGGAAGAAGTAAACACAAGAATTATTTACACAAAGACTCACACACATGGCACACGAACTGTTTGGCTCACATAGTTTGAAGCCCTCGAGTCAACACTTGGCAATTCAAAGCTTTCATCATATATACAGGTATAACTCTAGGTAGACATAGAGTCATAGAGCGAGACTCAAGTTCACACAATTGATATCTCTTTTTTTATATTAATGAAAGGGTATAGGCTATATACAGACACACATGCTTGAAACTAGATAATTACACCAAACCGGTCAACATGCTTCATTCTAATGTCCTGATTCTACTATTACACCCTTGGAAAAGAACCTGACGAAGAAAAACCAAGCGGAATTCATTGCTAATTACTAAAGATGGACATGTAACTATCTACTTGTTTTTTGTTTTTTATACGCAAGGATAACTTATGTACTAAAACCACAAAACGACAATATATACAAAATCACAAAACACAAATAAATACAGAAATTTGCTTATATAGAACAAAAACATAAACATGTACAACAGTTGCCAATTTCACAAAAATATATACAAGTCTACCACCCCCAACTAAAAAGCATGAATTGTCCCCAATGCATAAGAATGTAAAACAGAGTTTAGGGGCTCCCTATGGTGCACTAAGCGCTTTGGGAGTCGGAAGCCGATTGAGTGATGGTCGGGTCACCCTCTGATGCTGAAGCTGGGACCGATGAGATCTCGGCCTAAAGAGTGACCTCCACTGATGGAGGAGGGATCTCTGGCAGACCCAATACTGAAGCTAAGGCTTGTGAGCTGCTAGCCTCGCCCGCTGATGGCTAAGTGGTCGCTGGATCTGTAGGGGCGACCATGTCTACTAGCGAATGCACTATCACCACCTGAAGTGCTGCTTGTTCTTCATCCTCAATTGTAGAGGAAGCAATCTACTTTCCCTTCTCCTGAGGTCCATCATCCTCCGTGAACCATGAATCCTCCTCATCTACTCCCTCATCTGCCTCCACACCCTCGGATTCTACAGAGTGCCCGGAATCCTCCTCAAAAGGAATATCAATATGAGTAGGGGGAGCTGGATACTGGGAAGCCCCGATGGTAGGAGGTGCAATATCTGTCAACAGTGTGGAGAAATCAAGATCCAGGCCTGGTGCTGCTGTGTCTGCTCCCTGCTCACCTTCCTTGGGCAGGAAGGATGATAGATCGAACTCCAAAGTCTGCATCTTCTGGAGCTCAGTCTTCATAGTGGCAACTTCCTCCCGGAGCTTTGGCAAGTCACTAACCCCACCCCCGCTCTATCTTTTCAACCCTCACCTCAAGCTGTTGCAGGCGATCCCCGTAAGATGTTTGTTGTTGTTGGAGTGCTGTCATTGAGACTGTATAGGAGTCAAAGCCTGTCTGATGAGGGTGGGCAAGTTTTTCAGAAGATAGTCTACCTTAGCATTGGCATGCTGAGCTATGAGACCAAGCCTCGAAACGGCAGGCAGTACATCAGAAGGCTGAGCAATGGTGGACTGAGAGGTAGGCTGTGAAGTGGAAGTGGATGTAATTGGAGCTTGAGGGGACATAGGAGTCTGGGAATCTGCGGGCTCTACATTAACTAAACCCTGAGTCTCAACCTCTAGGGAGCAGCAGCATCATTAATGCGCGTGATATCAATATCTTTCAGCGCCTTCCCTGTCTTGTTAGTGTGTGGCATGGTAGGGACTTTCACAGCCTTATAGAGGGATGTGATCAGGCAGGGGAATGAAAGTGAAGTGGCTATCTTCTTTGCCCGAATCACTAACTCTTGGAAGATAAGAGCACCCACATCAATCTTGATTCCCGCCATAATGCATGCAATGAGAAAAGCTTTCTCAATGCCTATGTCAATCTCATTTCTTGATGGTACCAGTGGAGAGGTGACAAAGCTAAGCCAAAATTTACCCTATCATGTGAGATCCTTCTTGAATACTTTATGCACGGGGTTGATCCAAGCAGAGGTCCCTTTGGCTATCACAGATGCTATCCAATTACGCTCATTCTCCTGGTTTACCCATTTAGCGGCATACTCAGCTGTGCCCGGGCTCCAATCATGGATGTAAAACTCATTAATGGTGTCACTGATGCAGAACACGCTCTTCCCCCGAACTAACATAGTGTCACAAAAAACCCTGTTCCGCTTGTGATGAGCAGTCCTGGAGGCTCCATATGAGGCAAAGAATTCACGGACAATGGTTTCATTATATTCATCAGGCAGCTCAGTGAAGCACTCCCATTATCTTGCCTTGATGTTCTCCCAGATGTGGGGGTACTGCTCTTGTAGCCCATTACAACTCAGTTGTTTTTCGGCCAGGATTTTTTGTTCGGTTAGCCCTTCTATATAAAGCTCCCTGGACCCTTCGACCCCAAACTTGAGCTGGAAGTCATCTCCTCGTTTCCTTCTTGCCTCAACTTGTAGGTCAACTTCGGGCAAGGATTCTGTGATGACCCAAAATGTCACCATTAAATTAAATAACTATCTCGGTATTTTAAGACCTTGAAAAGTGGTATCAATAATTCCTCGACTTGCGTGCACAGTCCATATAATTTTTCGGAAGGTTTTTATGTGAAAAATGCATTAAATTGTGAATTAGAGCTTTGAAACTCAACTGAATTGACTTTGGTCAATATTTTGAGAAAACAATGCGGATCCAAGTTTTGACCATTCTGGTAGTTTCGTATCGTGATTTGGGACTTGGTCATATGCCCGAAATCGAATTCGGAGGTCCCTAGCTCAAATTATCGCAATTTAACGGAATCTAGAAATCTAAGGATAAAGATTTCTTAAGTTTGACTGGATATTTGACTTTTGAGCAAAACCACCCCGGAATAGAATTTTGATGATTCCAATAGTTTCGTATGGTGTTTTGGGTTTAAGAGCATGTTCGGATTTGTATTTGGAAGTCCGTAGGACAATTTGGCGCATTTTGGCGAAAGTTAGAAATTTGAAGGTTTTTGAGAAGTTTGACCGAGAGTTGACTTTTAGATATTGGGGTCGGATTCCGATTTCGAAAGTTGGAGTAGGTCCGTAATATCGAATGTGACTTGTGTGCAAAATTTGAAGTCATTCCGAAATTATTTTGGTAAGGTTTGATATACTTAGTCTCTTTTAAGGAAGCTTAAGTTGGAAAAGTCAACCAGATGTTGACTTATGTGTTAGAGGGCTCGGATGTGAGTTTCGATGGTTCGGTTAGCTTGGAGAGGTGATTTATGACTTAAGAGCATGATCGGAAGGATATTTGGAGGTTCGTAGTAGATTTAGGCTTGAGTTGGCGAAGTTGATATTTTGGCGTTTTCCGGTTGATAGGTGAGATTTTGATATAGGGGTCGGAATGGAATTCTGAGAGTTGCAGTAGTTACGTTGTGTCATTTGGGATGTGTGTGCAAATATTCATGTCATTCGGATGTGGTTTGGTTGGGTTTTTTATCAAAAGAGTAATTTAGAAGATTTTGAAATTCTTAGGCTTGAATCCGATGCGAATTTGGTGTTGTGATGTTGTTTTGAGCGTTCCGAAGGTTGGAACAAGTTTGAATGATATTATGGGACATGTTGACATGTTTAGTTGAGGTCCCAGTGGTCTCAGGTGACTTTCGGGTGGTTAAACGGACTATTTCATCTTTGGAAAAGTTGCAGATTTTTTAAGCTTCAGCTGTGCACCAGAAAATTTCTGGTGTGAGGAGTTCATCTTGGAAGCTCATATCTTGAAATATATAAGGAATCAGAAAAGTTGCAAAACATGAAAGTTGTATCCCTTGCATTTTAGTTTCCAGAAAGTTAAACCATTCATGATTTGGATATTTATTCAGAAAGTTATGATGAAGCGAATATGGCTAGTGGATCAGCTTTGAGAGAATTTTCTGATGCACTTTAGAAGCTCATATCTCGGAATATATAAAGAGTTATGTTGTGTACAACCTATCAAATGAAATATCTTCGAGTCTAGTTTTTAAATATTCAAACCGTTTGTCATTTGGATATTTTCACAAGGAGTTATAGGCATTTTAACAGAAGGTGTACAACAGGAAAAATGGTAAGAGGATGTACAACCTGCACAGCGCAAGGTACACCTCGATGAAGCCTGGGCAAAATGTTTTTAAGTCCTCTTGTCCGCGATTTGGGTCCATTTTTCAGCCATAGTTGATCATTTTGAGAGCTTTTTGAAGGATATTGAAGAGGGATTCAAGGAAAAATGTTTGGAGGTAAGAATTTCGGACCTAAAACTCGTTTATATTATGAAATCCACCTAGAAAATCATTGAATTCTTGCTAGAAATGGAAGAAATAGGGCTTGGGATTTTGATATTCTAATTAGGGATTTGGAGGACCATTTGGGGTCAGATTTGAGAACTTTTGGTATGTATGAACTCGTGGGGAGATAAGGAACCCGTTGATGTAAGAATTTCTGAATTTCGAGAAGTGGGTCCGGTGCTCGGGTTTTGCTAATTTTGGAATTTTTGATATTTTTTTATTTTTTTCGATTGGGTTTTGTTCCCTTGGCATATTGTGACGTATTCGTTCTGGTTTTGGTCAGATTCGACGCGCGAGGAGGCCGATTTGAGAGGCAAGGGCATAGCGAGCCAGAGCTTTGGCCGGTTTGAGGTGGGTAATGATTTTAAATAATGTCCTGAGGGTTTGAAACCCCGGATTTTGCACAACGTAGTGCTATACTGAGATAAGACACACGCTGTGTGATGAGCGTGGGGTTCATTGCTACTGGGGATTGTGACTTGGTCCATCCCAATTGATATTTTCACTACATTTTTACTGAGACTTATGTATTGTCATCATGACTTGGGCTAGTTGCCATGTTTGGGGCCTTGTGTCAACCTGTAGAACCCTTATGGGACTTTTGACTGGTTTTCCTCACTTATTTGCTAAAAATCATATCCTCAATCATGTTTCTAATTGTTTAAAAATGATATGAACCGGGTTATGAAATGTTAATCATAAATGAAAGAAATATGTGGGCTGAGATCCCTACCTTATATTATTGTGCCCGCGAGGCTGTGATTATAATGACTGAGAGGGGTTGAGGACCCAATAGTGAGGATATTATATATGATATTGGATCGGGCTGCACGCCGCAGCAAAATACTTATATGGACCGGGATGCGCGCCGCAGCAAATATGTCAATATATATATATATATATATTGATCGGGCTGCACGTCGCAGCAATATAGCGTTTGGGCTGTAGGAGCCCCTTCGGAGTCGGCACACCCCCAGTGAGCGCAGTTGACTATTATTATTATGGATCGGGTTGTGCGCCACAGCGATATAAGGATCGAGATGCACGCCGTAGCGGTATATATATATATGTTTTGATTTCGGTTATTGTGAGAAGTATATGAATTGAGTATTGAGGGTAAGAAATAAGTAAATGAACAGAAATGCTCGAGGAACGGATTTATACTGGATTAATGCCTGTCAAACTACCTGTTTTCACCTGGTTCAAAGAGTTTCATTCAATTTTCTTTACTACTTTCTCTTTAAATGGTTTTACTACTTTGATATAGAACTGCTTAGTGCCTTTACGTGATTTCATATCGTCAGCCATTATTTATTGTTATTACTCACTAGGTCAGAGTACTCACATTACTCCCTGCACCGTGTGTGCAGGTACAAGTGTCCCTGAGGTATAGAGCGAGCTTTCATGCCGTTCAATTTTTCATCGGAGTTATCGAGGTAGCTGCATAGCGTCCGCAGACCCGATTTCTCCCTCTATCGTTTTTTACTATTCCGTATTTTAGACATATTTCTACATTAGGCTATTGAAACCTTGTATTAGAGGCTCAGACTTGTGACACCAGATCATTGGGCATTTGTAGAGATTTCATTATGGCTTTCCGCATATTTCAATCTTTTATTTGACTTCTACTTATATTAAATTGGTATCTACTTCTGAAAATTGGTAATGAATTCTAATAAGAAGGGATTGTGAGTGGTAATTGGTCGGGCTTGCCTAGCATCGTGTTAGGCTCCATCACGACCGGGATTGGGGTCGTGACAATTTCATCCTCATTAGATTGGGAGGGAAGTGTAGCAATAGGGTCCGGTCGCTAACGTTTTGCTTGTTGAGTTTGATGACTGGAGGAGGCCCTTTTCTGGGCAGAGGCTGTATGTTTCCTGGTACCCATATCTACACAGAAACGAAACATGATCAACATGGTAGGCAACAATGAAAGAAAACAGAAAAACTCAAGAAAAATGTAAGAATGCGACAGGTTATGCAGTCGTATAACCACTATGCGGACCGCAGACTTGTCGCAAACTCTCAGGCTATTCAAATGATCTAAGTATGCGATGGGTTATGCGATCACATAACCATTATTTGGTTCGCATAACCATCACATACTTGATTTCTCAGAAAATAAAATCACAAAATGTGATCGCAAAGTCCACCGCAAAGTTGGATATGTGATCGCAAAGTTGCCACAAACAACATGCTATAAAACTGGGTAGTCTGTCTCAGTATGTGGTGACTTTGCCGTTCGCATATCAATTATGCGATTGCAAAGTCACCGCATTTTATCATCTTCTTTAGCCAGTTAGGGTTCGCTTTTGCGGCAACAATGCGGACCACATTTTTATTATGCGAGGTGTAAAATTCATCGCTCCCAACGATTGAACTTAACCTTCAACAATGGCGGACCTAAGTTTTACTACCCAACACCCCAAAACACACTACTTAACAAAAATCATATTATGAACAGACATCTAACTACAAAATACAAACAAGAAGAAAAAAAGGAAACATGAAACAAAAAAATGGAAAAACAAAAACTAATGTGAAACTAAAGCTTGCAAGGATAAAATTGGGCCAAGGAAAACATACCAGTGACAGGTTTATGAGCACACTTGGGAGATAAGTTTGCAGATGTTGCTCTACGTTCTTGATTCACTCACTGTTTTGGCCTCTCTATTATTTGTTTGTTTTTTTTTTGTTTTTTTTTGTTTTTTTCTCTTCGTTTATTTTGTTTCTTTCTGTTAATGAAAAAAATTATTTTTATTTTGAACGTGTGAAAGCTGAAGGGATGCGAGGGACTTACCTGGAAGAATTGTGATGGGTAAGTTAACGTATAACACCTTATGCGACCGCATAAGTGTTATGCGGTGGATTCAATTGAATTGCTAAAGGGCCAAAGATGCGGTGCACTCTGTGATCTGATAGTAGAAATGCGGCCCGCAAAGTGCACCTCCTGGTCGCATTCTTATCACAAATTTTTGCCAAACTCACTTTTTGGGTCTGCGACCACAATGTGGTCCTCATAGTGAAAATGCGACCGCATATGTGTAGCAAACGTTTTAAGGTGATTTTTCTTCCTTTCTCATGCAATCTTACCAGTGTTATGATCTTTTGAATCCCCTGCACACTAACACACACTTTAAACTTCTCAATTAAATCTAACTAACAAAAATTAAAATTTAAAGAATAAAAAGGGTGTTACCACACATGGGTTGCCTCCCATGAAGCGCTTGATTTATCGTCACGGCACGACGAAGTTGGCGTTTCTTTGGATTCACTCATTGGTCGGGCATGGACTGTCTTTGAGAGCCAACTGCTCCACCAAGTTTTTTTCTCCATCTGTGCCCATGTAGTGATTGACTCGCTGACCGTTCACTTTGAAGGTCCGGAGCCCATCCTTTGATTCTTGTTCCATAGCTCCAAAAGGAGAGACATTTACCACCTTGAACGGACCGGACCATTTTGATTTGAGCTTGCCCGGAAACAATTTGAGCCTTGAGTTAAAGAGCAAAACCAAGTCACCCGACTTGAACTCCCTCTTCAAGATCTTTTTGTCGTGAATGAACTTCATCCTTTCTTTATACATAGTTGCACTTTCATATGCATGGAAACGGAATTTCTCCATTTCATTAAGTTGTGTTAACCTCAAATTTGAAGCTTCAGCCCAGTCCAAGTTCAATCTCTTCAGAGCCCACATGGCTTTGTGTTCCAGTTCTACGAGTATATGACAAGATTTTTCTAAGACTAACCGATAAGGAGAAGTGCCAAAAGGAGTTTTGTACGTCGTATGGTACGCCCACAATGTGTTATTTAGCTTCCTTGACCAATCGGTCCTTTTTGCATTAACAGTCTTTGCTAGAATGCTCTTTATATCCTAATTGGAAACTTCAACTTAGCCACTTTATTGGGGATGATAATGTGTGGACACCTTATGCTTGACGCCATATTTATCTAGTAGCCCCGTGAAAGCCTTGTTACAGAAATGAGACCCACCATCACTAAGAATGGCTCTATGAGTGCCAAACCGAGTGAATATGTTTTTCTTTAATAATGCGATCACACTTCTTGACTCGTTGTTTGGTAAGGCAATTGCTTTAACCCATTTGGACACATAGTCTACAGCCACCAAGATATATTTCATCCCACATGAGCTTACAAAGAGACCCATAAAATCAATTCCCCACACGTCGAAGATTTCTATATCCATTACAAAGTGCATTGGCATTTCATACCTCTTGGAGATTGATCCTTGTCTTTGGCATTGGTAACAAGCCTTGACAATTTGATTGGCATCATGATAGATTGACGGCCAATAATAACCACATTCAAAGCACCTTAGCCGCAGTTGGATTTTCCCCATAGTGACCCCCAACCGGTGAGTCGTGGCATGCCTTTAGAATTGGCATAATTTCTTCTTATGGAACACACCTTCTAATGATGTTGTCAGCACACACGGAACAAGAATGGTTCTTCCCAATAGTATTGCCAACAGTCTCTCAAAAACTTCTTCTTTTGATAGGATTCCAATCCATCCGGAATAAGGTCACTAACTAAGTAGTTAGCAATATCGGCATACCAAGGAGCAAAAGTGCTAGATAGTGCCAATATGTGTTCATCCGGGAATACATCATTGATTTCAAGATGTCCCTTTGGTCTCCTTGCCTCTTCAAGCCTTGATAAATTATTTGTCCCTTGATTTTGAGTTCCCTTGCGATCCTTGACTTCGAAGTCAAATTATTGCAACAACAAGACCCACTGAATTAACCTAGGCTTTGCATCCTTCTTTGCCATGAGATAGCGAAGAGCAGCATGATCTGTGTACATTATCACCTTGGATGCCAACAAATAAGCTCTGAACTTCTTAAAGGCATAGGCAATGACAAGAAGTTCTTGCTCGATCACCGTGTAATTCATTTGCGCTCCATTGAGTGTCTTGCTTGCATAATAGACCGGGTGGAGAACCTTGTTGTGATGTTGGCCAAGCATTTCTCCAATAGCTACACCACTAGCATCACACATGAGCTCGAAAGGAAGATACCAATCGGGTGTGACAATAATAGGTGTCGTGGTGAGCTTTTGCTTCAATTCCTCAAAGGCTTTGAGGCATTTCTCGTAAAACACAAATTTTTCATCTTTCTCAAGGAGTTTGCACATAGGATCTGCAATCTTGAAAAAATTCTTGATGAAACGCCTATAGAACCCGGCATACCCAAAGAAACTTTGGACACCTTTAACGGAAGTAGGTGGAGGAAGCTTGGAACTGATCTCGATCATTGCCTGGTCAACCTCTATGCCATGTTTTGAAATTTTATGCCCCAATACAATGCCTTCATCCACCATGAAATGTCATTTCTCCCAGTTGCGCACAAGGTTGGTCTCCTCATATCTCTTAAGCACTTGTATAAGATTGTTGAGACAATGCTCAAAAGAATCACCTATCCATGAAAACCTCTAAAATATCCTCCACCATGTCGGAGAAGATGGACATCATGCATCTTTGAAAGGTAGTCGGAGTGTTGCACAAACCAAACGACATCCGACTAAAGGCAAAGGTTCCATAAGGGCAAGTGAATGTTGTCTTCTCTTGGTCGTCCAATGCGATATTGATTTGGTTGTAACCGGAATATCCACAAGAAAGCAATAGAATGACCTTCCCGCTAGCCAATCAAGCATTTGATCAGTAAAAGGCATAGGGAAATGGTCTTTGCATGTGGCACTGTTGAGCTTCCGATAATCCATACACACCCTCCATCCGATCACCGTTCTTATTGGGATGAGCTCATTTTTATCATTTTCAATCATGGTAATGGCTCCCTTTTTCAGCACACATTGCACCAGGCTCACCCAAGAACTATCAGCAATGGGGTAGACTACCCCGACATCCAACCACTTGATGTTTTCTTTCTTTACTACCTCTTGCATGGATGGGTTCAACCGTCATTGATGTTCCACACTTGGTTTTGTCTCACTCTCCAAGTGGATCTTGTGTTCGCAAATTTCGGGGGGAAGTCGTCGGATGTCTACAATTGTCCATCCAATAGCTTTCCTATGCTTCTTCAAGACTTCCAACAATTGTTCTACATGCACATCTTTCAACAAAGAAGAAACGATTACCGCTAAAGTAACATTTGAGCCAAGAAATTTATACCTCAAGTGTGGTGGAATTGGTTTGATCTCTAATTGTGGTGGCTCAATAATAGAAGGTTTTGCGGGAGGAGTGGCTCTATTCTCCAGATCGAGAGAGAGATTTGCCAGAGCATAAGTGTAGGACCCAAGCCCATCCAATGCATTTACCTCTTCCATATATCCTTCCATGCCTTTACCATCAAAGTTTACCAAATAGCCGCTAACGCCTCACCGAGGCATTGTTCTTCCATCTTTATTTCAACCGCATCTTCCACTTCATCAACAACATCAATCACCGAGATGCTCTCAATTTCATGTGGTAGTTTCATACCCTTGCTTGCTTGGAATGTAACCTCTTCATCATTCACACGAAATTTGATCTCATTCCGTTCCGAAACCATTAGTGCTCTTCCTGTGGCTAGGAATGGTCTCCCCAAAATGATAGGGATCTTTTTGTCAACCACAAAATCAAGGATTATGAAATTGGCGGGTAAATGAAACTTTCCCACTTTAACAAGCACATCATCAACAATTCGCACCGGTCTCTTTATGGAACGATCGGCCATTTGCAATCTCATATTTGTGGGCCTTGGCATACCTAACCCTGGTTGCTTGTAAATAGCAAGAGGCATCAAGTTGATGCTAGCCCCATTATCACAAAGGGCTCTTGCAAAATCATGTGCTCCAATAGTATAAGGAATGGTGAAAGCTCCCGGGTCTTCTTTCTTTTAAACAGTAGATGTTGTAATGATAGAACTAACCCGGTGAGTCACATTCACCACTTCATTTTTGATGGTTCTCTTCTTGGTAATCAAATCATTCAAATATTTAGCAAAACATGGCTTCTCTTGAAATGCTTCCACAATTGGAATATTCACCGATAATTGCTTGAGAATGTCATAGATTTTTTCGAGTTTGCTATTGTCAACCTTTCTAGAAAGTCTTTGAGGGAATGGAGGAGGATGTCTAGGAATAGATGGTAGAGTTTTTGATGTCTCTTTTACCTTTTCCTTTACCTCTTCCCGGTTCTCTTCTTGCACTTTCAATTCTTCCGGAACTCTTTCAACTTCAACAACACTTGGCTCTTCAACCTCAGCCTCTTGTTCGGACTCTTCAAATTCAACCGCTTGTTCACTCCCACCTTCTAGTACCTTTCCACTCCGTGTAGTAATTGCCATGACATGAGAAGTTGGACCACTCCCACTGCCCTTGGGGTTCGCAATTGTGTCACTTGGAAGTGTCCCTTTTTGCTTTGGATTTTGTTCCCTAGAGAGGTCTCTCATTTGCATATCTAATTTTTGAATGAATGCGGTATGAGAACCAACAAGCTCAGTCATATTCCTCATAGAAGTATCAGACTTCTCTTGATTTTGCAATACCCGTTCAAGCATGCCTTCCAACCTAGACTCACTTGAGGAACCTTGATTTGAATATTGACCCTTTGGAGGAACATAAGGGTTTGAACTCCGATTTGGGAAGTTGTTGTTGTTGCAATTACCTTGATTTGAGCCGCCTTGGTCATTTCGCCACTGTTGGATGCCTTGCCCTTGCGGGTGAGGCCTCCATTGATTTTGTTGTCCTTAACCTTGGTCTTGTTGCTTTTGATAACCTCCTTGAGAGTTGTTGACATAGTTTGCCTCCTCAAAGTCTTTATTTGATATGGGTTGCACATCTTCCACCATATTTACTTTCATCGTTTGGCTTTCCGTGAACATCTTTGTCAATACATCGACATTTGTGGCAAGCCTTGCAATCACTTGATCCCTCTATTGGTTTTCTTTGATCATGGTGGTCAAGGAAGGAGACCTATATGCAATTCCACTCGTGGTGTCCTCTAAGTGCCATGCTTGATTATGCTTTGCCATTTTGTCAAGTATTTATATGACCCTTGCGAATGATTTGTCCATGAAAGATCCGTCAGCTGCATTCTTGGCTATAGATTGGTTCATAGGATCCAAGCCCATGTAGAATTTTTCCAACAAGATAGAATCCGGAAAACCATGGTTGGGAGACCTCACCAAATATAACTTGAACTGATCCCATGCCTCATGTAGATGTTCTCCCGGTACTTGTTTGAAAAAAGAAAATTTTATCCCGGAGCTCAGACTTCTTACTTTTCGGGAACCATTTAGCTAAGAATGCCCGAACAAGTTCAGGCCAAGAATGAATGGAGTTTGGTGGCATATTTTGAAGCCATTTCCTTGCGTCCCCAGCTAGTGAGTACTTGAAGCACCTCAACCTTAGAGCATCATCAAAGACGTTGTTCCTCCATTGCATCGCACACACACCCAAGAAGTTTCTAAGATGTTGTGTCGGATCATCAACAGTGGAATTCCTTAAACCCCCCTCCGCTTTGAGCATAAAGATTAAACCATGTTCTACCTTGAAAGTTGCAGCGCCAACGGCCGGAGGTACAATAGCATTTGCATACTCAATGTACTCCTCTATGTTCGCAAAAGGATTTTCTTCCATTTCTGCCTATATTTCTTCTTCATATTCGGCCATATTTTCCTATCAACACCAAGCAAAACAAGCAAAGTATGATGGAATAGAATAAGATGTAAAGTAAAGCATACACTAATTAGTAATTTCAAAATTGTATTCCCCGGCAACGGCGCCAAAATTTTATACGCTCAAATTACACTTTAATTAAATAGTGTAAGGCGGTCGGTGTCAAATATAATAACCCAAAAAGGTTGAAGTCGAATCTCACATGGAATAGGTGTGAAAAGGTTACTCAAATAGTGTGTTACTTGACTAAAGTCGTAATTCTATTCAGTTAATTGTAACAAGAGTATGATATGATAGTGAGTTGAAGAAATAACGAATTGTGATATTGAGAATGTAATTAATTTGATTAAAGAAACAAAGGTTGTGTCCCCTTCAATGAAGTATAATGCTATCGGTGTTAATATGATATATTTCTAATGGATGGTTCTTTTAATATGCAAATGATTTCTAAATGACTACCCAATATTTTTCAATAGTTAGGTAGTATTTCCTCTTTGTGATTTTTTAAAATATAAAAGAGTTGCGATTAAGAACAATCAATATTCCAAATAAAACCCACTTATTCCTAAGCGATTCTTTTAAACAAGGCTTAAAGCCTTGAGTCTTTGATATTTACTTCTACCAAATTCTAACCCACTTTCCCAAGCAAAGTAAGAATTTAATGGCACTTGTTAATGTTTGCAACCACCAACAATAAATGAAGAATGAGAAGTAAATAAATATCAACCAACCATTATACATATATTCAATGTTAAACAACCATTAACATAACACCCATTTAGGGTCCACAACCTTAATATTTAAAGTTAGCTACACATACTAGAATACAAAAGGATGAGAATATTTAATGTCATAAAGCTTACAAAGTGCAAGATTCTTTCTTCAAAAGCTTCCAAAAGAGAGGAATAATAAAGCCTTGTATTGTAGCTCCAAAATTAGACAAGATGGCCCCACAAAATCCCAATAAATCTATTTATAGTGGGTCAAAACTCAGGACAAAAATACCCTTTCTGGTTAAATATGCAACCGCATATCAGTCGCATAACAGACATGCGGTCCACAATCTTGACATAGCCATAGCATCTTCTGTCACGACCCAAAATCCCAACCCGGTCGTGATGGCGCCTCTCGTGAGGACAAGGCCAGCCAATCAACAAAACAGTACATCTCTTTATAATTACTTAGCAGGAATAAGTCTAAATCATGGGCAATATAATCTTAAATGCGAAATAAACGTGATAGAACAAGGAAAACCCTCCCAACTCAGCCCGAAATCGGGGTGTCACAAGTCATGAGCTACTACAGAGTTTACTAATATTTTACAAAGTCTGGAATTATCATAAATAACAAAGATAAGGGAGAAAACGGGGCTGCGGACATCAACAGCTACCTCGTTACTCCTAGTCACCGCCTGGTCTGGAAAGAATCAGCGCTCAGGAGCGAACTCAGCTCTGCCTGTATCTGCACACATGGTGCAGGGAGTAATGTGAGTACTCCGACCCAGTGAGTAATAAAAATAAATAACGACTGAAAACATGAAATCTCATAACGGCACAATATAGCGCTATCCCATGCAGTAAAATCAGTTATACAGTAAAATAGTGTGTATCAGATAATTCTTATTTTAAAACAGTAAAGACAAATAATTTTCACAGTAAGGATAAATCAAAAGCTTTCCCCTCGGGCTCAATATGTAAATCTCAGTATAGTATCAGCCCCTCGGGCTCACTCCCAACTCACCAGCACGCAACATCAGCCACTCAGGCTCACTCCCAACTCACCACACACAAGCAACGGCCTCTCGGTCCCACTCCCAACTCACCTGGGTACCCTGCGCTCACTGGGGGTGTGTACAGACTCCGGAGGGGATCCTACAGCCCAAGCGCAATATCAATAGGCCTGAAAGCCTTCACACATCACACACGAGGCCTGAAAGCCTCCTCATATAACACTCGAGGCCTGAAAGCCTCCTCACATCACTCAACATATCCTCACATATGGCCCGCGGCCTCAATCTGTCCAGAAAATAATCATAAGCCTCTTGGGCATCAGTAAAACAATGGTGCTCAGCTCAACAGCATTATAAATATCATTAAATCTCGAGTTGAGTATAAATGTAGCTGAGTTCACAAAATAGTATAATTCAATTGGACTGAGTTCAAATAATATTTCAATTCATGAGGAAAATAGTGATGTAAATTCACAAAAGATTTCAGATAATTGGCACAAAGCCCAAATATGGCAATAAGCCCAATCATAATGAAAAACAATAAATCTTTATCAATTACGCGGTAAAAATATCAACTGGGATGGACCAAGTCACAATCCCCAATAGTAAATGACCCCGTGCTCATCATACAACGCGTGTCTCATCTCAACATAGCAGTATGTTGTGCAATCCGAGGTTTCAAACCCTTAGTGCATCATTTAAAATCATTACTCACCTCAAGACGGTCCAATGTCTACTCCGCTATTCCCTTGCCTCTCGAATTTACCTCTTCGCGCATCGAATCTGGTCAAAACCACAATGAATACATTACAATAGGCTAAGGGATTATAACCAAATCGAAAAGACTCGAAAAATATCGAAATTCACGAAATTCGAAAACCCGAGCCCCGGGCCCACTTCTCAAAAAATTACGAAAGTCACATCAACGGATTCCTCGTCTCGCCACGAGTCCGTACATATAACATTTACCAAAAACGGAGTTCAAATGACCCCTCAAATCTTCAAATCTTATTTTCAAATCCCTAAGCCTAAATCTTCAATTTACTCCTCAAAAACATGTAATCTAGTCGGATTATTCGATGATAATTCAATATTATGGAGTAGAAATAATCACAAGTGACTTACCTCAAGATTTTCCAAGATTTGTTGCTAAAAATCGCCCAAAATCCGAGCTTGAAAGTCAAAAAAATGACCAAACTCGGAATGCTGGACATTAAATCTGTCCAGAAATTTTCGGTACTGTTCACGCGGGGGCACTGTTCATGCACGTGAGGTCACTGTTCACTGTTCACCCGCGCGGTTACTGTTCACGCGTGGGTACTGTTCACTGCTGCAGAAAATACAGCAGCTTTTAAGAAATTTGCAGCACAGCCATTTTTCACTAAAATGGCTCTAACTCTATCATACGAACTCGGAATTAGACGATTCTTATTCCTATCAGTCACAAATAATAATACGAACACAACCCTTCAATCGAAACTCAATTCGGAGCTCGTTTGCCCAGTTCAATACCCATTTCGCTTGTTAAACAATTAACTCACATTTCACGTCAAAAACCCAATCGCGACTTGATGAAATTAAACCAACATTTTCAGATCAGTCCTATAATTCATGATTTAAATTCTAGAAGTCTCGAAATCAAATTTGGATCTCTAGAACTAAAATTAAACCTTTAGATCATTACATTTATGCTCAAAACGGCAAAAATCTTCCAAAAATGACCCGTTGGGAATCCGAAACACACCCGAGCCCCCCGGGACCCCGACCAATAATACCAACCAGTCCCAAAATACATTACGGACTTGCTCGAGGCATCAAATCACATCAAACAATGCTAAAATCATGAATCAACCTCCAATACAAGTTTTATGAACTTTAGAATTTCCAACTTCTATTTCTGATGCCGAAACCTATCAAATCACGTCCGATTGACTTCAAATTTTGCACACAAGTCCAAAATGACATAACGAAGCTACAGAAATTCTCGGAATTCCATTCCGACCGTCGGATCAAACTTTCACCTATCAACCGAAAATCGCCAAAATACTAACTTTGCCAAGATGAGCTAATTTCTTCACCGGACCTCCAAAATTAATTCTGATTGCGCTTCTAGGCCTTAAATCATCCCCCGAAACTAACCGAATCATCGGATTCAATTCCGATCCCTCTAACTCACAAGTCAACGTCCGGTTGACTTTTCCAAACTAATTCTTTCTTAAAGAGACTAATTGTCCCATTTCATACCAAACTCGATCCGAATTTACTCAAATTCACCAAGTACACATATTGAAACGTGAATACGTATTTAGCGGGGAATACGGGATGAAAATACAGGAAATGACGGTTCGGGTCGTTACATCTCCAAACCCTAGTTTTCAAGCCTTCATCACATTCACGTTCTGCGGTCCTCATTGCAGATATGTGATAGCATTTCTCGTCGCATTTTTCACCTTCAGCAACCTTCATGACGAGTTTGCGGTCCACTATGCGGCTCGCAAACCAGTTATGCGATCGCAGACTGGACCGCATTTCTTGCACTAGACTTTGCCCAACAATCTGTTGTGAATTGAGATTCCCTTGAGCATTATGCGGTTCGCATGTTGGATTTGTGGTCCGCATTTCACATTTGCGATGCATTTTGCACTTTTCTTGTCTTTTTGTGGCCTTTTGTTCTCATTTCCATGCTCTTAAGTCCTTAAACCTCATACACTGCAAAAACACTAAAATTACGTAAATATAAAAGATAATTGCATCTAAAATAAGCTAAAAGCTAAGCAATTTGTATTAAATGTGTCGAAATTTTCCGGAACATCAAACATAATTAAAGTAAATATGTCCAACATAAAAGTCTAACTGAGAATTGAGATATAATAATTATTACTCCTAAACTAGGACTGAGAAGTGGAGGAATGCAATGACACTTCACTTGCAATTAGTCTTGATCCAATAGTTACCTTCATATATCTGTATAAAAGATAGAGAAAAAATTAAGATTTAAGTTAATACTTTATGGTATCATGGTATAAATAAAATATAATTGGTATAAACCACAACTTCTTATTAGACGTAGAGTTTAATTAGTGAAACAAATAATTGAATTGTGATACAAAAAAATAAATAGTGTGAAATTTAGTGTACCCAAAGTTGATAATCTGGTGGAGCTCAATCTTCGATGTATCATAAAAAAATATTCGAACTTAGATTCTAAAAGAATTATAATTGAATTTGTCATTTAAAGATGTAGTACTTCTAACCTTGATGGTGATGAGCCAATAAAATGATGCTGCATTTGATTTAATAACTCCTCTTGGCGTGCCCTTAGAGTACCCAATTCCGAAGTTAATGTCTGTATCTGTATCTTCTAATTTCCTACCTTAATTTTAGCTCCATTCAAACATTCTTGTAAACCATGTTGGGCACTAGCAGCTTCCTCTTTTGCCCTCCTAAGAGAGTCCTTTAATTCTGTTGTCCTCCTTTTTTGTTGATGCAGTTGTATTAGGCTTTGGACCATAGCTAAGGCCTTTAATATATCCCGACCTTGTACCAAGTACGTTATCAACAATTTCATTAATAGCCATCGGATTCTCTTCAGAAATAGACTGAGCTCTCAAATATCTTATTTTGTTCTACATAAAAATATTACATAAGTTAAATTAATTATAAGATATAATGAATACAGGTGACATGTTACTAAAATATTTTACTTACGTAGTTAGTCTCAGACTCTGGAGATGACCATCCTTTTCCACTCGAGTAATGGGTGCTTTTGTAGAACTCAATCCTATTTGGCTCTACTCCTTCATGTTCCTTCACACCCTACACAAAGAAGGAAAAAAAGCAGTGATTCAGACCATTGTTGACTTTAATAGAAGCGTGACTTTCTTACATGAGAAACTGGAGGGCATGATATCTAGATGACTGTATAACATATACAAACAGATTAAAACTACTTATTTATGAATAGGTTTGGTGTCTGGTTGTGAAAATATTTACACATATGAGGCAAGGTAAAAGTCAAGTATTACACATTAAGCAGGTTCTCTATTTTATATACATATGATAAGTTTCTCCCATTTTAGCAATTCTCATCCCACATATCTGACTTTCTAATGTAGGTAGGGATCATAGAACTCAAGCAAAAAAAGCAAATAGAAAGGAAGAGGAAGAACTGACGCAGAATGCTTTCCGAGTTCGAACAACTCAAACATAAATAAAGTAAAAATAATTGCTTTACATAGAAGATATGCCTTCCGTTTGAGAAGAGATCAGATATTAACTAAATTAGTGGATACATTAATCTTCAAATATAAAAGTATAGTAGATGTAATGTTTGATGAGAACAAAGTATTTTACTTCTTTTTTCTTGGAAAACCTAAGTTTTATTGAGTATCAGCACTAACGTTGGGGCTGTAAATTAGGAAATGTGATCTAACAAGATTTCAGCATCATTTACAAGTCCCAGTTTACACCAAAACATAATAAGAGCTTAACAGTCAAGTTCTAGTAATTTACTACTTAAGAGCATGGAATATCTAATATTTAACCGAGTTATATGTCTAGTTTTAAGTGTTAAGTTATGTTATCAAAACACTAATAAAATGCATTAATAGGGAAACAGGTGGTTAAAGAAGTGATTGATCCCAATGTAAATATTGAGTTAACAACAAGAGAAAAGAAAAAATGGGGAGAGGAAAGATAGAGATCAAAAGAATAGAGAACTCAAGAAACAGGCAGGTGACTTACTCAAAAAGAAGAAATCGGATCTTGAAAAATGCTAAGGAAATTAGTGTTCTTTGTGATGCTCGTGTTTCTATCATCATTTTTGCTAGTTCTGACAAGATGCATGAGTTTTCCTCTACCTTATAGTTCAAGTTACATTAATTATCTATCACAAAAAAAAGAATCCTTACATGGCATCTAATTAATGTTGCATCCTTATCCTCTCTTGTGAGTTCTTTCCACTTGGTTGGAAGCGAAAGAAAGTTGCGAGCAATAATTCCTAATTCATTTGATAGCTTTGTTGATGGAATTACCTCAACTGGCCGTCCTTTACCAACTGGAATGTCTATAACCATCTTTCTTCCCATAGACTTCTTCATTTTCCCAAGACCTTTTCCCATTGTCCTTCCACGACCATTCCTGGTTCTAGTTGAATCATCTAATTTTAAAAAGTAAAAGTCAATTCAAAATACTTGCTAAAATTTCAAAATGGTAACCATGTATATATATAGTAATTAATTGCTATGCTACAAATGAAAACTCTATTGTTAAAAGTTTAATATTAATGAATGTTTCAAATGTTAATATATTTGGTTCAAACTTAAACACAAAAGAATCCCATCACGACCCCGGTTTGCCCTCCGTGAACTATTGTGACGACACCTAGTCTCTACGACTAGCTAAGCCTAATTTGCGGAAAAAACCAAAAATTTTCGAAAGTAAACAATTTAAAACAGAAATAAAGCAGTAACAATGTTTAAATGTGTCACTCGGCATACACCATGCTTAACTCTCAATACCAAAATATAAATCCAAGACCCGGAAATCCACGAATCACAAGCTAAGATCAATACTACATGGCTCTAACTCCGGAATGTCTAACAAGAACAGAAAAATACAGAAGGGCTAAAATGCTAAAAGCAAGAATAGAAAGGGACTAGTAGGTCTGCAGACACGGTAGATGTACTTCGATGTCTCTAGAGCAGTCGCCTCCTCAAAGATGATAGGCCTGAGTAGAGGTACCTAGATCTGCCCATGAAAAACATGCGCATAATGGGCATGAGTACACCACACCGGTATTCAGTAAGTGCCAAGCCTAACCTCGGTTGGGTAGTGACGAGGAAGGTCAAGGCCCTACTGAGGTTAAATAAAATATAAAGATGACATGATAAGATAAGCATTGCAATTGAGAATCTACAGTAAATATCTATATAGGATAATAAGAGTACAGTAACGAAAATAGAGTTGAAGGCAAACCACAAGGAAGTACCACTTATAACAAGGATGATAACCGGGGATCTCTTGGTATCCCGAGGATCTCTTGGTATCCTCAATATATGCTAGGGATCTCTTGGTATCCCAAGGATCTCTTAGAATCCTCAATATATGCTAGGGATCTCTTGGTACCCCGAGGATCTCTTGGTATCCTCAATATATGCTAGGGATCTTTCGGTATCCCGAGGATCTCCTGGTATCCTCAATATATGCTAGGGATCTCTTGGTATCCTCAATATACGTGTCATGGATCTCATGGTATCCCGCAACTCAGTTCAGATCATAAATACGTACAGGGGATCTCCCGGGATGCCGTCGCGTAGTCCCAATGGAAAAACACACAGTAGCAACTTAAGAATACATAATTAAGCTAAATTTCATACCAAGTAAACAATTAATTCTAGACTAACATGTTTCACGCAATGCAATTAAGGCAATTTAAGCAAATAGGCAATTAAGTCAACTAAACATGCTTTTCTAAACTAGCAACATGCTAAATTCACAAGTAGAATAAAACATGAAAAGCGAACTCAATTGAAATACTTAAGGAAAAACCGGATTTTCAACAATTAGCTCAAGTACGCACTTGTCACCTCACATACAAGGCAATTCAATTATCAAATATATCATATCCTAAGGGGAAAGTCCCCCACACAAGGTTAGACAAGCCACTTACCTCGAACCGGCTCAAAAATCAATCTGAAACCATGCTCTTGCCACGAGTACTCGACTCCAAATGGTCAAAATCTATTCAATTCAATTTCATAATGTAAATAACACTTCAAGTAACTGATTCTACAATTAAATTCTAAGCTAATACGCGAAATTAGGTAAAATGACCAAAACGCCCCTCGGGCCCACATCTCAGAATCGGGCAAAACTTACATTTTTAGAAACCTCTTACTCTCATGAGTCTATACATAACAAGAATACTCAAATTGGAGTCCAAACAACCCCTCAAATCCTCATTTAAAGATCTCTTAAACTCAAGCCCTAATTACTCATTTTTTCCAAATTGTTTACCACTAATTAGGTCCTTAATCACATAAAAATAAGTTATGAAGTCAATAATGTTACCTCTAAGTGATCCCCATTGAATACCTCTTCAACCCTCTTCAAAAAGCTTCAAAATCGCATAACAATGGAGGAACCTAGGCTAAAATTCGCGAAATAAACCTTTTAAAAACATTCTGCCCAGGCATTTAATTCCTTCTTCGCGAACACGGTCAAGGCCTTGCGTTCGCGACACATAAAAATGACGTTGACCAAAAGTCCTCTTACGCAAACGTGACAAGGCCCTCACGAACGCAATGATTTACCCAAACAAGCCTTCGCGAACGCATTCCTCTCATCGCGAACGCGATGAGTAAATTCTACTGGGCCAATTTTCTTCCTACGCAAACGCGAAGCGCAATAGTGAACACGGATTCTTCCTCGCGAACGCGAAGGCTAAAATTTCACTAACCTCCACTGACTATTCGCGAACGCGAGGGTTCACTCGCGAACGCGAAGAGTAAATATCTGCTACAGCTGAACCTGCAATTCTGCAACTTTTATCAACTACTAATGATCCGTTGAGCATCTGAAACACACCCGAGCCCCTGGGACCTCAACCAAAGGAATCAACATATCTTAAAACCTTATTCAAACTTGTACCAATCTTCAAAACACCTCAAACAACATCAAATCAACCAAAACACTCCGGATTCAAGCCTAAGTTTTCCAAAATCTTCCGAATTACGTAACAGTGACGCATGCTCTTTTGCTAAAACTCGCCTTCCTTTAATAACAGACGATTTTTCTTAAATCAGTATGTATTCATGTTTTCTTCATTGTTTCTGGAATCAGTAGGTATCATGCCTATGGGGTCTTCGTCTAACAGTTAGGCAAGCCATAGGTTGAAAGTTTATACGCTGAATCAAATTTTATATGTTACAACCAACAAGCAGGCCTGAATCGAGCTTCTTATCTGAACTATGAAATAAATCAGTCTACCTCAACCTTTTAAGTTTTAATCAGACCCTAAATAGTACATGTGAGTCATGCTACATTATGCGCTTTCTTTTGTTTAAAGTAGGTATGTTTGAGCCCTTTTTATTTGTTTGTATGCTTCCACAAACTTGCTATATGTGTTTTGTTTGTCACCTTAGTATTTTACCTTTTGAAACCACAAATAAGCCGAATACATCCTCCTTTTAGGATTAGTTTTCCCAATTGCCTCCAGGGTTGATAGGATTGGGGCGAGTAATAACATGCAATAAGTAAACGAGACCATTCCACGCTTTAATACCTTAACAGGGTGGAAAAAGGTAGATATGGATATGATGACCACGCGATAACATCACGTGTATCCCCTTACTGAGGAGTGATTATCGGATGTTGTGTGAGGTGATCCATATTATCAATAAACCTAGGACCCCCCCATCATTTCGTACTATAAGTTCTCAGATGTTAGCATAAAAGAGTGGACAGAAACTAAAGAACTACATCAAGCTCTTCTCAAAGGTTGCATTTTACAAAGGCATTTAAAGGATCCTTTTTTCTCTTTTTTTACTTCAAGTTTATTTTCTCACTCTTTCTGTAAATGCAAATTTTGAAGGGTCTACTCATATCAATGTAAGCCATATCATCCATGAATGAATGTTGCAGTGCTACAAAGTAGATAAAAACATGTTGCTGAAAATATCTTTTGTACATTTTGTTTGTTCGTATACTTAATTACATAAATTACCTTTTTCTTGGAGAAATCGTGAATATTGGTTGCTAGAAAAAATTAGAACGAGACAAATATGAATAGAAATTACCTTATGCTCTGGATTCGCCCACATGTCACAAAGCCTATTCCAATTTTCCGGGGTCAACTCTAGCACTTCAATTTTACGAGCCTCTTCATCGGAGCTTGCACTTTCAAATAGCTTTTTTAATTTGTAGCACCATTGTCTGCTTCTATTTTTCAGAATATCCTCACAGCTATCTTTGGTGTAATGCTCGTCCAAGTTAATTTCAAACTTCTCCTGCAAAATGAGAAGTTTTGAAGACACTCACAAAGCAATCAAACCATTACGTGAAAATCCCCTCTTATATGAAGTCTTTATTTGCATATGTGTTATTTGCACTTAAGTCACAACAATAGTTTGGCCGGGAACCACACTAGTGGATCATGAGGGGTGCCTAACACCTTCCCCTTGGGATAATTTCAAGCCCTTACCCAATCGCTAGTTACTCAAAACAAACCCCTCCTAGTGTCCTAATGCACTTTAATCATTATGTGGCGACTCTTCAATTCAAAACCCAATTCCCGAAAGGGAACGAGTTGTCCTCCCAAATGTCATAAACCCGATTTCGCGAGAAAAAGGGGATGCGACAGCATGACGACTCTGCTGGGGATTTTCTTTTAGGCTTTTACCATTTCAAGTTATTACTGTGACTTTACATTTCTTATGTGCCTTTATTTGTTTAATACCTTTAAGCATTTAATTCCCTCTCCTATTACAAAACTGACTTGTTTTTTGTTTCTTTCCTTTATTTCTTTTACTGCTTTCCTTTACTTCTTTCCTTTATTACTGCTTTAATTTATGAAGAATTGCTGTAATTACTTCATAACATGCAAATACGTGACAACTTGTTTTAATTATTGCATAAGCATGTTTTCAACATCATATTCCACTCGTTCCAAACAAATACCATAGCAACACTTATAATGAGTGGTTGCGTTCTTATGATATTATCACCCTTTAAATCCGGAAAAGGCATATTTGCAGTAAAACTAGTCGATCAACGGTGTAGTCGATGGCTCCGTGCCTTTCCCTCTTGAGTTGTCCGCTCAAGGGTACCAGTCTAAAACCCCCATGGAAACCTTACTCTATTTAATTGTGCATGTATCATGGTCAAACTTAGCTGAGTTAGTTATGTTGTCCGCATAATGACTCTTTAAGATGGCCTTGTCCAAAGTCCACTGGGTTTCCCTAATACCCAAACAGACACTATCACGTTCTGTTCATTTATTTGGAGAACTAAATGCTTTTATGCCAATTATTGATATTTAAATAGTCAAGTATGGTGGGGGTAGGGTCTTAACCCTTTCGTTTTGCAGAAAATGAAGAACAAGGTCCCCAACTTCGGTATGGTTAGCATACCCTCACTCTTATTAAACTGGTGGAGGAGTCTTCCATCAAATGACCAAATCAACGAGTGGAAAGAGAGGGCCGCCAAAGCTAGCAAAAAGTTGGAATATCTGGAGTACAGTCTGCTAGAATTGGAAAGGAAAGTGAGGAAGAGAGCCACCGACTGCCAGAACGTTGAAGGAAATGAAGGAGAACACATGGAAAAATCATTTCTACTAGTGAACCTACGCGAGCTAGAGGATTTGATTAACGAGAGCATTCAACCTGAGGAAGGTCCTACTGGGACCAAATAGATAGGAATTTGTTTTTTCGCTTTATGAATGTAATAAGTCCAATGGCCACTAGTGACATTTTATTTCCTATTATTTAGCATCATTTTGGATTTCGTCTACTTTTATCAATAAAATTAGGCATTTAGCATTCTAAGTTCTCCAAATCAATTTGTCGCTAGGCCTACCTCGGGCACAAGAGGTTCCCCAAATTAGGACTCGATTTACATTCTTGCACTAAGTGTTTAAATATCGCAGCATTGTTTCTTATAATTCGCACTGACTTGTTACCTTTTTTGCTTTTACTTTTGTTTTATTTATTCCCCTCCCCAAAAGGTTAGTTCGTGTACTCTCGCATCATCATTTTACTTCAGAAGGCCCTTCCATACAGGCAGTAAGCAGAGGAGCATGCCTCAATAACTGGACCATCAGAACCACCAGAGCCCGGAGAGCCTCGGGGTAGCAAGGCTGAACAAAGAATCATGCACTATCTTTTATTTTTACTAGTTGACTTTCCTTTCGCATTTTAAAATTTTGCAATAAGATCTTCAATGTTCAAAACAGTTATGGAATTTATCAAAGCATTTTGATTTTCCGTATAAATCCTACTCTTATTATTTTTCTCTCATTACTTTACTTATACAGTATTACTATTACTTATCTTGATGAACCAATGACTGTAATATGCAACGAGACATAGCAACAAATAGACATAGATTCAGAGGTAGATGACATACCAGAAGAGATTGTTAAAGAAGTCGAGAACTTTGAGAACAGACCTAAGTCCAACCTGGACGAGACAAAGATTGTTAACCTCGGAGATGCAGAGAACGCCAAAGAAACACGAATCAGCGTTCATTTGTCACTGTCAGAAAAGGAAGAGTACACAGAATTTCTAAGAGAATACAAAGACATATTCGCCTGGTCATATGATGACATGAATGGTCTGAGCACATATATTGTGGCCCACAAACTGCCAACTGATCCAACATGTCCACCGGTAAAGCAGAAGCTCAGAAAGTTCCAGCCTGATATGAGTCTGAAGATCAAAGAAGAAGTCACTAAGCAGGTCAAAGCAATGGTTCTCAGGGTAGTAGAATATCCGACATGGTTAGCCAATTGTGCCGGTGCCGAAGAAGGATGAGAAGGTCAGAGTCTGTGTCGACTACCGGGATCTCAATCGGGCCAGTCCAAAGGATGACCTCCCCTTGCCGAACATACACATCCTGATCGACAATTGCACCAAGCATGAGTTGTAATCATTTGTAGATTGTTTCGCCGGATATCATCAAATCTGGATGGATGAAGAAGATTCTAAGAAAACGGCTTTCATTACGCCGCGGGGGTTGTACTGCTACAAGATGATGCCATTCGGGTTAAAGAATGCAGGGGCCACCTATATGAGGGCCATGACTACTATTTTCCATGATATGATACACAAGGAGATTGAGGTATATGTAGATGATGTCATCATAAAGTCCAAAAAAGCCACTGATCACATGGAAGATTTGAGGAAGTTCTTCAACAGACGGAGAAGATACAACCTAAAACTGAATCCCACGAAATGTGCATTTAGGGTTCCTGCCAGAAAACGACTTGAGTTCATTGTGAGTTGCCAAGGGATATAACTGGATCCATCAAAGGTCAAAGCTATTCAAGAACTGCCACCGCCAAAGAACAAGAAGGACGTAATGAGTTTCTTATGGAGACTTAACTATATCAGCCGGTTCATAGCACAATCTACAGTTATCTGTGAGCCAATCTTTAAGATGTTGAAGAAGGATGTCGTTACCAAATGGTCCGATGACTACAAAAAGGCCTTCGACCGAATCAAGGAGTACCTGTCAACACCATCGGTTCTAATCCTGCCCGAGCCAGGTAGACGTTTATTGCTCTACCTCGTAGTATTGGATGGAGCGTTCGGTTGTGTTCCGGGGTAGCATGATGAAATGGGGAGGAAGGAGTAGGCCATCTATTACCTCAGTAAGAAGTTCACCCCATACGAGGCTCGATATTCTCTGTTAGAGCGCACCTATTGTGTTTTGACTTGGGTAGCTCAGAAGTTGAGGCACTACTTCAGTTCCTATACTACATATCTCATATCAAGGATGGACCCCTTGTAGTACATCTTTCAGAAGCCTATGCCTACTGGCAAGCTGGCCAAGTGGCAAATCCTGTTGAGTGAATTTGACATTGTCTACGTGACTCAAAAAGCAATCAAAGGACAGGCACTAGCAGATCACCTTGCTGAAAATCCCATGGATGGAGAATACGAACCCCTGAAAACATATTTTCCTAATGAAGAGGTATCGTTCATAGGAGAAGATATTGTAGAATCCTATGATGGTTGGAGAATGTTTTTCAATGGAGTAGAAAATTTCAAAGGAGTTGGCATAGGAGAGGTCCTAGTATCAGAAACCGGTCAGCATTATCCAGTATCTGCCAAACTTAGGTTCCCCTACACCAATAATATGGCCGAGTAAGCCTGCATATTAGGGCTCAAGATGGCCATTGACATGAACATTCAAGAGTTGCTAGTAATTGGAGATTCGGACTTGCTTATACATCAGGTCCGAGAAGAATGGGCGACCAAGAACTCCAAGATACTCCCTTATCTGCATCATGTACAGGAGTTAAGAAAAAGGTTCACAAAGATAGAATTCTAGCATGTTCCCAGGGCCCAGAATGAATTCGTCGATGCACTGGCTACCCTATCATCCATGATACAACATCCAGACAAGAATTTCATTGATCCCATTCCGGTAAAGATCCATGATCAGCCAGCTTACTGTGCTTGTGTTGAAGAAGAAGCAGACGGAAAGCCTTGGTTTCATGATATCAAGGAATACTTGGCAAAAGGAGAATACCCAAAACTCGCAAACGCTACTCAAAAGCGCACGCTTCGGATGTTATCCAACAATTTCTTTCACAGCGGAGGAATCCTTTACAGGAGGACTCCTGATTTGGGATTACTAAGGTGTGTCGATGCAAAGGAAGCATCCAGGCTATTAGAGGAAATTCATGCAGGGACATGCGGTCCACATATGAATGGTTTTGTATTAGCAAAGAAAATACTCCGAGCTGGTTACATTTGGATGACTATGGAAACAGACTACATCCAGTATGTCCGAAAGTGCCACCGCTGGCAGATACACGCAGACATGATAAAGGTGCCTCCAAATGAGCTTAATGGAACAAGCTCATCGTGGCCGTTCGCCGCCTAGGGAATGGATGTTATCGGACCAATCAAACCTGCTGCATCAAACGGGCACAGGTTTATCCTAGTAGCAATTGATTATTTCACCAAATGGGTTGAAGCATCATCTTACAGAGTAGTGACTAAGAAAGTTGTGGTAGATTTCGTCCGCGACCGTATTGTTTTCCGGTTCGGGATCCCTGAGTCAATTGTCACTGATAATGGTTCAGACCTCAACAGTGACCTGATAAAAGCCATGTGTGAAACCTTCAAGATCAAACACAAGAATTCTACAACCTATAAACCTCAGATTAACGGAGCCGTAGAAGCCGCCAATAAGAAAGTTGTGGCAGATTTCGACCGCGACCGTATTGTTTGCCGGTTCGGGATCCCTGAGTCAATTGTCACTGATAATGGTTCAGACCTCAACAGTGACCTGATAAAAGCCATGTGTGAAACCTTCAAGATCAAACACAAGAATTCTACAACCTATAAACCTCAGATTAACGGAGCCGTAGAAGCCGCCAATAAGAAAGTTGTGGCAGATTTCGTCCGCGACCGTATTGTTTGCCGGTTCGGGATCCCTGAGTCAATTGTCACTGATAATGGTTCAGACCTCAACAGTGACCTGATAAAAGCCATGTGTGAAACCTTCAAGATCAAACACAAGAATTCTACAACCTATAAACCTCAGATTAACGGAGCCGTAGAAGCCGCCAATAAGAATATCAAGAAGATATTGAGGAAAATGATAGAGAAATATAAACAGTGGCACGAGAATTTATCATTTGATTTATTGGGGTACCGCACCATAGTCCGCACATCAACTGGGGCAACCCCCTATATGCTGGTTTACGGTACAGAGGCAGTCATTCCCGCCGAGGTGGAAATTCCTTCTTGAAGGATCATATAGGAAGCAGAGATCGACGATGCAGAATGGGTGAAAAGTCGCTACGAGCAGCTAGCTCTTATAGACGGAAAGAGAATGAATGCAGTTTGCCACGGTCAGCTCTATCAGAATAGAATGTCCAGAGCCTTCAACAAAAGAGTCAAGCCAAGACAATTCACACCGGGGCAGCTGATGTTAAAGAAAATTTTTCCACATCAAGATGAAGCCAAAGGGAAATTCTCTCCCAACTGGCAGGGTCCGTACATAGTTCACCGGGTTCTGACAGGAGGAGCCTTCATACTTGTAGAAATGGAAGGGGAAGTTTGGCCAAAACCGATCAATTCAGACGCAGTCAAGCGATACTATGTGTAACCTTTATTCTTTCCTTATATGATGTATTTTGAACTACACTTGACCTAAATCCCGTTTAAGAGGGGATACGTAAGAAGCCCTATGGGTTCGGTCACAATTCAATAAAATTTTCATCCCTCCCCCCTCCCCCCCCCCGCAATAGGAAAATGGGGTAGAATTTTGAGAAGTACCCTCAAAATTCCGAAGTAATTTCAGCCAGTCACCGCAAGCAGCCGTCAAAAACAACAGCCCAGTAAACCGGGGTAGAATTTTGAGGAGGACCCTCAAAATTCCAGAGCAAGAAAAGCTACAATGTCTTGAACCATGTCGTAGTCGTCGGTTCATCTAAAGAAAACTATTCTCGATTATGTATTTATGTTATATTTTTACTAAATCATGCATGTATGTTACCAGATTGCTTTGTTTAGCAACGCTACCCCAATGATATGCACAGTATCACCGAAACACAGCCGAGCAGGTCAAGCAAAGTCAGCGGGAATACAAACTAACCTTTCCCTTTTACAAAACTCACGATTTTTCTTTGGGTGCAGGCACCTGAGTTGAAAATCATCGAATATACTATACACTCATACTGATCAGGAATAAAACTCTCAGAACTGTCACCTATTCACTATTGCTATACGCACACAATATCCCCAGCAACGACAATATTGAAATCAGATATCAGCTAAGAATTCTCTACTACCACCTGACTTTTATTTCTTACATAAGGCTACCATTCTTCCTTCTGAGGTTAAGCTCTATCTCCATTTGCATTTCCTGCATTGCATAAGGCTACTATTCTGCCTTCCGAGGTTAAGCACTACCTCCATCTGCATTTTCTACATTGCATAAGGCTACCATTCTTCCTTCCGAGGTTAAGCTCTACCTCCATCTGCATTTCCTGCATTGCATAAGGCTACCATTCTGCTCTCCGAGGTTAAGCTCTACCTCCATTTGTATTTCCTACATTGCACAAGGCTACCATTCTGCCTTCCGAGACTAAGCTCTGTCTCCGTCTGCATTCTCTGCATTGCATAAAGCTACCATTCTGCCTTCCAAGACTAAGCTCTGTCTCCATCTGCATTCTCTACATTGCATAAGGCTACCATTTTGCCTTATGAGAATAAGCTCTGTCTCCATCTGAATTCTCTGCATTGCATAAGGCTACCATTCTACCTTCCAAGACTAAGCTCTGTCTCCATCTACATTCTCTGCATTGCATAAGGCTACCATTCTGCCTTCCGAGACTAAGCTCTGTCTCTATCTGCATTCCCTACATTGCAAAAGGCTATCATTCTGGCTTCCAAGGTTAAGCTCTACCTCCATCCTCATGGCTGAAAGATCGCCACTTTATTTACATCTTGCATGGCTGAAATATTGCCACTTTATTTACATCTTTCATGGCTGAAAGATCGCCACTTCATTTATATCTTGCTTGGCTGAAATATCGACACTTTATTTACATCTTGCATGGCTGAAATATCGCCACTTTATTTACATCTTGCATCGGCTGAAAGATCGCCACTTCAGTTACATTCTGCATCGGCTGAAAGATCGCCATCTTCTTCATCTCATGGGCTGAAATATCACTACTTTATTTACATCTTGCATCGGCTGAAATATCACTACTTTATTTACATCTTGCATCGGCTGAAAGATCGCCACCTTCTGCATCTCATGGGCTGAAAGATCGCCAACCTATCCAAAGGCGTCATTGCTCGGATGCACCATTTTCATAGCCCGAGAACGCCATGCCATGGGCTGAGGACCCCTTTTATCTTTTGCATATCATTATTCAAAGGCGTCATAGTTCAGAGGCATCATTGTCATAGCCCGAGAGCATCATTTCATGGCCTGCGAATCCCTTATCATACGCTTCATGGCCTAGGACGTCATCATAACCGTCCAAAGACAACATTCAAAGTCTGACGAGAACTTGCATCACGTTTAATTTCCGCACAATATACACTTGTATTGCTTATTTGTAGGTAAACCAGCGAGCAACATCCGTCTCAGCAGGAGCAATCCCGCTCCAGCTCCCGCAGCCCTGTTAGACTTTAACCATCCATCCCAACCCGAATATCACGTCCGTCTTGAAAAATCTCCATCGGCATATTCCGCCGACGGATCCCGAACTACATATGGGCTGATTCTTGTAAGACCAAGGATATGTAAGCAGCTCAGGAACTAGAGCATGGTCAACCTCTTCAAACCATTTCGTTCGATCAAAATTGACCATCATATCTTTACCCGACAACTCTTTCATCCTTCCCAGGTAAAGAGGGGCAGTTGTTGATACCCAATTTTTCCCTATATATTTTTATATGCAAAATACTTTCAAAATAGCATATGTATGCATATATAAGTATTTACAAATATTTTTATTATTTTTCCTTAATTTTAAAGACTTTTAAAATCAATTTTAGTGCCTTATTTTGTCAAGAAAAATCCAATAAGTGTCCAAATTTATCATTTTTGGTGAATCACTTGTTGAATCTCATATTTATGCTAAACTACAGCCCATATAATTTTTGCATGTTTTTACAAATTCATTTAGTGTTTTTAAAGCTCAACTGCATGTAATTGCAATATTAGCCTCATTTATGATTTGATTGCATTTATATTTATAAAAATTAAGTCCAGTATTTTTAAATTGATAATTATATGTTATAAATCATTGTAGTACTTTCAATTTAATCCCATATTTTAATTTGCTATTTTTTATAAAATAAATGGGGAAAAGTGGCTATTTAAAATCTAGCGAGATTTCATTTTAATTTCGACCTAATTTGCACCCCTAATCCAACATTTCAATTTCAAATCACCCAGCCCAATTCCTAAAATTACGGACCCACAACCCGTTTAAATGACCCGCCCGACCCCCTGTTTAAATGACCTACCAGGTCATTGATCCAAATGATCAACGGCCATATTTCAACCTTACCATTTTTAATTACCCATTACCCCCTAAACCTAAATCATTTTCCACCTACCAGCAGCCTCTGAACCCCCCCCCCCCATTCTTTCAAACTCTCTCGAAGCTTCTCAAACCCTAGCCGCCTCCCACCACTTCCACCTAAAGCCACCGGAATCCATGGCTTCCAAGGCCATCAGAATCCTACATCGTCCTCCTACGGCTGCTACACGCCTGGTTTTTGAAGATTCAAGGCCTAACAACAACGAAGATTGGTCCAGGCTTCGTCTGATTCAAGTTCTACGGCCATCTCCGGCTTTGCTCCGGCGTACTATGGTTTTTCGAGCCTGACCTCGACTCCTCCTGATTAGATCGGTGATTTTTTCAAGCCTTTGTCACTACTAGGGTTCTTCTGAAACACTAACCCTTCGAGGTTTTCTGATTCCTTTTGATCCGTTGTGTATCTATGCTTTCCCTAAGCTTTTAAATGATTTTTCTTGCTTTTCTTTCAAAAAACTACTTTTAAAACCATTTATTTTCCGATCTAGGGTTTTCTGAAAAGTATTTAAATGTTTCTCTGACTTTTGTTTTTCTTTTGTGTATCTGCCTCTATTGTGTTCTTGTATTTTCTTCTACTGTGTTCTTGTATGCTTCTTCTATGGTGTTCTCTTATACTGTGTTCTTGTGTTTTCCTATACTGTGTTCTTGTATTTTCTTCTACTTTTTTCTTGTATTTTCTTCTATCGTGTTCTTGTATGCTTCTTCTACGTTGTTTTCCTATACTGTGTTCTTGTGTGTTTCTCCTACCGCATCTTCCTTTACTATGTTCTTAAGTGTTTCTTATTAGTGTACTGAGCTCTGTTTAAGTTTCTTCTAAAACTTCTTAGCATGTTTCTTCTACTATTCTTATCAATTTTTCCCATTATGTTTCGTATTAGCTTGTCCTACTCTATTTTCTTTGAGCTCTTCTGTTGTGCTCTGTATGCTGCTTTTCTATCATGTTTTCTCATGAGTTTTGTTGTTGAAAGGAATATGTTAGAAGTTTCAGTTCTTTTCTGGGACCGCTAAACCTGTTTCGAATTTTATTACTTGCCCCCTCATCTCTGCACTCGAATAATGAGGGAAACCCTAGAATTTGGGGGTTCTTCCAGGTTTGACTATGTGATTTGCTCGAACTAAGGTTTTATTTCAAAACCCCAAACTCTTTCAGACCAATTTCAAGTCTCTGAACTGAGCTTGGTCATCCTTGTTTTCACACAATTCTAAACTCTTTTTACTGGATCTTTTGCATGCTATCAGAATGCTACTTCTCTTCTGCATTACTAACTTATGTGACGAACCACTACCTACTGATTTTGCAATGGCACAACATCTTCTTTCAACTCAACATGTTTGTATGCTCTTTATATGTGATGAATCTCCCTCTAAAGGGGTTTTCAAATTTATGATTAGTTCATACTTCCTTTTGAATATGGCTAATTGATTTTCCTTCCTTGTTTGCTGACTTTCCACATGACTCGACTTAATTTTAAAAGCTTTCTCAACTTTTATGACTTGGTTCATTCATGGATCAGTAATTACTAGATCCCTAACCATTGATTTACTGGCTACTAATTGATTTTCTTACCTTAATTGTACAACCATGTACTTTAAATTCCTGTCCTTAAATAATCTTTTATGTATTTGCCCCTAATTGCATGCTTTGCACAAAGTGCTTATTCAATTTCTTTCCTTAAATCGTTTTTACCCTTTTGAATCTGAATTCTCTAATTAAGGGAAGTCTTGTGTAATTGATTCTTAATTGACAATCAGTTCCTTAACTGTTTTCTTACCTTCTTTCTGCCTGATTTTCACACTATAAATGCACAACGCTTTCACAAGCTCATCATCAATTCACTGTCTTTCTGAACTCACACTTATACACAGTAGTATCTTCTCTTCTTTTCTACACTGTCGCTTGTTTACAAGACCTACTGCTTTCCTCAATTTGTCTCTTTAGAGTTGGTATGTCCGGATTTAATTTTTAGCACCACAACAATTTGTATTTACTACTTTGTATCCATGTCTACTTGTTGTTTCTGTGTATCTCAACACTTAAAGTGGCATGCTGATTTCCTTCTATTTTTTTTTTGTTATGAATCTCATTCCCATGTATCCTTATGTGTTTGAGTTATGACTTAAGGCAGGGCAATGTAAGTTGTTGTCCATGAGTTAAGTTTGATCCACTGGGGTCCTAACTTCTAATAATGTTCTAACAGGGTTATGGGTGTGCCAGCGTCTCCCATTGTTGGGTATGCCCACCAGCCTGCTTTTACCTCTTTGCAACCTCCCCATTCCCCTATACCCCTATGTGCACTGATTTAAGCTGTTTCCTTTTCCCTTTCCCCTTTCAGCATTCTATTTCTGTACTTGCACTCTCTCTTAGTCTCTAATTTCTGCCCCCCTTTTGTGAGCCTTGTCTTGGGACCTTGAGTTCCCTCTGAACTTGGACACCTGAGGGATGGCCCTTCCACACTGCACTATGTCTTAATCTAGTGATACATTTGGGTGTAACTACTGCCCGGTATTCATATGAGACTCTTAGGGAACTTTGACACATCCAAATGAGAGAAAGGCTTTGGAACATGATCTCTTGGAGTTGGTTTACTTCATATTTTAGACAAGAAGTCTGAATCAGGCTCTCCATGGTTGTACTTTTTAATTTCTAATGTATTTTCTTTACTTTACTTTACTTTATTTTTTGCTGTAATAATTTTGTAATAAACTCTTGGGGTGGATAGTGAAAAAGGGATGGCTAACTATGTATGCAAAGAGGTAGACATCCTGCCTATAGGTTTCCAAATTTCTACATTCTCTCATATAGACATCCTGCCTATATGTTTCTAAATTTCTGCATTCTCTCATATAGACATTCTGCCTATAGGTTTCTAAATTTCTTCATTCTCTCATATAGACATCCTGCCTATAGGTTTCTAAATTTCTGCATTCTCTCATATAGACATCCTGCCTATAGGTTTCTAAATTTATGCATTCTCTCATATAGATATCCTACCTATAGGTTTCTAAATTTCTGCATTCTCTCATCTAGATACCATGTCTACAATTACCCGAAATTTGAATTCTGCATATGCATATAGAAAATATGCCTATAAGTCTTTCTGAATCTTGCATATCCATTCTTCATTAAGCAATCATGTTCATAGGTCTTAAATAACCAACTGCAATTAGATATCATCTTCGTAGGCTTTAAACGAAATTCAGCATCTAGATGCCATGCCAATAGGATTTTTGCATTTTTTTACTATGTTTATAAAAGTGTCCAAAATCGACAACATATAGAAAGCATGCCTATCGGATCTTTAATCGAATCTGAACCACTTCACTCGCTTATAAGTCTAAAACCAATAACAGTGACGCATGCTCTTTTGCTAAAACTCGCCTTCCTTTAATAACAGACGATTTTTCTTAAATCAGAATGTATTCATGTTTACTTCATTTTTCTGTAATCAGTAGATATCATGCCTATAGGGTCTTCGTCTAACACTTAGGCAAGCCATAGGGTGAAAGTTTATAAGCTGGATCAGATTTTATATGTTACAACCAGCAGGCAGGCCTGATTCGGGCTTCTTATCTGAACTATGTAATAAATCAGTCTGCCTCAACCTTTTATGTTTAAATCAGAACCTAAACAGTACGTGCGAGTCCTGCTACATTATGTGCTTTCTTTGGTTTAAAGGAGGTCTATTTAAGCCCTTTTTATTTGTTTATATGCTTCCCCAAACTTGCTATATGTGTTTTGTTTGTCACGTTGGTATTTTACCTTTTGAAACCACAAATAAGACCAATACATCCTCCCTTTAGGATTAGTAGTCCCAAGTGCCTCCGGGGCTAATAGGATTAGGGCGGGTAATAGCATGCAATAAGTAAACGAGACCATTTTGCGCTTTAATACCTTAATGGGGTGGGAAAGAGTAGATATGGATATGATGATCACGCGATAACATCACGTGTAGTCCCTCACTGAGGAGTGATTACCGGATGTTGTGTGGGGTGATCCATATTATTAATAAACCTAGGACCCCCCCCCCTCTTCCCTTCGTTTCTTTTAAATCTTTTTAAACCATTTCTTTTAAGGAAATCAACTCTTTTTAGTTCCTTTTTCTTGTTTTTGTTTATTTGTAGCCATTACGTGAAAATCTCCTCTTATTTGAAGCCTTTATTTGCCTATGTGTTATTTGCAATTAAGTCACAACAATGGTTTGGCCGGGAACCACACTAGTGGATCCCGAAGAGTGCCTAACACCTTCCCCTTGGGATAATTTCAAGCCCTTACCCAATCTATGGTTACTCAAAACTAACCCTTCCTAGTGTCATAATGCACTTTAATCATTAGGTGGCAACTCTTCAATTCAAAACCCAATTCCCGAAAGGGAACGAGTTGTCCTCCCAAATGTCATAAACCCAATTTCGCAAAAAAAAAGGGGCGCGACAGGTAGAATGAACTTGAAACCCGGAGGTGTGGCAAGACCGCTTTGTGAGTGAGGTGGCCTATCATAAGTTAAGAGAATGGTGGCCTGTGAGGAAATTGATTCCATAACAGAGTTTTGTGGATAGAGACCTTTTGCCTCACAACCCCAATGTGAGAAGGCAGTTTAGAAAGAGAGTGGGCTAGGAGTACTTCTTAAACACCTATAAGGATGGAAACGAGCACCTGGTCAAGGATTTCTACACCATTGTTGCCCACATCAAAAAGGGCACCAAAGTGTCCAAGGTGCGGAATTTGAAAGTACTATTTTATGGGAAAGCAATAAATGACTACTTGGGCTTCGATGAAGAGGATGAAACACTGTATCTGGCACAAATGGAATTAGGTGAGAAGGTCCGTCCTTGGTTGGCATAGTATCTGGCAATCCCAGGTACCACCACCGATTGGTTGAATGCGAGAGTGAAGATCTTACATAGAAGTTTGAATTTCGAGGCTAAGGGGTGGGAAACATTCGTGTGCAACAGACTGTACCCCACTACCCAAGACAACTCACTCCCTCTTCACCGGGCAGTACTGGTAGCATCAATTATGGCGGGGTACTAGATTAACGTCGGGAAGGTGATATCTCGGGTGATTACGTAGGCAGTCAGTGAAGGTGACAGAAACTACCCCTTCCCCAGCTTCTTAACCATGTACTTCAGGGACCTAAGGTAGAGAAGCAGCAATTTGATATCAAAGTGAAAGCAAAGGCCCCGTTCTCGTGGTACAACATGCAGGGTGATGACAACCCTAAAAGCAAGAACTACAAGGGAACAACCACTGCTTCCACTAGCAAGTCTGAAGACCCAGTAGTGGTAGTGGTTCCTACTTAGCCTTCTTTCACCTCAGCGGATATGCCCCCTGGTCATTCCACTTTAGCAGTTCCAGACATCCCCTCCACCCCGGCCCACCCAGTGACTGTCCACCGTCTGAGCCAGGCCTTCTCAGCATCAATAACTAGATGTAGACAGCTTCCTCTAAGTTGTCTGTCCTTACTTCTATAGTGGCAAATCAGTCAGCACCTCCACCTCCACAGGTCCCACAGTCTATTGAGGACACCCTCAAGGATATGTTGGACAACTAGAAGAAAATCCTTGACACTTAGAAGTTCTTATGGACACTGTTGATTCTCATGGGAAAACTCTCAAGGATCTTGCCAGGGAGGCCAAGAAGATGAGGAAGATGCAGGCTTCCAAAGAGCCCGTGAAGGAGTTGCGAGTTGAGGGTGACGGGTTGAAGGCAGATCACCTGCCTTTAGATTTATTGTTAGATGACTCGGTGCCAGCAGCCCATCCCCAGCTAGTGCAGTCGGAGAGACCACCCAAGAAGAAGAGGGTGATTCCCCATGCAGATGACGTAGTCATACAATTGGAGGACCCGTATGGAGAGTCCTCCAGCCAGCCCCAGGAGTTAGCACAGGCCTCGGTCGAGGTGCAGGTCCCAACAACAGGTCATAGGGAGCCAGTCTCAGGTTCCCGAGCTTACAGAGGACCTAGGGACCACTCAGGATCCCATGCAAACAGATGGGCCATAGGGAGTTTCTGTATCCTCTCCTTTTTATTTTTGGTGCTTGTTTTGCCTAGTTGGCATTAAGGACAATGCCAACTTTCATTTGAGGGGGTAGGCCCTACCTTGATTTGATTGGATGAATGTATATATTTGACAGATTTTATGCTTTCTTTATTTTTCATCTTTGGTATGTATATAATTTTAGCATTTCATTATTTTTTTGTACTGTTTATCTTGGGTCTGTATATAAAAGTATATTCCATTGTATATATCCATATCCCTTATTGTATATTCGATTAAACCCCCCTCTTGTAAATATTCATTTTATTTTTCGTAATTTTTTTTTCTTTTAGTTTACCTTCTTATTTGTGGTCGTAGCTTCTTGTTTTGGATTTTTGCAATAAGCCTTTGGTTTTCTTAATGTCACGGTTCTTTCCAAAGGTGGAATTTGTGTGAACTAGTTGGCTCTTCCCAATGATGGATGGCATGACTACCTTCGTAAGGGTTTGAGTCTTTTTTTCTTTTGCTTTTTAGTATTTAGTGGTAAGGGTGCCTCAAGCAAAGCTTCACTTGGGACTAGCACATTTGCCTCTGATCTCATGGTCAAAAACAAATTGTTGTGTTTATGATGGTGAAAGTCGTGACCTTGAGACTCTTGTGTTGACTGATAATCATCGAGTGGTTTTTCGGGACCATTATGTGCTCAAATCTTATCTAAGGTTATTGTGGGCCCCCTACTCTATGTCTTTAGCAATCCCATAGCTTGTATGGTGAGAAATTTGCATTGCAAGTCCAAGTCCCGAGCCATTGGTCTAGAACTTGCCCTGAATGTTTGTTGAGGCGAAATCCTAAGTGAATATTGACTTGAGACATGATTATAGTATCTCCTTGATCCAAATGATAGCTTCAACAATTCCTTCAAGAACCATAATACAAGCCTTTACCCGTTCTAAAAGATACCCTCTCTTGGAACCCGATCTTTCCTTAGCACATGGCAAAAGTATAAGTTTGGGGGGAGAGACGAGGATGGCAACAAAGTGGTAAAAAGGTGCAAAATGAAGAAAAGGAAAGGCAATGAAAAAGAAATAAAAGCAAAAAGACAAAAAGAATGTTCAATGTAGAAATGAATAAAAGGGATTCAAGAAAAGCAAAGAATGAAAGGTGTGAAAAATTGAGAAAGGAGAAAAGATTTGAAGTGAATAAGAAAGAGTGATAGTGTGTCTCTCTAACCCCTTAGAAAGAGGTGAAATGACTCTAAAGGTCAAGTGAATGTGTGCCAAAATGAAACAAAAGAAGTGTTCAAGGGAATATAGAACCTACTTAGACCAAACATTTTCTACCCTGAACCAAAAGCCTTCACTATGTCTCCACAAAAGTCCTATATGATCTTGAGTTGAATGAAGCTTACATTTGTGGTGACTCACATAAGGGGCAACCATATGGTACTTAGAGCTGGACTTGTGACTTTTTCCTTGAGAGGGATGAGTGTGTTTCCATTAACCTCGTTCTGAGTTCCACTATCTTAATTATGAGGTTGGCTTAGGGAGAGTTGAGGATATGTGAGTTTGGGTTCCACAATGACCGAAGTAATATAAAAAGTTTCTTTGATGTGTTAAGTCAACTCTTGATGCTCTTGTATCGCAATTAATTCATGGTGTTTAAAAGGGTAAATGTTGTTAATGATTCATTTGTATTGAGGACAATTGTTAGTTCCAATTGATGCTAGATGAGGTCATTTTAGGATAGCTGAATTTTCTTGGATGTTCTCTTAAGGGGTGGGTCTTATTTTGTTTTCTTGAGGACAAGCAAAAACTTAAGTTTAGGGGAGTTGATAACTAGGAATTATAAGGCATTTTACACTCCTTCATGCTCAAGTTTTGATTAGAAATATGTATAAAATAGTCCCAAAGGCTCATAAGTTGTGCTTGATTGTAGGTTTGATCAACAAGGTGACAAGATGTCAAAGACCAGCTCAAAAAGGAGTGAAACTTGCACAAGTACGAAGATAAGGCAAAGCTCAATCAAACAGGACCAGTGCGGCCTCACAAGTGAAGTTCAGAGAGTGTGCATCTCAGGCCAAAAAGGCAATGCGGCCGCAAAGGATTTTCTGCGGTCCGCATTGGATTCACTGCGGCGACACTCGATTTAGTATGGTCCGCAGAGTCAAGGTTCAGAGAATTGACAAGATGAAGATTGAAGCCCATTGCGGTCTGCACTCCATTTCATGCGGATCGCACTAGAAGCCACCGCAGCCGCACTCGATTCTATGCGGTCCACATTGTCCAAGTTTAGAGAGATGGAGAGTCAAGAGCCTTAGTGCGGCCGCACTTGGTTTTGTGTGGTCCGCACTAGTCCCGCAGAGGTATTATTTTCTAGAATTGTCAACTTAGTATAAATAGCTTCTTTTCCCATCTTTTGGTCATCAGATAGTTTTTCCTCAGAGCTGCGCTCGTGACTTAGCTTCTTTTATCTATTTTGAGTAATTTTAGCTTTATTTCAACATTGAATCTTCAAGTTTAATTTAGCAATTAATCAATATGATTTTTTCTTAATCTATTTCTTTGTTTTCTTCTCTAATTATGAGTAGCTAGACCCATAAGCTAGGGTTGTGACTCAACCCTAGTGTGGGTAATTGATGTGTCTTGTGTTTTGATGCTTGATTCTCTATGGGTGTTTGATATTTGGACTAACTTCATATTTAATTGCTGAATTAGTGGTTGCAAACACTAGTTTGTGTTTAGTTGACTTTGGCTCTTCTTGAGAAAGAGAGCCTAAGTATCTAAAATTGGTCCAATAAGGAATTGGGGCGTACTCAAGAGATTGATAGCCTCAATTAAAGGGTTAAACCTAGAGATAGTAATACCCGACTTGAACCTTGATTACTTGTGCAAATTTTGCATACCCAAGTGGTCTTGAGAAAGTCAATTCGGGCAAAATCATTCGAACTACCGAGAGGTGTAGAGTGAGTAGAATCGTGCAATGGTTATATCACACTCCCCAAATGTGACAATCACACCTTAAACTCAAGTATCTGTCAATTGACCACCTAGGTGAAAGTCACTACCCTAGTGCCTTTTAATCATTTGAACAACTTGCAATAGTTTAACCTTAGCATATTTTAGTTTAGTTGAGCATTGTAGTTTATAAAATTAGAACCATAATCAAAACCAAAATGTGTAGAAGTGCAATTTGGAGCAAATACGTATCTCTCATTTAGATAGACACCCGACTCCAATATCTAGCTACCTGTGAAAATCGATCCCGACCTTAATCGGGTAAAAGATGCTTCGACCTCTCTCGCTACTCAATAGTAGTGCAGGGTTGGCCTCGATCACCCCTCTAGGGCTACCCCTAGCTGACTAACCTCCACCCATAGCTGGGTGGGTGGGTTGTAAAGTAGCTAGAGCTGAAGTCGAGGGCTGACCCCTCTACTGAGACGGACCATCATGAAGACAAGGACACTGCCTTCTCATATGTCCAAACTCTCCACACTCATAATAACTCCCTAGTGCTAGAGATGGGGACAAAAGGGAACCCCTTGCACCGGAATAACCAGTAGATGGACTAGTATGGAAGAACCCTGAACTGATGGAGCACGGGACGAACTCTGGGTTGGAAGGGCACTGAGTGATGAGTAGCCCTGATGAGAACCATAACCCGATGATGCCCCACGATAACCTGGGCGAGCTGACTGAGCCTGCCTGAATAGAGGGCCTCTACCCTACTGGAACTGACCCCTCGAAGGAGCACTATTAAAGCTACCAGATACCTGAGGCCTCTTGGCCTCCCTCTCCTCTCGCTCCTAGCGACGAACCGACTCAATCTCACTGGCGATGTCAACAACCTCCTCAAAAGTAGCACCTGTCACCCTCTCCCTAGTCATAAGAATCCAAAGCTGATATGTGAGGCCATCAACAAACCTCCTGATCCTCTCTCGATCTGTGGGAACCAACCAGACTGCATGACAAGCTAGCTCAGACAACCGCATTTCATACTGCATCACTGTCATCTCTCCCTGACGTAACTGCCTTCGCAACTTCTCTCGACGAGACTTTGGCACATACTTTTCTAGAAAGAGAACAGAGAACTGCTGCCAGGTAAGGGAACCACACCAATAGGCCTACGCCTTTCATACGCCTCCAACCAAGTGAAGGAAGCTCCAGAAAACTGAAAGGTAGTAAAAGGTATACCACTAGTCTCTAGAACACCCGCTGTACGAAGCATCCTCTGGCACTTAACCAAGAAAACCTGGGCATCCTCGCCCTCTGCACCACTGAAGGTCAGAGGCTGGAGTCTACCGAACCTCTCTAATCGACGTTGATCGTCGTCCGGCATAACAGGTACCACACTCTTGAACTGGTGCAACCGGCTGGGCTGGAGGTGCCCCCGGTGTCTGGAGTCCCTGCACAACCTGCTCAAGTGTGCGAGCAACGGGAGTCTGGGTGCCTCCCCCGGCCTAAGAAATAGCTACGGCCGTAGTAACTGAGACTGCCTGAGCCAAACTGGTACACACTGATAAAATCTGAGCTAAAGCCTCCTGAAGGCCAAGAATCGCAATAGGCACAACTAGTGTCTGAGATGGTGCAGCGGTAGAATCCATAACTGGGACTTGATCCTGAACTGGGGCAGTTGGTGGATCTGCACGTGCTTCCCTAGCTACTCTGCCTCCACCACGGCCTCGACCGCATCCTCGACATCTAGTAGCCCCAGCTGGTGGTACTGGTGTTCATCCATCCTGCCCAGTAGCATGTGTCCTCACCATCTATGAGAGAGTGGAATAACAGAAGTTTAGTACTAAGATCAATAGATTCGCACGACAAGAATTTCAAGAATATGAACTTTTTCCTAAATGTTCTACAGCCTCCCAACGATAAGTACAGATATCTCTGTACCGATCCGCGAGACTCTACTAAACTGGCTCATGACTCGTGAGACCTATGTAACCTAGGCACTAATACCAACTTGTCACGACCCCGAATACCCGATTGTGATGGCACCTATCATATTTCTAGGCAAGCCAACCCAAACATCGATCATAACCCTTTATCTTTTAATAATCCATTTTCTAACATGGGTTTAAATACCAAATTTTCATAATAAGTGTTTAAAATAACTAAAATGTGCAGAAGTCAATAAAACATAAGACAACACAACCCAAACATCTGGTGTCACAAGTCTAGAGCCTCTAAATACATAACCAACTGTCTAATACATCAATAGTCTGAAAATACATGAAAAGAACAAGATAGGAAGGAGGAAAGCAGGGCTGTGGACGCCGTGCAGCTACCTTGCGATCTCCGGCAAACTCTGGATAACCTGAAGACTCTCACTCTGCCACTCGGGCACCTGGATCTGCACACAATGTGTAGGAAGTAACGTGAGTATGGCAACTCAGTAAGCAACTAATGTAAATAAGGTTTGAAAGCAGTGACGAGCAGTTAAAAACATATAAAGGAGTATACAGCAGTATAACAGATCAAATTCCAAAGTTTATAAAGCAGCTTTTTCATAAAAACTTCAGTTTCAATTGGGAATTATTAAAATCATTTACTTAGCAATTTTAAACAAAGCCTTATTTTTAAAAGAAGAGTGAAATTAGTGAAAATATCATAACTGGGCCCCTCTGGCAAGGTATCACTCAAAATATGGCCTCTCGGGTAGCCTCTCAATCACTCCTGACTTAACTCTCGTCACTCAGTACTCACTCTTAGCACTCAGACTCATTAATATCTCATAATAATAATTATAGTAACTGTTGCGGCGTGCAGCCTGATCCATAGTTTATAGTCGACTACGCTCACTAGGGGTGTACATACTCCGGAGGGGCTCCTACAGCCCAAGCGTCATATCACTGTGGAGCGTAGCTCGATCCAATATATATAGCGCTGCGGCGTGCAGCCCGATCCATATAAGTATCGCTATGGCGTGCAGCCCGACCCATATTTCATATATACATAAATATCCTCACCATTAGGTTCTCAACATCTCTCAATCATTAACCTCACATGCTCTCAGGCACAACAGTAGAAATTAGGGAACTCAGTCCAACAGTTATCACATTTGAAAGTAGAGTGGTAAAACCAGATTTAAACAATAAACAGGTAGAACATGACTGAGGATATGCTTTCAACCAGTAGAGTGAGGAAAAATAGTAAAAATGCCTCTAAAGGTCCCAACAGGTCGGCACAAGGCCCCAAACATGGAATACAGCCCATAATACCGTATAATGACTAAAGTACGGAATATCATAAGGTTTTAAATCCAATACGCGGCTTAATATTCGCTACGGGACGGACCAAGTCATAATCCCTACAGGTGCACGCCCACACGCTCGTAGCCTAGCATGTACGTCACCGCATTTATCAAAGCAACTCAAATAATGGGGTTTTGTACCCTTAGTTCCAGATTTACAATGGTTACATACCTCAAACCGATGAAAATGCTACTCCGCGATGCCTTTGCCCCTCGAATCGGCCTCCACTCGCATCGAATCTATCCAAAATCAGAATCACGACGTCAAAATATGCTAAGGGAATGAAGCCCAAGCGAAAATAATCAATTAATACCAAAAATCTCAAAATTGGCTAAACCTGACCCCTGGGACCACGTCTTGAAACTAGATAAAAATCACATCAATGGAATCCTTATCTTTCCACGAGTCCATACATACCAAGAACACTAAAATCGGAGTCCAAATGACCCCTCAAATTCCCATTTTAAAGTCTCTTAATCTCAAGCCCTAATCCCCAATTTTTCTTCCTTAATCTCCACTAATACCATGACTAAACAATGGAAAAATGATCATAAACTCAAATAATGAAGCTTAGGGAATTATCCCAACTAATATCCCCTGATTTCTCTTGAAATCCACTACCTTGGCCTCTTTCCCGTCTTAAAAATGGAGAACTTAGCAAAATTTCGCGAAGAAAATAATATATACCTTCTGGCCCAGGGATTCCCACCTGCGGCCTAGATACCGTTTTTGTGGTATCGCATTTGCGGTCAACTAGCCGCTTTCGCGGCTTTCACATAATGGTCCAAAACCGCATCTGCGACCAAGTAGCCGCACCTGCCCCATCGCAGGTGCGGTCAGCCAACCGCATCTGCGGCTCCTGCCCTTCTCCTCCTTGACCGCTTCTGCAGTCCTTCCTTGCATCTGCGGCATCGCACCTGCGGTCCCTAATCTGCAGGTGCGAAATACCCGAACAGAAAAATCTGCAGCTTCTCAAATTTTCCAAACTCTCCGTCAACCATCTGAAATCATCCCGAGGCCCCCGGGACCTCAAACAAGAGTACCAACATATCCCAAAACCTTATTCACACTTGTACCAATCCTCAAAACACCTCAAACAATACTGAATCAACCAAAACACATCGGATTCAAGCCTAAGTTTCCAAAATCTTCTAAATTACGCTTTTGATCAAAAACCCAACCAAACCATGTCCGAATGACCTGAAATTTTACACATATCCCAAATGACACAACGAAACTATTGCAACTCTCGGAATTCCATTCCGACCCCTATATCAAAATTTCACCTATCAACCGGAAATCGCCAAAAATTCAATTTCGCCAATTCAAGCCTAAATCCACTCCGGACCTCCAAAACTCATTCCGATCACGCTCCTAAGTCCCAAATCACCTCACAAAGCTATCCGAACCATCGGAACTTGCATCTGAGTCCTTTAACACATAAGTCAACATCTGGTTGATTTTTCCAACTTAAGCTCCCTCAAAAGAGACTAAGTGTCTCAAACCTTACCAAATCCTTTCCGAACTAGAAACAATCAACTCGATCACATATAGAACCATTAAACAAAGAAATAAGAAGCAGAAATGGGGGAAACGGAGCGGTAACTCATAAGACGACTGGCCGGGTCGTCACACTCGGTGTGTTTATCTAAAATTCGGACAAGGGAAGGGCTTTTGTAGCATACAATAGAGTAAAACAAATAAGGTAATGAACCAATCACACACAAATAAGGTATGGAAATCAATTAACAATCAATTAATAAGTTAATAAGACAGAATTGAGTAAAGTCAGGCTACTACTTGATTTAAGGAAAACCTTATACGGAATCGATTAGTAATTAAGTTCTAGGTTAAATAAGGTAAATAAATAATTCCAGGATCAATTTGAAGTTTAATTTAGGGCAGATAGTACAGAGTTTAGTCAATTAACGAGCAATCTGGCAAGTACTACTCAGAATAAGGTAAGTATCATATAGAACCAATTATCAATCAGCAAACAAGGTGAAGAAATAAAGGGAAAAGGTAGGATGAACATAATAAGGAAAGTATCAGTATATACGAGAAGAGAAAGATTAAAATCTTAATAAAGATTGCAGAAGCCCTAATTTTGGGGTAAATAAAACTAGCCAGCAATTAACGGCAAGAGTGAAAGATGCATAGAGGCAGATGAACAAAAACATTTAAAGGAAAAAAATACCAAATATTGACAACCCTAACTTAATGTAACCAAAAGAAAAGGCAAAAATACAAAAGAACTTTAATAAAATACACAAAGACATATAGACGGAAATAATTAAGGTTTGAACCATATTTTGTTCGAAGAATCAAAACTCTAGATTTTAGGGTAAGTAAAATCAACATAGAGAACAAAAAGGGAAACAATAATAGATATGGAAATACATAGATTTAGTTCGTCTTTAAGAAATCAAAAACCCAAATTTTAGGGTAAACAGAATCGATCAAAAATAGTAAAGAAAATATGAACGCAGAGGTAGATATACTGAAACATTAAAGGAAAAATACAAAGGAAGAAAAATTATTTTAGATCTGGAAAGATCTTTAGCCCTAGTTTTAGGGTAAGTAGAAGATTCAACTAAAAATAGATAGATTTGTGAGTAATAGAGCAAAATATAGGTGGAGAGTAGCATAAAACAAACAAAATCCGACCAGATCTAGTCTGAATCAAGACATGAGACCCTACCTGAAAGATACGAGAATATTCGTACTCACAGAGGTTAGGATGAACACGGATGGAAACAACCACAACATAAGAGATTTTGAACTAGATCTAGTCTGGGCAAGCCAGTCAAATAATATCAAAAACAGGTAGCTGGTGAAGAGGTAAGGCCGGATATGGTAAGGAATCAAAGAATGATTCTATTTCTAAATAGGAACCATTAGAAGATTGGTGATGGAGGGTTAGGGTTTGAGAGGTGTCGGAGAGACGAGAGGATTCGATGACGGCGGGTGGGGTAAAGTGAATTAGGGTTAGGTTGATTTAAAAAGCGCGGATGAATGAGGGTCGTTGATCTTTCAACATCAACGGCAAAGATTAAAAGGGTAAGTTGGGTCGAGTATAAATGGGTATTAGGTTAGGTGTAACAGGTATTTGGGCTGGTATGTATAATTGGGCTATGTCTGAAATTAGTTAATTAAAAAGGGCTAGATTTTAAATACCCAATTAATTTAATAAAATAATTTTACAAAATAATTTATAAATGATAAAATTATTATTTGTGCGTGAAAATGATTTAAAATAATTACTTAATATTATAAAAATATAAAAGTCATTTTTCGTGTAAATACTGTAATTATGCATATATGGGCTATTATTGCAAAATTATTGCAATTATAGCCTAAATATACAAATATAATTATGCATAAAATGATTAAAGTTTAATATAAATATAAATAATAAAAAACAAGTAATAAATTATCATAAAATTATTTGTGATGTAATTAGTAATTATTTAGATAATAAAATTCTGGAATAAATTAATTAAAATCCTTTTAAAATTATAGAAAATTATGGAAAAATACTAGTTAACGCTCATGCATTATTTTGAAAGTATATATACATTTTAAAATATATGAGGGAAAAACTGAGTATCAACAACAACGTTAGGTCAAAAAAATGACAGTATTACAGAGTCTACAGTTAAGTGAAGGAAAAGACGAATGGTGACAGACCTTGAGACAATAAAAGAATATAGGCCATAAAGTCATATCCTTATTTTAAGGAATAAGTTCGCGACTTAACATGACTAAGAGAAGGTAAAGTAAGACCCAGAGTAATAGGAATCAGTATGGACTGGTGCAAAAGATAAACTAAATATGAAGTAGGAATTGAGTGATTTGATAATAGTCAGCATCATGAGAATTTTAAATTTTGTTCCGGCAATAATAGAATGGACAACAGAAGAAGATTCATTAGAAATTCAGAGAATGGTCATTCAGGAAGACGTTTCCCTAAAGCAAGCAATATGAGCAGAGTTAAGCTTAAGGGACTATGTGTGCCAGCTACACTAAGTGCCACCTTCCCGCGTAAGGAATTTCGTTATCCTTGGTACAGAATAATTCCTGCAAGGCGAGTAAGGGTCCTCGATGATGTGACAAGACGCTAAAGATGAAAAGGTAAAACATCTATAGGTAGATCTTCATAGCGTTCAATCTTAGTACATTCCTAAAGGGGGGAATATGGAGTAATGTGGTATTAAGTCAAAATTAAGTGTTTCTAGTAAATATGTAGTGGTAAAGAAGGAACGCGATAAAAATAAAAAAGGGATGAAATTGCACTTATTCAAATCCTACAGACATGCTACTGTTGATACCCAATTTTTTCATATATATTTTTATATGTAAAATACTTTCAAAATAGCACATGTATGCATATATATAAGTATTTACAAATATTTTATTATTTTTCCTTAATTTTAAAGGCTTTTAAAATCAATTTTATTGCCTTATTTTATGAAGAAAACCACAATAAGTTTTCCCAAAATTGGCATTTTGATAATTCATTTATTGAATTCTCATGTTTATACTAAAATATAGCTAAGGTAATTTTCACACATTTTTTACAAATTTATTTAGTATTTTAAAGCTAAATTGCATATAATTGCAATATTAGCCTATTTTAGATTTAATTGCGTTTATAATTACAAAATTGATTCCAGTATTTTTAATTTAATATTTATATATTATTAATTATTTTAGTACCTTTAATTTATTTCCAGAAATTATTTTACTTGTTTTTTATAAAATAAATAAGGGAAAAGTGGCTATTTAAATACTAGCCCTACTTATTTCAATTTTAGCCTAAACATTTCTACCCCAATTAAGCCCACTTGAACCCCAGCCCAATTCCTAAAATTACCCGCCCCTGACCCAATTAAAATAACCCACTCGGACCCCTTTAAATCCCAATCGTTGATATAACAGATCAACGGCTCACGTTCTCCCTTTCCTTTTTTAATTTACCAACCCCCCCAAACCTAAATCATTTTCCACCTACCAAGCTGCCTCTACCCCCCCCCCCCATTCTCTCAAACTCTCTCAAACCTTCTCAAACCTTAGTCACCTCCCACCACTTCCACCCTAGAAACCACCGGAATCCATGGCTTCCAAGGCTACGGAAACCCTACACCGGCCTCTTATGGCCCCCACGCGCCTGATTTCTGAAGATTCAAGACCTGACAATGAAGGGTTGCATCCAGACCTCTGTCAATTTGAAGTTTCCTAGTCATCTCCGGCTTTGCTCCGGCGTACCATGGTTGTTTGAGCCTGATTCTGACCTCTCCGACTCGGATCGGTGACTTTTCAAAGCCTTTCTCATTTCTAGGGTTCTTCTAAAACCCTAACCCTTCGAGTTTTTCTCCGATTCCTTTAGATCTGTTGTGTATTTGTGCTTTCCCTGAGTTTTCAAATGATTTCTTTGGCTTTTCTTTCAAAAATTACTTTCAAAACCATTTCTTCTCCGATCTAGGGCTTTCTGAAAATATTTAAATGTTTCTCTAACTTTCTTTCTTTTTCCTTTGTGTGTATTTGCCTCTACTGTGATCTTATATTTTCCTTTTACTATGTTCTTGTATGCTTCTCCTATTGTATTTTCCTATACTATGTTCTCGCATGCTTTTCTACTGTATTTCTTTTCTCCTGTGTTCTTGTGTTTCTTCTATTGTATTTGTTTAGTTCTTAAGTCTCCTTATTAAGTTCTTTCTACTGAGCTCTATTTAAGTTTCTTCTTAAGCATGCTTCTTCTATTGTTCTTATCAGTCTTTTCTCATTATGCTTCGAATTAGTTTCTTCACTCTGTTTGCTTTGAACCTTTCTACTGTGTTTGCATGTTACTCAGGAGTTCTGTTGCTGAAAGAGGCATGTTGGAAGTTTTAGTTCTTTTCTGAAACCTCTAAACATGTTTCAATTCAATTTCTTGCCCTCTCGTCTCTGCTTTGTGGTTTGCTTAAACTCGGGTTTATTTCAAAAAAAAATCCTAATTCTTTCAGACTAACTTCGAGTCTCTGAACTTAGTTTAGACATCTTTGTTTTCAAACAATTCTCGCTTTTTACTAAACTCTTCTACACTGGATTTTCCTACTGATTTTGCAATGGAAACATCTTCTTTCAACTCAGAATGTTTGTATGCTCTTTATATGTGATGAACCCCCCCCCCCCCTCTAAAGGGGTTTTCAAATTTATGATTAGTTCAAACTTCCTTTTGAATAGGACTAAATGATTTTCCTTCTTTCTTTTCTTATTTTCCTCATGACTCGACTTAATTTCAAAACCCTCCTCAGCTTTTATGACTTGGTTCATTCATGGATCAGTAATTACAAGATCCTTGACCATTTGATTTACTGGCTACTAATTGATTTTCTTACCTTATTTGTACAACCGTGTACTTTAAAACCCTGTCCTTAAAATAAACTTTTATGTATTTGCCCCTAATTGCATGCTTTGCACAAAATGTTTATTCAATTTCTTTCTTTAAATGGTTTTTACCCGTTTTGAATCTGAATCTCTTAATTAAAGGGAGTCTTGTGTAATTGATTGACAATTAGTTCCTCAACTATTTTCTTACCTTATTTCTGCCTGATTTTACACTATAAGAGGCACGACCCTCTTCACAGACACAACACACTTTCACAATCTTTTTGAACTCTTATTTACATATAACAATATTCTCTCTTCTTGTCTGCACTGTGGCTTCTACAAGATTACTTCATTTTCTCTATTTGTTTCTTTGAAACTGGTATGTCCTAATTCAAGTTTCAGCATCATCTCAATGTGTTCATTTACAGCTTTTATATCCATGCCTACTTTACTGTTTCTGTAAAGTTTAATATTTATGTTAGTATGCTCATATATTTCTGCCTGTTTCTACTGTGAATCCTTGCTCCCTATCCCCATTACCCTTATGTGTTTTAGAGTTGTGACTTAAGGCATGGCAATGTGGATTATTGCCCAGGGATTAAGTTTGAACCAATGGGGTCTTAACCTTTAAGCGAACAGGCTGGAGGGTGTGCCAACATCTCACATTGCTGGGTGTGCCCATCAGCCTGCTTTTCTTTTGCCCTTGCAAATCCCTCCATTCCCCTACACCCTTATGTGTACTGATTTTAAGTTATTCCCCTTTTCCCTTTCCCCTTTCAGAATTCTACTTTTGCACTTGAACTCCCTCTTAGTTCCTAAGTTTTTCCCCCCTCTTGTGAGACTTGCCTTGGTACCTTGAGTTCCCTCTGAACTTGGACACCTGAGGGCTGGCCCTTCCACACTGAACTATGTCCTAATCTAGTGATACATTTGGGTGTAAGCACTACCCGGAGTTCTTATGAAATTCTTAGGGAACTCTGACACATCCAAATGGGAGAAAGGTTTTAAAATATGATCTCTTGGAGTTGGTTTACTTCATATTTCAGACAAGAAGTCTGAATTAGGCTCTCCTTGGTTGTTCCTTTTAATTTCTGATGTATTTTTCTTTTTTCTGGGCTGTAATAATTTTGTAATAAACTCTTGGGGATGGCTAGTGAAAAGGGAGGGATAACTATGTGAAGGGTAGATATCCTGCCTATAGGTGTATTTCTGAATTTCTGCACTCTCATATAGATATCCTACTTATAGGTTATTTCTGAATGTCTGCATTCTCATATAGATATCCTGTCTATATGTCACTTCTTGAATTTTGCATTCCTTATATAGATACCATGTCTGTAGGGATTCTGCATTCTCTCATATAAATACCATATCTATAATTACCTCGAAATCTGAATCCTGCATATGCATATAGAAAATATACCTATAGGTCTTTCTGAATCTTGCATATACATTCTTCATTAGGCAATCATGTTTATAGGTCTTAATCAATCAACCGCAATTAGATATCATGTTCATAGGCCTTAAATGAAATTCAGCACCTAGATATCATATTTATAGGGTTTCCGCATTTTACCAAGTATGTTAAAAGGGGTTTAAAACCAACAACGCGTAGAAAGCGTGCCTATATGAACTATTAATCAAGTTTGAATCGTTTCACTCGCTTATAAGTCTAAAACCAGTAACAATGATGCATGCTCTTTTGCTAAAACTCGCCTTTCTTTAATAACAGACGATTTTTCTTAAATCAGTATGTATTCATGTTTACTTCATTGTTTCTGGAATCAGTAGATATCATGCCTATAGGTCTTTATCCAGCACTTAGGTAAGCCATAGGGTGAAAGTTTATAAATTGAATCAGATTTTATATGCTACAACCAGCAGGTAGGCCTGATTCGAGCTTCTTATCTGAACTATGTAATAAATCAGTCTGCCTTGACCCTTTAAGTTTTAATCAGACCTTAAATAGTACATGCAAGTCATGCTACATTATGTGCTTTCTTTGGTTTAAAGGAGGTATGTTTGAGCCCTTTTATTTGTTTATATGCTTCCCCCAAACTTGTTATATGTGTTTTGTTTGTCGCCTTAGTATTTTACCTTTTGAAACCACAAATAAGACCAATACCTCCTCCCTCTAAGATTAATAGTCCCAAGTGCCTCCGGGGCTGATAGGATTGGGGCGGGTAATAGCATGCAATAAGTAAACGAGACCATTTTGCGCTTTAATACCTTAACGGGGTGGGAAATGGTAGATATGGATATGATGACCACACAATAACATCACGTGTAGCCCCTTACTGAGGAGTGATTACCAGATGTTGTGTGGGGTGATCCATATTATTAATAAACCTAGGACCCCTCTTTCCTTTATTTTCTTTGTTTCTTTTAAATCTTTTTAAACCATTTCTTTTAAGAAAATCAACTTTTTTAGTTCCTTTTTCTTACTTTTGTTTATTTGTAACCATTACGTGAAAATTCCCTCTTATTTGAAGCTTTTATTTGCCTATGTGTTACTTGCACTAAAGTCACAATAATTGCCTGGCCGGGAACCACACTAGTAGATCCTGAGGGGTGCCTAACACCTTCCCCTTGGGATATTTTCCAGCCCTTACCCAATCTCTGGTTGTTCAAATCAAACATTTCTAGTGTTTTAATACACTTAAATCATTAGGTGGCGACTCTTCTATTCAAACCCAATCACTAAAAAGGAACGAGTTGTCCTCCAAAATGTCATAAACCCTATTTTGCGAGAAAGAGGGGGCGCGACAGCTACGATTCCCGAACATTATGTAAATGCGATGTCAAAGAAAGGAAGTAAGGATTTCTGCCTGGGATGTTATTGATAGATAAGGAGCCAGTACGTGAGGTAAGTTAAGACAAGGAAATAACCCAAGAAAGATTATGCGGAATATGGATATGAGAATGGTCTAACGAGTAGTTAGTAGTTGATTCAAGAAGAACCTAGTCATGACTAGACAAGAGGTTACAGACAAATCAGCAAATCATGCAAGATAAATATAATAAACCCCAACATGGGGAATTTAGCCCTGCAGTAATGTCATTATAATACTTGAGATATATTCAAATAGGAGTTGGATTAGTTAAAGTTGTCGTATGAGTATTACAGGGATAAAAGAAAGTGACACTAGGAAGATAGTCAAAATATCAGTTTAGGAGCAAACCTACATGCACAAGGGCATTGAGGTAAGCAACTACAGATGATTATAGGCAAGGAAGGACATAAAAAGATCCATAATAAGCTCACAGCTTTACAAGAGTCAAGGGTTCTCCCTAAGTACTACAACGAAAGACTAGCTGGGGAAATAAGTAAGAAGGCTCAAACCTAAGCACAATAACCTAAAGAGGAAATGGTCGTGTAACAACAGTCTCACAACAACATTGTAATCACTCCAAAGGAAAGTGGCACCTACCGTGGCTAATTAACAGGAATTAAAAATTAAAAGTAATATTCGAGATCATATGAGTTGCACAAAAATCTGGCATATGTGGGCACTAAGATAAGCTAAGTATGGACGCAACAAGGGGCAGAAAGATCAGGAAAAGTAATAGCTTACATTGAAAGAAAGCTAAGATGGAAAAAAGGAATTATTCGATCAATGATTCAGAGTTGGTTACGTTATGAACGCATTTTAAGGGTTCAGAGTTTTATACATACAACATATACAACCATAGAAGATTTTGGTATACGTTAAAAGAAAAGAACTGAGCCCTTGTCATAGATGAAGGATTAAGTTGTTAAAGGATGGTATCATGCATATCCCATAGCGCCATGACAGGCTAAAGGTAATAACTAACACCATGATCCACAGATCGGAAGATAGCTTAAGCCTACTTAAAGGCTAATCAGAGGAAAGAGGAAACTAAAGAGTTACATCAACTAAGTAAATTAGGAGTTTGATTATTGAATACAGAAAAATTATGGACATAGCGATTGAGAACATAGCAGAATCACTCTTAATATTAAAGGTGCAAGAGAGATATCACAACAACCATATTCTATAACGGCGCTACGATAAGTCTAGTTAGAAATACCAGCCTCATAAGAATTCTGTATGGAATTCCCACCGGATTGTATAGGCACCAGAGGTTTAAGTATTATAATAGAGCTTCCAATTATGGATGTGAATTCTACCAATATGGAAGGAAGATCATGAAAGAGATAGAAGATGTGATGCGAAACTTTAAATTAAGTAAGGTAAAGGTAAACGGTGTATGAGATACTCAGATGCAGAAGGTTGTGAATAGTGCATCCTTCCGATAGAAGGTAGATCATTCCCAACTATGCCTTATAAAAAGGACAAGCAGCCGTTACAATTATAATCCGAGTATTTAGCCCAGAGTCGAATCCCACAGGGAATTAACCTACCAATTACTCTTGTCAGACTCACTAAACTCTTCGTAATCAACTTTCCAGATATTGTGAATAACAATTGGAAATGTTTTTACTAACTACAACTGAATGAAAGCAAGTATACTAAAAACTAACTATGACTGGGTTGTATGCAAGTAAGAGAAGGATCTAAGGTTGTGATTTCCCCTATTGATGGAATCCCTTCCTGTTATGTTTTGCATAGATTTGCCTAATTGTCTCTATGGATCATGAGCACTCTTACTACCGTAAATCTCTCCCGAGTAATCACGACAATTTACTAGATTCACTCTCCTGAGTTACGCTAGCTGGCTTTTATTACAGCTCACTTTAGATCGCACCCAAGGTTTCGATATCTCTAATCCCACCTTTAAACCCTCGGTTATTGATCCCTCATATACTTTGGGAGTGGTGTTGTTCAATCAATTTAGCTAAATATGCACTCTCTCCCGAGTAATACATACTAAATAGGCACAACTAATTGAGGATCCTATCAATTAACTAAAACAAGAAAGTAGTTGAACAAATAGATATTAAACCGGGCAAACTATATTAATATAACACGAAGTTTATCCTTCAATAGGTTCCATCAAAACCCTAGACTAAGGAATTAGCTACTCATAATCATATTGATCACGCCCAACTATGCCTTATAAAAAGAACTAACCGGACGTTGCAAATATAATCTGAGTATTTAGCCTAGAGTCGAACCCACAAGGAATTAACCTATCAATTACTCTTGTTAGACTTACAAAATTCTACATAATCAACTTCCCAAACGTTTTGAATAACAATTGAGGATATTTCTACTAACTATAACAAACTGCAATTAAGTAACTAAAGATTGACAATGATTAAGTTGTAAACAATTAAGAGAAGGATCTACGATTGTGATTTCTCCTATTGATGGAATCCCTTCACATTATATTTCATACAGATTTGCATAATCATCTCTATCGATCATGAGCACTCTTATTACCATAAATCTCTCCCGAGTAATTACGACAATTTACTAGACGCACTCTCTCGAGTTACTCTAGCTGTCCTTGATTACAACTCACATTAGATCACACCCAAGTCTTCATTATCCCTAATCTCGCCTTTAAACCCTCGATTATTGATCCCTCAAATACTTTGAGAGTGGTGATGTTCAAAAATTACCTAAATATGCACTCTCTCCTGAGTAATACATATTAAATAGGCACAGTTAATTGAGGATCCTATTATTTAACTACAAAAAGAACATAGTTGAACAAATAGAGATTAAATCGGGCAAACTGTATTAACATAACACGAAGTTCATCCTTCAATAGGTTCCATCAAAACACTAGACTAAATAGTTAGCTACTCATAGCAAAGCAAGATAAAACTACAAAAGTATTCATAATGTGCAATTGAAAATAACAAAGAGAAGATTGAAAAAACTCTAATGGTTGATTGCTCTTCTCATACTTGTTCTTGCCTCCAAATCAGCCTAAAAATAAGCTTAACCTTTGCTTGGGCAAGTTTGTTGAGTTTATAAAGGGTTAGGATAAGTTTTCCCTGATTTATACTTTTGTCCCAAAATTTCTGGGCAGTTACACAGTCGACCACGGCCGCAGTGAAACGCAACTATTCTGCCTCACTTGCTTGGCCTACCGCGGTCCAGCCGCGGTCGCTGTGGCATCTTGCCTAGTCCTCCTTTGCCTTTTTCTTGCTTATTTTCGCTCGGGTTCTTCTTGGTTGGACTTTTATCCACATTATTCACTCCAAAACACTCCATAGTCTCTTCCTAACTTGGATTAGTCCCTGCGAAGCAAAAGAACACCAATTAGAGTATTTTGTTATCATATAGCCTTTAAAACAACAATAAAGTATGGTACATTTAGAGTGTAAATAGTGTCTATATAGCCTACTATCAACACCCCACACTTAAACTGTTGCTAGTCCTCTAGAAACAACTACAATCTATAGGTCTAATCGTCATTGAGTCACTTCCCTACTCCCTATACCAAGAATAGTTAACATGGATAGACTACTTCAGCACAACCTCCTCGCCTCAAGAGTGGACTCCTTTCTAGCCACACAATGCCCCTAAACAACTCTCCTACTCTCAGTCACAGGTCCAGACTTACCTTCCCTTCATGAATCATGTGCCTACTCACTATAAAAGAGACTTATATCATTTCAAAACCACATACTGAGATTCGAATGCAACATTTCACTCTCCCTCAGAACAAATTCTTATGCCACAAACAACACACCATAGGCTTTTCCGTAGTGTAATACTCAACTAATTGAGCTCATTCGGTCTACAATCAAATAGGACTTTATTTGGTTGTAGTGTCGGCTGCGGGACGGGTAGGATACATCTGAGTATAATGACTACACCTCCCTAAGAACTCCACTACATTGTGTACTTTTAAGCTCTTCACTTTATCACTCCTTCCTTCCACCATTACATTATTATGTTAACCCCTTATCTTTTTTCTTAAGCACACTTTTTCTTTTAATAGATGCCACCAGTTTGAGCCTTCTCTTATTTTTTCTGGTGGCCTCTAATATTATTTATCAGCCAGTGCACTTTTTTTCTTTTTGTCCCCTTAATTCCACTTTACAGCCCAACCAACCACCCCACACTTATATTTTTTCATATTTGTTACACTTTGAGTGCTTCTAAGAGGTGATAAGGTTCAACAAGATAGGCTATTTTAACTCGGGTTAGGCTTGTAATATGGTTTCCAAGGAAAACAAGTTTACAGGCTCAACGGGGTTGACTAAGGTATATACAGTTAGGTGGGAAGAACCACACACAGAAGAGTTAAGAAAAGAAATTCCTATATCACTTTCTAGACCAAACAAGATTACCATTTCGCGTTGCACACACACAGGGCAAGTTCTAGGCATTGAATATTAACACAGAATATAGCAAACCTCACTCACACACGGCACATGACTCAATTCAGTTAGGATTATCAGACACTCTGTTCTAAGTACTTGAGCCATTCAAGAACACACAATTTAAGGCCTTCTTTGAGTCAACTAAAGAGCCTAAGTGTCACACTAAAGCTGTCTTTATTCAAGGTACCATAGAGTTAAGGGTCCCTCTTTCCATTTTTGTTTCTCGCCCAAGACTTCTGAAACTAAAAAGAAAAAAAACTAAATACACCTGGTTCAAATGGAAATCTTTGGAAAAGAAACGTGGTTTAAAGAAAAACCAAGGGGGAGTTGATACACTACCTAATCAAACGAAAATCTTTTGTTTTGTCTTGTTTTTGTTCGACTTATATCCCTCAAGAGACTTGTTGAAAGGTGTCCGTCTTCGGGCCAAGTTGAAGTTAACTCACATAAACTAACAATACCAAACAAACAAAAAAATTGAAAACAACACCATACAAAGTTATACAATGTTACAACAACAACCATTCCCCACCCCACACTATAAGCTTTGGCATGTCCCTATGTCAACACATATAAAGCAAAGTAAGGTAAGGGGACTTCCCTGATGCTCAATCCTGATCAGATATGGTGCTAGGATCAAGGTGACACGCTCGTCCTAGTGCCCAGAGCCAGCCCATGATCGTTTTCTCCGACTTGGCATATTGAGTAGTCAAATTTTCAACTCTGGTGCCCAAGTTAGTGACCAAAGTGCGGAGACCAGCCATTTATTGCTCCAGGGCTGTCATGCGGGTACTTCGGTGGGCCTGTAATGGGCTTGTCTCATCAGCTCTCGGCTGTGGTGGGCCAGCAACATCCTCAGCATCCTCATTATCATCCTCAACCATCACTGCCGGCTCTCTCCCAAGTGTGATTTTGCTAGCCCGGAATGGGGCTTTCAATGGAAATTTCCCATCTACTCTGGTATTTTCGGGAACATTTGCAGCATGGCATAGCTTGGTAACCAGAGAGGGGAAGTAAAACCATTTGAGTACTAATGGGGAGCGAATGAACATCTCATCACGAAGGAGCTTGGTGACATCAAAATCCTGGTGGGTCATAAAATAGTAGATAGCTGTTGCACGTGGCCCATTGAAATAGGTAGTGTTGTTGGAAGGTAGCAAACGACTGTTGGTAATTGTGAGCCAACACTTAGCCCCCCAATTGAGAGACTATAAGTTCAATGTGATTCGGTGGTTTATCCATATATGCTCCCTGTCAGGCACACATATTGCTTCAAGAATTGGTGCCCACCAGATAGTGGGGCGATGATAAGCAATGTAAGTATCTCTATCCCCAGTGAATACTGGCAGCCAGTACACTCAGCGGATGGCCTCAAGGGACGTATTTACCCAAGTGTTTCGTACTGTGACCACCCTGTTATCATGCTCTGGGCAGTTAGCGTAGAACTCGCTAACAATCAGTACATTTACCTCCTCCGGTTCGTCAAAGAAGATGTACAGCTGACACCTCCTCAACTCTGCAAAGATATTTAGGCATTCCACATACAAGGCTTGCCGGTCAATATGTACTTCAAGTTATAATTTCTTGGATGGCTTGGCATTATACCTGTCCTTAGCTGGTTTGGAGACAAACCTAGCGTGGTCAAACTGTTTCGCAGTAGCTTGACCACGAGCTCTAGAAGAACTGCCCGGTCCACTAGCTGAGGACCCTGTGGTACGTCTTTTCCTGGATTGATGCATTGTACCTGCCAAAAATAGAGCCTCTTATTAGTGAGGTTTGAGTTGTGTGAACCTTGGGTGGTTACTCAGACTTCACCACTACCATGGTCACATTAGACATTACCACTACATTGGGGAAATTTCACAAACACCTTATGAGCAAGGCTCTATCCTAACACACCTAGCCCTATGGAAACATCAATTCTTCCCCAAATAAACTATTCGTACTTCACCATTTCACCCCACCACAATTAGTTTTACACACAAAATCACACACTTCTCTACAACATTGTGCTCACACTTCTCTAAAACATTGTGCACATGACCCACTAAAAAGCAGAAAAGAAAATCAAAAAGAGAAAAAAAATTCGACTATAAATACTACAATAATTAAAGCATTGAACTTGCATAAAACTAAAACAAAAATACAAGAAAAAAGAGAGAGAAGCCTGACATACCTGGATGTAGTAAAGGGTGAGATGGATGAAAGTTGGGGAAGAGAAAGTGGGAAATGGGTGGTGTGTGTGTGGGAGTGAGAGAGAGGTGAAGAAGACGAAGAAGAAGAAAAAAGGAGAGAGGCGTTGGGTTAGGGTTCTTAGAGAGAGAGGAGATGGGGCAAATTAAGGGGGGGTCAGGTGTTTTAATTTTATTAAGGGAGGGGGGAATTAGAAAAGCAAAGAAAATTAAAAAAAAAATTAAGTCACACTTACCTGGGTGACAGGTGAAGTCGCGACCTACCGCGATCGACCGCGGTCCCACCGCAGCCGCCGTGAGTGAAGGAGGGAGAAACAGAATGTTTGCGTTTCACCACGGTCGTACCGCGGTCGTGCCGTGGCCGTGGTGGATCAAGAATCCTGAGATAGAATACTCTTCATTTACCGTGGTCGCGCCGCGATCACAGTCACGAGGAATTTTGTTTTTTTTTCATAAGGAAGTTACAAAAGAAAAGAAAAACAACAACATCCATGGGTTTCCTCCCACGCAGCGCCTGGTTTAACGTCACGATACGACGTAGATAAGTGCATTTATGGTTCGCTTGACTCTGAGGTTCAGTCAGGTGGATCTCTGACACTTTCTTTGGTTCATTCATGCCTGCATATAGTTTCAATCTCTGCCCATTGACTCTAAATGTACGAGAGTCTTTCTCTGAGGCAATCTCTATAGCTTTTAAAGGGAGTACATCGACCACTCGAAATGGTCCAGATCATCGTGACTTGAGCTTACTCGGAAATAGCCTTAATCTTGAGTTATAGAGCAATACCATGTCCCCGGGATTGAAATTTCGCTCCACAATGTTCTTGTCGTGAAACCTCTTCATTTTTTCCTTGTACAACCTTGTTGTTTCAAAAGCAAGATATCAGAACTTGTTGAGATAATGCAATTTTATGGTTCTCATTGTGCCCGTAGCCTCAATGTCTAGATTCAGCTATTTTATTGCCCACCAAGCTCTTTGTTCAAGTTCCACTGGCAAGTGGCAGGCTTTCCCGAATACCAACTTATATGGTGACATACCAATTGGTGTTTTAAAAGTAGTTCTATTGGCCCAGAGTGCATCATCTAGCTTTTTCACCTAATCAATTCTTGTGGCGTTTACATTCTTGGTCAATACACGCTTTATCTCTCTATTAGACACTTCGACTTGTCCACTAGTATGAGGATGATATGGTGTTGCCACCTTGTGGCACACATCGTACTTTGCTAGTAACTTCTCGAAGGCTCGATTGTAGAAGTGAGTGCCTCTGTCACTGATAATAGCTCTTGGGGTTCCAAAATGGGTGAATATATTCTTCTTCAAAAATCCCACCACTACTCTTGCATCATTGGTGGGAAGTGTTGCAACTTTCACCCATTTGGACACGTAATCTACAGCAACAAGTATGTACTTATTACCAAAGGAGCTGACGAAGGGTCCCTTGAAGTCAATCCCCCAGACATCGAACACTTCAACCTCTTGAATTAGGTTTATGGGCATCTCAAGGCGGCGGGAAATGTTGCCGGTTCGCTGACATTCATTACATCCCTTCACCCATTGATATGCATCCTTAAACACTGTTGGCCAGTGAACCCAGCCTCTAGCACTTTTGTGGTTGTCCTAACTCCTCCAAAATGCCCTCCATATGCCGATGCGTGACATGCCAGCAAACAAAAGATTTTTGTATCTCGGGGACACACCTCCGGATCATATTGTCAATAAATCTTTGAAACAGATAAGGATCATCCCAACACATGTGGCAGTCACGATAAAACATTTTCTTTTGTACAAAGGAAAGGTCATAGGGAACTATACCGCTTGCCAGGTAATTAGCAATTATGCATACCATGGCACTTACTCAAGGCTTATAGCGAGCAGCTGCTCATCTGGAAAGGTTTCCAGAATATCCTCAACCTCAACTGAGTTTTCAGCTCCCTCAAGTCATGATAGATGATCAGTGACTTGGTTTTCTGTGCCCTTACGGTCACAAATTACTAGGTCGAACTCTTGCAGTAATAGTACCCAACAAATCAGGTATGGTTTGGACTCCTTCTCAATCAAGTACCTAAAAGCTGCATGATCAGTATATATAATTACCTTAGAACCAATCAGGTATGATCTGAACTTGTCAAATGCAAACACCACAACCAGCATCTCCTTTTCAGTCATAATGTAGTTCAGTTGGGCTCCACTCAGCGTTCTACTGGCATAGTAGATTGGGTGCATTAGCTTGTCTTTTCGCTGTCCCAGCACTGCCCCCACTGCATAATTACTAGCGTCACACATGAGTTTGAATGGTTGCTCCCAGTTGGGGGCGACAATGATGGGAGCTATGACTAGCCTCTTTTTCAACTCCTCGAATGCTACCCTGCAATCATTAGAAAACAAGAAGGGGTGATCTTTGTCTAACAACTTACAGAGACGGGTGATCTTTTTCAAAGTCTCTTATGAATCTCCAGTAAAAACCGGCATGCCCGTGGAAGCTCCTGATTGCCTTGACTGAAGTGGGAGGTGGCAGCTTTGCTATCGCATCAACTTTAGCATGGTCCACCTCAATTCCCTTGCTTGATACCCGGTGTCTCAAGACTATGCCCTCTTGTACCATGAAATGGCACTTCTCCTAATTAAGTACCAGGTTAGTCTCAATACATCTTTTCTACACACGGGATAGATTTATAAGGCACTCATCGAATGAGTTTCCCACCACTGAGAAATCATCCATGAACAACTCCATTATGTCTTTGACCATGTCATTGAATATGGCCATCATGCACCTTTGGAATGTGGTGTGTGCATTGCATACGCCCAAGGGCATCCTCCGAAAAGCATAAATGCCAAATGGGCAATTGAAGGAGGTTTTCTCTCTGTCCTCTGGTGCAATGGAGATTTGATTGTACCCTGAGTACCCATCTAGAAAACAAAAGTGAGACTTCCCTGACAATTTGTCTAGCATCTGATCAACGAGTGGAAGTGGGAAGTGGTCTTTTCGGGTGGCCAGATTTAATTTTTTGTAGTCCATGCAAATTCTCCAGCCTGTGATGGTTCATGTAGAGATCAGCTCATTGTTATCATTTTTTACCACCGTCATGCCACCCTTCTTAGGAACATATTGCACCGGGCTAACCCAGTTGATGTCAGAGTTTGGGAAAATGATTCCCGTATCCAACCACTAAATCACTTCCTTCTTCACCACTTCCTTCATGTTGGGGTTCAGCATTCTTTGTTGCTCCCTAGAAGGTTTGTGTCCCTCTTCCAACAGAATTTTATGCTTACAATATGCTGGGCTGATCCCCTTAATGTCTGTCATGGTCTACCCAATGGCAGTCTTGCACTCCTTGAGTACCTGCAAAAGTTGTTGTGCCTGCACATCTAACAAACTAGATGAGATAATAATATGTAATGTGGAGTTAGGTCCTAGGAACTTATACTTGAGATGGGCGGGCAGTGGCTTTAATTCTAGCTTTGGTGGTTCTTCTATGGATGGCTTGCCTGGAGGAGTTTCTCTGTTTTCTAAGTGCAGGGGCTCGAATTCAAGAGTTCTATCCCAAAACCCTCTGCCCTCTTAAGCCAAGACCCATTCTGCTAGTTCGTCCCCATTCACCTCATCTAGATTTACCAGACATGCAGCAAAACGGTCGTCAATAGTCAACGTTTCATCATCAGCTTTTACGATTACATCCACGGCATCAATAAGAGAGCAGTTAGAGAATTCACTCAGTCACCTCATAGATTTCTGCACATTGAATGTTATCTCCTCATCGTTCAATCTCATCTTGAGCTCCCCAGGTTCTCAATCAATGAGAGCTCTCCCCGTGGCCAAGAATGGCCTTCCAAAAATTATCGCAATTTCTTCATCTACCTTGCAATATAGAATCACAAAATCTGTAGGGAAGACAAATTTCCCTACCTGAATCAACACGTTATCCAAGATACCATAAGTTCTTTTCACGGTCTTGTCAGCTAGCTTCAACAACATAGATGTGGGTCTAGCTCTTCCAATCCCCAACCTCTTATAAATCGCTAGGGGCATAAGATTTATGCTATCCCACAAGTCACAAAGTGCCTTGGCAAAAGCAAAGCTACCAATGATGCAGAGAATTGTGAAACTCCCTGGGTCAGACAGATTCTTAGCAACTGGTCTAGTCACCATAGCACTGCATGTCTGAGTAAGAGTCACTATGGCTAGGTCTTGGAAATTGAATTTTCGGGACATCAAGTCCTTCAACATTTTTGCATAACCAGGCATCTCCTTCAATTCATCAATCAATGGAATATTTACCTGGATTGTTTCAGCATCTTCAAGAATTTCTTGTATTGTTCCTCCTTCTATTACTTGGCCAGCCTCTGTCGGAATGGTACTAGAGGTCTCTTCTTCCCAATGATTTGGGTATTTTCTTTGTCAGACACCACCTCAACTACCGGTTCCTAGGCTATCTCAGTTTCTTTCTCAGCCTTAATCTGTGCGTTATGTTCTTCCTAGGCAGGCTCCATTGTCACCTCTGTAAGTTTCGTTGAATCATCTAGCTCAATGGGCACTGGTACAAGTGTCTCAGCCTGTCTGCTTTCTCGGCCCTGTCTTTCTCCAAGTCTAAGTCTCTGCCTTTACGTAGACTCACTACTATCAACTGCTACGGGCCTTGATCTTTTGGATTTACATGCGTGTCTGCAGGCAATGTCCTAAGAGGACGATTATTCAAAGACATCGAAATCTAGCCCATCTGCACTTCAATATTCTTAATAGCTGACTCATGTGCATCTACGTTTTCACTTATTTTTGCATTTGACCCAATAACCTGTTGCATCATTGCCTCGAGTCTAGCAAACTTATCTTCATGTCTTCAACCATGCTGCTGCTAAGGTGGATGATAACCGTGCTGCTGATTTTGATTATTATATCCCTGTGGCCTTTGGTAAGGCGCGATATTATTGTGAAGTCTCATACCTCCCATGTTACCATTATTGATATGTGGCTGGACTGGCTTGTACGACTGATTTTGTTGGCTCCAATTTTGACCACCCTGTCTCTGGCCTCCATAATTAGACACATAATTCATGTCCTCAGGGTAATTACAATGATCATTTTCTGCATTCCACTGGTTACCAATTGGCTGACTAATGCAAGATGTGCATAGGAACCCATTGGTAGTACATAAAATGTGTACCTGTTGCTTCTGCCCTGACTCTTCCAACATTTTGGTGAGTATACTCATCTGCGTCATTATTGTGGCCATGTTTTCAGCAAGAGTGTTGGATAAATCTAAATACACTGAGTGAACTACTGGAGTAATATGTGCATCTAGTTGTCCAACCCAAATTCTGTGCCATCTTTTCAAGCAGACTCTAGCTTTCTCTCAATGTTTTGCTCAAAAATGTTCTACCAGCTGAAGCATCAACATTACCCTTCAAGCCATCTGCCAAATCCATGTAAAACCGCTGCCCCAACATCTGATCTGGAATACCGTGGTGCGGATATATAACCAACATCCCTTTGAATCGTTCCCATGTTTCTTGCAGTGTATCCATTGATTTCTGTTTGAAACTCAAAATTTCATCAATTTGTTGAGTAGTCTTGTTGGGTGGATGAAACTTGTTCACAAATTGCTTGACTAACTCCTCCCAAGTCGTTATGGAATTAATGGGGAGTGAGTTTAGCCAGGTCTTGGTAGCTCCTATCATTGAGAATGGAAACAACAACAGCTTTATTGCTTCCTGAGTTACATTGGGTTGCCTTTGAGTTTTGCAGATTGACATGAAATTCTTCATGTGCTGTTGAGGATCTTCGATTTGTGACCCCAAAAATAGTCCATTGTTTTGCAGCAAGTGTATTATGTTGTTCGTGATTTGAAATGATTCAGCCTGTATATGCGGGACTAAAATCGTTGTGGCCAAGTTCTCTACTGCGGGTTGTGCCCAGTCATATAGAGCAGCCTCTGGCACAAGAGGTGCCACTGGCGCTAATGGCGCAGCTGGGTCTACCATATGATCCCCCATGTCTGGTTCGAATTGTTCAGTTCTTTGTTGTTATTTGTTTTTCCGGTTGGCCCGATTCAAGGCCTTGACCAAGTACAACCAAATACTTCACTAGTTCTCGATGAGTTTCTAGGCATGCACCTGTACAACCAAGTCAACAAACGTTAAAATTTCAATGTATAGATTGGATATAGAGAAAACTGACTACACTAAGAATTTTTGTATTTCTTTCAATTTTAATTGATAACACCATTAAGTCCCCGGTTACGGCGCCAAAATTTGATCACGCCCAACTATGCCTTATAAAAAGGACTAAGCGGACGTTGCAAATTAATCTGAGTATTTAGCCCAGAGTTGAACCCATAAGGAATTAACCTATCAATTACTCTTGTTAGACTCACTAAATTCTACAGAATCAACTTCCCAAACATTTTGAATAACAATTGAGGATATTTCTACTAACTATAACTGACTGCAATTAAGTAACTAAAGACTAACTATGATTAAGTTGTAAACAATTAAGAGAAGGTTCTAAGGTTGTGATTTCCCCTATTGATGAAATCCCTTCCTGTTATATTCATACAGATTTGCATAATAATCTCTATCGATTATGAGCACTCTTATTACCGTAAATCTCTCCTGAGTAATTATGACAATTTACTAGATGTGCTCTCCTGAGTTACTCTAGCTGGCCTTGATTACAGCTCACTTTAGATCACACCCAAGGCTTCGTTATCCCTAATCTCGCCGTTAAATCCTCGGTTATTGATCTCTCATATACTTTGGGAGTGGTGATGTTCAACAATTACCTAAATATGCACTCTCTCCCGAGTAATACATACTAAATAGGCACAGCTAATTGAGAATCATATCAATTAACTATAATAAGAACGTAGTTGAACAAATAGAGATTAAACCGGGTAAACTGTATGAACATAACATGAAGTTCATCCTTTAATAGGTTCCATCAAAACTATAGATTAAATAGTTAGATACTCATTGCAAAGCAAGATAAAACTACAAAAAGTATTCAATGTGCAATTGAAAATAACAAAGAGAAGATTGAAAAACTCTAATGGTTGATTGCTCTTCTCACACTTGTTCTTGCCTCCAAATCAGCCTAAAAACAAGCTTAACCTTTGATTTGCCTAGTTTGTTGAGTTTAAAAGGGTTAGGATAAGTTTCCCCTGATTTACACTTTAGTCCCTAAATTTCTGGCAGTTAAACAGTCGACTACGGCCGCAGCAGAACGCGGCGCGACCACGGTGAAACGCAAGTATTCTGCCTCTCTTGCTTGGCCTACTGCGGTCCAGCTGCGGTCGACCGTGGTCGTGTTGTCATCTTGCCCAGTCCTTCTTTGCCTCTTTCTTGCTTATTTTTCTTGGGTTCTCCTTGATTGGCCTTTTATCCACATTATTGACTCCAAAACACTCCATAGTCTCTTCCTAACTTGGATTAGTTCCTGCGAAGCAAAAAAACACCAATTAGAGTATTTTGTTATCATTTATCCTTTAAAACAACAATAAAGTCTGGTACATTTAGAGTGTAAATAGCGTATATATAGCCTACTATCACATATTCATACTAACAACAGCAAAATTCATCATAAATGGTAAGTACAAAAGGATGAAAGGAAGAACTCGATGTTGAATTATCCTCCTTGCTGATTACCTCTCCTTGCCTTCAACTAAGATGTAAAAACCTTGATAATGTCCCTTTGGGCGAGCTGGACCTCTTATAGATTAAGTGGAATTACCCCTGAACTTCTAAGTTTACCCCTGAAATTATAATCTTCGAACTGGACTAGCGCAGCCGAGCTCGCACCCGCGCTAATGGCCGCACATATAGCACAGTATTCTGTCTCGAGTTCCTGGTCTAGCACGGTCGCACTAGTGGGAGCACTAATGGTCGCGCCAAGCTGGTCATCAATTTAGCTCATCTTTTCTCTCTACTGTCACACGCACTCAGCTCCAAGTGGCTTCCCTTGTTTCAATTTAGCTCCAAACACTGCCTTAAGTCCTCATAAGTGCAACTCGCTCCTGCAAAACATGAAATTCACAATTAGAGCCAATTTATCATCATTTAACTATCCTAGAATAGTGAAACATTGTCAAGTTGGGGCATAAATAGTCTCCAAATTACATGAATCTAGCCTATTATCAACACCCCACACTTTAATCATTGCTAGTCCTCGAGCAATCCACCACACTCTATAAAGGTTCCTTCACTAAGCTTTTCCCCTAACGTATCACACCAAGAACAAATCACCAAAGTTATGTCTAGCAGTGTACAATCTTTGCCTCAAAAGTCGACTCTCACATGTCGTGCAATATTCGTACTTACTCAAATTACTCTATACAGAAGTCAAGACTTACCTTTCCTTCGTGAATCATATGCCCTCACATCCACAAATAATAATATTAAGAAGAATTAGGAACTTATACAGACAAAAACCGATCACTTTCTGAAAGAAAATTCATATGCCACACAGATGCACCATAGGCTTGCCCGTAGTGTACTACTCTACTAATCGAGCTCATTCAGTCAAAGATCAATTAGGACTTCATTTGGTTGTAATGTAGGCTAAGGGATGGGTAGGATATATTTGGATATAGTGACTAACCTCCCTAAGAACTTTTAATACAATCACATTAACATTCAAAACCATACTTATGTCAACCAGGCATTCCACCACACTTCTATTTATAACATCCCACTCCATTAGGTGCAATTGTATCAAGTCACCACTTATCAAGTACTACATTTACTCATTCTCTTTTTTTTTCTTTTTTTCTTTTTTCTTTTTCTTTTTAAGTGGTGCTTATTAATTTACTTTTTCAAATATTGTACCTTTTCTCCATTTTATCGGTTCCACTCAAAAACCAAACCACCACCCCCACTTTAGCTTTTGCATATTTCATAACCATTCAAGTGCTCATGGGAGGTAAAGGGGTTCAAACATATGGGCCGTTCAAATAATTGGGTAAGGTTTGTAATGTGGTTGCCAAAGAAACAGGCTTATAGGCTCAACGGGGCTAACTACGATGTATTGCATTTAGGTGGGTCTGCTTTATATATCTGGCTTAACAAAGAACTGCCTATATCACTTCTAAGACTGAATAAAACTACTATTTCGCTTTGCAAACAGACGGGGCAAGTTCTAGGCATCAAATACTGAGCATAGAATACAGTACAACTCACACACACATGGCACATGACTCACTCTAGATTGGCTTATCAAGACACTCTCGCTTGAGTATTCAAGTCATTTACAAACATACAATTTAAGGCACTCTAGCAATAATCAACCACTAAGACTAAGCGTTATACTCTACTGTCTACTGTGTTCAGGTGTATCAACGCCAATGGTTTCTCTTTCTATTTCAGCTCATAGCCTATCAATACTAACTAAAAACTAGAAATAAAATAAACAAAAACAAACTACACCCGGTTCAAGCAAAACCCTTCAAAAAGAACTGTGGCCCACAGAAAAACTAAGGGGGAGTTACTACACTGCCTAAAACAAAAAAAACTTTTTGATATTTTCTTTAGACTTACTTTCCTCATGAAAACTGTCTAAAAGATCCGTCATCAGGAAGAGTCCAACATATTTCTATTTTTTTTTCAGATTTTCACGTCGACTTAGACCCTCAAGAACCCCGTCGAAAGAGATCTATCGTCGGGACAAGTCAACTTACCTAATATGACTACTACTCAAAACCACCAAAAACAATCAAGAAAAACAAAGAAAACATCAAACAGTCAAGTAGTTACATATACATACATACATTGAAGTATCCCCCACCCCACACTTAAAAGGAAGACATGACCTCATGGCATACAAAATAAAGAACGGTGAGGCAAAGGAACTTCCCTGAATGATCACTCTTGATCGGAGACCGTGTCTGGGTTAAGATTGCAAGCACAACCCAGAGCTCTCAGCCAACCCAATATTTTCTTCTCCGATTTCACCTGCTGGGCAGCCACCGCATTAACCTGTGTACCTAATTCAGTGATCGAGGTACGTAATCCAGCTACCTCTTGATCCAAAGCTATGAACCGGGTAACCCGAGCAGCCCCAGATGGTGCTGCAGTCCCAGATGGTGCTGCAGCTATTGCAATTTGTTCATGGGTCGGTGACTCGGCCTTCACATCCTCCTGCTCAGCCTCCTCTTCCTCGGAGTCATCAGATGCACCACTATCATAACCACCTGTTGCCACCGGCTCCTTCCTAGTGGTTAACTTATCTGCTCGGAACTTGTAGTCTTTTGGCACTATCCCACCCATAGCTAGATTTTTCGGCACCCGAACTGCCCGGCACAGTCTAGTAACTAAGGAAGGGAAGAAGAACCCAAACCATTTCACCGGACAACAGGTGAACATCTCCTCATGAATTAGCTTGGCCACGTCAAAGTTGTGACCATTCATAAAGCACCATATCAGAGCCACTTGAGGACTATTTACCTCCATGGTGTTGGAAGACGGGATCAGGCGGTTGTTGATAACATATAACCAGCACTTCCCTTCAAAGGTTAGCGCCGCAGAGTGAAACATCTAACCATAGTTCATAAATGTAATTCCTTGCTGGGTACACATATTGTTGGAAAGAACAGCTCCCACTGCGTGTGTGATCTTCCATACATCTCATAATAGTCTTCATACGGATCCATGGGAGCGGGCAGCTGGTATATCCTCCGTATAACCTCAATAGAGGCTTCTACCACTTTTCTGCACACTGTTACTATGTCATTCACATTTTCCTTTACATTGGCATAAAATTCACGGATAACCATCACATTCCCCTCATCCGGCTCTGCAAGGAAGATTTGTAGCCCCCGCCTTACCAGCTCATTATACAAGTTAGGGCAGTCGAGCTGGACCGACCCTATATCTATGCCCCTTTCCGATATCGATTTCTTAGGGGCCTTATCCGCAAAGCGGTCCTGGGCCTTGGTAGAGACGAACCTACTACTATCAAATAGACGAGCAGGAGTTGACCTGCGCGCCCTGTACGATCTAGCTTGACTGCTGGAAGAACCAACTGTGGTGCGTCATTTCCTAGATGGAGCCATTGTACCTGGAAAAGGAATAACATTAGCACACCCCAAAAAATGTGACTCAATGCGGTTACTCAGACTTCATGTGCACAATTGGTCACAATTACTCATTTATGCTCACTATGGCATTTAAGCAAACACCTTGTGGGTATTATATACCCACACCCCAATTCACACATGTTGTAACCCCCAAAACAACCACAATTTCCCCAAATTCACCCACTAAGATAAGATACAACTCCACCAACATTACCGCCAACAAACAGTACACAAACACTACAAATTTCTATAAAGAAAAGAAAAGAAAAAGCTACTACATAATAAAAAGTAAAAACAAAAATCTGAAGAAAATAATTGGCAAAAAGAGAAACCTTACATGTAGTGAGAGAAGATGGTGAGAAGTGAAGAAGAGTAAGGGGGGTTGGGCTTGAGCCTTGGGGAGTTTGGGAATGGAGAAGAGGTAATTTTTGAAGAGGAAGGGAGTTAGGGTTGGGAATATTTTTTGAACGTGGGGGATTTTGGGAGTGAAGAAAAGGAGAGTAGTTGGGGGGGGATATTTATGGGAAATAACACTTAACCAATTATACATAATAAAAAAAATAAAACAAAATGTTAAGTTAAATAGGCGGAACTAGTGATGGAGATGCTGAGGCGGAATGTTTGCCCATATGCGCGGCCTGTAGCGCGGTGGGTAGCGCGGGCGTGCTCCTGCGCACGCAAATTTTCCATTTTTCCCATGTTCTTTCCACGTCTGATGGACTTATCACCTGCCCAAGCTCACCTGCAATGGTTAGTACTTCCCAAAATCAAAATTAATAATTACTGCCTATCATTGGGTTGCCTCCCAACCAGCACCTTAGTTAATGTTGTGGCATGACAGTTACAACAAATCAATGGTTTGCCTCCCATGTAGCGCCTGATATAACATCACGGCACGACGTAGATAAGCGCATTTAAGGCTCGCTCGACCTCTGAGGTTCAGTCAGATGGATCTCTAACACTTACTTTGGTTCATTCTTGCCCACATATAGTTTCAATCTCTACCCATTGACTCTAAATGTATGGGAGTCTTTCTCTGAGGCAATCTCTACAGTACCTGAGGGGAATACTTCGATCACTCGAAATGGTCTAGACCATCGTGACTTGAGTTTACCTGTAAATAGCCTTAATATTGAGTTATAAAGCAATACCATGTCTCTAGGATTGAAAATTTGCTCAACAATGTTTTTATCATGCAACCTCCTCATTCTCTCCATGTACAACCTTGTTCTTTCAAAAGCAAGATATCCGAACTCGTCGAGATCATGCAATTTTGTGACTCTAGTTGTTCCCGCAGCCTCAATGTCCAGATTCAGCTGTTTCATTGCCCACCAAGCTATATGTTCTAGTTTTACCGGCAAGTGATAGGCCTTCCCGAACACCAACTTGTATGGTGACATACCAATTGGTGTTTTGAAAGCAGTTTTGTAGGCCCAGAATGCATCATCTAGCTTTTTTCCCAATTAGTTCTTGTGGCATTCATAGTCTTGGTCAGTACACTCTTTATCTCTCTATTAGATAATTCGACCTATCGATTGCTCTAAGGATGATACGGGGTTGCCACCTTGTGGTGTGCATCGTACTTTGCTAACAATTTTTCGAAGGCTCGATTGCAGAAGTGAGTGCCTCCGTCACTAATAATAGCTCTCGAGGTCCCAAAAAGGGTGAATATATTCTTCTTCAAAAACCCCACCACCACTCTTGCATTATTGGTAGGAAGTGTTGCAGCTTCTACTCATTTGGACACGCAATCTACAGCCACAAGTATGTACTTATTTCTAAAGGAGCTGACAAAGGGGCCCATGAAGTTTATCCCCCAGACATCGAACACTTCAACCTCTTCATTTGGGTTCATAGGCATCTCATGGCGAGGGGAAATGTACCCGGTTTGCTGACATTCATTACAGCCTTTCACCCATTGATGTGGATCCTTAAACACTATTGGCCAGTAGAAACCGGCTTCTAGCACTTTTGATGCAGTCCTGACTCCTCCAAAATTCCCGTCATACACCGATGTGTGACATGCCTGCAAAACAGAAGATTGTTCTATCTCGAGGACACACCTCTGGATCATATTGTCAACACATATTCAAAACAGATAAAGTTCATCCCACTAATACATGCGGCAGTCATGATAAAACTTTTTCTTTTGCATAGAGGAAAGGTCATAGGGAATTATACTGCTTGCCAGGTAATTTGCAAATTCTGCATACCATGGCACTTCCTCAAGGCTTGTAGCTAGTGGTTGTTCGTCTGGAAAGGTTTCCAGAATGTCCTCTACCTCAACTGAGTTTTCAGCTCCTTCAAGTCGTGATAGATGATTAGCGACTTGATTTTCATGAATCTCCAGGTCAAACTCTTGTAGTAACAACACCCAACAAATCTGACGTGGTTTGGACTCCTTCTTCCCAATCAAGTACCTGAGAGCTGCATGATCAGTATATATAATTACCTTAGAGCCAATCAGGTATGATCTGAACTTGTCGAATGCAAACACCACAACCCGCATCTCCTTTTCAGTCACAGTGTAGTTCAGTTCGGCTCCACTCAACGTTCTACTGGCATAGTAAATTGGGTGCATTAGCTTATCTTTCTGTTGTCCCAGCATTGCCCCCACTGCATAGTCACCGGCGTCACACATGAGTTCGAATGGTTGCTCCCAGTCGGGGGCAACAATGATGGGTGATGTGACTAGCCTCCTTTGCAACTCCTCAAATGCTACCCTACAATCATCAGAAAATAAGAAAGGGTGATCTTTTTCTAACAACTTACAGAGAGGGTTGGCAATTTTTGAGATGTTTGTTATAAATCTCCGGTAGAAACCGGCATGCCCGAGGAAGCTCCTGATTGCCTTGACTAAAGTGGGGGTGGCAGCTTTGTTATCACGTCAACTTTATCATGATCCACCTCGATTCTCTTGCTTGATACCCAGTGTCCCAAGACTATGCCCTCTTGTACCATGAAATGGCACTTCGCTCAATTAAGTACCAGGTTAGTCTCAATACATCTTTTAAACTCTCGAGTTAGATTTATGAGGCACTCATCGAATGAGTTTCCCACCACTAAGAAATCAATCATAAACACCTCTATTATGTCTTCGACCATGTCAGTGAATATGGCCATTATGCACCTTTGGGATGTGGCTGGTGCATTGCATAGGCCAAAGGTCATCCTCCTAAAAGCATAACTTTTATATGGGCATGTGAAGGAGGTCTTCTCTCTATCCTCTTGCACAATGGAGATTTGATTGTACCCTGAGTACCCATCTAGAAAACAGAAGTGGGACCTCCCTGCCAATCTGTCAAGCATCTGATCAATGAAGGGAAGTGGGAAGTGGTCTTTTCGAGTGGCCAGATTTAATTTCCTATAGTCCATACAAATTCTCCAGCCTGTGACGGTTCTTGTAGAGATCAGCTCATTGTTATCATTTTTGACCACCGTCATACCACCCTTCTTAGGAACACATTGCACCGGGCTAACCTATTTGCTGTCAGAGATTGGGAAAATGATTCCCGCATCCAAGCACTTAATCACCTCTTTATTCACCACTTACTTCATGTTGGGGTTCAGCCTTCTTTGGTGCTCCCTGGACGGTTTGTGCCCCTCTTCCAGCAGAATTTTATGCATACAATATGTTGGGATGATCCCCTTAATGTCTGTCATGGCCCACCCAATGGCAGTCTTGCACTCCTTGAGTACCGGCAAAAGTTGTTATGCCTGCACATCTAGCAAACTAGATGAGATAATAACAAGTAATGTGGAGTTAGGTCCTAGGAACTCAAACCTGAGATGGGCGGGCAGTGGCTTCAACTCCAACTTTGGTGGTTCTTCTATAGTTGGCTTGGCTGGAGGAGTTTCTCTATTTTCTAAGTGCAGGGGCTCGAATTCAAGTGTTCTATCCTAAAATCCTCTGCCTCTAAAGCCAGTACCCATTCTGCTAATTCTTCCCCATTCACCTCATCTAAATTTACAAGACATGCAGCAAGAGGGTCCTCAATAGTCAACATCTCATCATCTGTCTCTACGATTACATCCACATCATCAATAAGAGAATAATTGGAGAATTCACTTGGTCGCCGCATAGATTTCTGCACATTGAATGTTATCTCCTCATCGTTCAGCCTCATCTTGAGCTCCCTAGTTTCACAATCAATGAGAGCTCTCTCTGTGGCCAAGAACGGCCTTCCCAAAATTATCGGAATTTCTTCATCCACCTTGCAATCCAGAATCAAAAAATCTATCGGGAACACAAATCTCCCTACCTGAATCAGCACGTCATCCAAGATACCAGAAGGTCTTTTCAAGGTCCTGTCAGCTAGCTGCAACAACATAGATGTGGGTCTAGCTCTTCCAATCCCCAACCTTTTATAGATTTCCAGGGGCATAAGATTTATGCTAGCCCCTAAATCACAAAGTGCCTTAGCAAAAGAAAAGTTACCAGTAGTGCTGGGAATTATGAAACTCCCCTAGGTCAGACAACTTCTCAGCAACTGGTCTAGTCACTACAGCACTGCAGGTCTGAGTTAGAGTCACTGTGACCAAGTCTTGGAAATGGAATTTTCGGGACAGCAAGTCTTTCATCATTTTTGCATAACCAGGCATCTCCTTCAAAGCATCAATCAATGGAATATTTACGTGGATTTGTTTCATCATCTCCAAGAATTTCTTGTATTGCTCCTCTTTCTGGTACTTGGCCAGTCTCTATTGGCCAATGATTTGGGTATTCTCTTTTATTAGACACCACCTCAACTACCGATTCCTGGGTTGTCTCAGGTTCTTTCTCAGCCTCAATCTGCGTGTTGGTTTCTTCCTGGGCAGGTCAGTTTTGTTGAATCATCTAGCTCAATGGGCACTAGTACAAGTGTCTCAGCCTATCTGCTTTCTCGAGCCCTCTCTTGATCCAAGTCTAAGTCTCTTCCATTACGTAGACTCACTGTCATCAGCTGCTTCGGGCCTTGATCTTTTGGATTTATCTGAGTATCTGCAGGTAATGTCCCACGAGGACGAATATTCAAAGACATCTAAATCTGGCCCATCTACCCTTCAATATTCTTTATAGCTGACTCATGTGCATCTACATTTTCACTCATTTTTGCATTTGACCCAATAACCTGCTGCATCATTGCCTTGAGTCTGGCAAACCCATCTCCTGTCTTCCACTATGCTACTGCTGAGGAGGATGATAACCCTGATGCTGATTTTGATTGTTGTATCCCTATGACTATTGGTAGGGCACCATATTATTGTGAGGTCGCATACCTCCCATATTTCCATTATTAAGTTGTGGCTGGAGTGGCCTGTATGGCTAATTCTGTTGGCCCCGATTCTGACCACCCTGTCTCTGGCCCCCATAATTAGACACATAATTCATGTCCTCAGGGTAATGATGATGATCACTTTCTGCATTCCATTGGTTACCAATTGGCTGACTAATGCAAGATGTGCATAAGCCCCCATTGGTAGTATCTACAACGTGTACATGTTGTTTCTGCCCCGACTCTTCCACCTTTTTGGTGAGTATACTCATCTTTGTCATTAATGTGGCCATATTTTCAACAAGAGTGTTGGATGTATCTAAGGGCACTGGCTGAACTACTGGAGTGATAGGTGCATTCCTGGTTGTCCACCCCGAATTCTGTGCCATCTTGTCAAGTAGGCTTTGGCTTTCTCTCTATGTTTTGCTCAAGAATGCTTCACCAGCTGAAGCATCAACATTGGCCTTTACGCTATCTGTCAAACCCATGTAAAACCGCTGCCCCAACATCTGATCTATAATACTATGGTGTGACATATAACCAACATCCTTTTGAATTGTTCCCACGCTTCTTGCAGTGTCTCCATTGATTTTTGTTTGAAGCTCAAAATTTCATCAACTTGTTGAGCAGTCTTGTTGGGTGGATGATACTTATTAAAGAATTGCTTGACTAAATCCTCCCAAATTGCGATGGAGTTAATGGGGAGCAAATTTAGCCAAGTCTGGGCAGCTCCTGTCACTGAGAATGGAAACAATAACAGCTTTATTACTTCCTGAGTTACGTTAGGCTGCCTTTAAGTTTTGCAGATCGACAGGAAATTCTTCAAGTGTTGTTGAGGATCTTCAATGTATGACTGCAAAAATAGTCTCTTGTTTTGCAACAAGTGCAGCATGTTGTTCGTGATTTGAAAAGATTCGGCCTGTATCTACGGGACTAATATTGTTGTGGCCAAATTCTTTACTGTGGGTTGTGACCAGTCATATAGAGTAGCCTCTAGCACAAGTGGTTCCACTAGCGCTACTGGCGCAGCTGGGTCTAACACATTATCCCCCAAGTGCAGTTTGAGTTGTTCAGTTGATTATTGTTGTTTGTTTTTCTGGTTGGCCCAATTCAAGACCTTGAAAACTTTCTCGGGATTTGATAGTGGTTCAAATACTTCACTAGTTCTCGATGAGTTTTTGGGCATGCACATATACAACCAAGTCAACAAACGTTAATTTAAATGTATAGATTGAAAATAAAGAAAACTGACTACACTAAGAATTTTTGTATTTCTTTCAACTGTAATTGATAACATCGTTAACTCCTCGGCAATGGTGCAAAAATTTGATCACACCCAACTATGCCTTATAAAAAGGACAAGAGGTCTTTACAAATATAATATGAGTATTTAGCCCAGAGTTGAATCCCACGGGGAATTAACCTTCCAATTACTCTTGTCAGACTCACTAAATTCTTCGTAATCAACTTTCCTGATATTGTGAATAACAATTGGAGATGTTTTTACTAACTATAACTGAATGAAAGCAAGACAACTAAAAGCTAAATATGACTGGGTTGTATGCAAGTAAGAGAAGGATCTAAGGTTGTGATTTTCCCTATTGATGGAATCCCTCCCTGTTATATTTCGCATAGATTTGCCTAATCGTCTCTATCGATCATGACCACTCTTATTATCATAAATCTCTCTCAAGTAATCACGACAATTTACTAGACGCACTCTCCCGAGTTACGCAAGCTGACTTTTATTACAGCTCACTTTAGATCGCACCCAAGGTTTCGTTATCCCTAATCCGACCTTTAAACCCTTGGTTATTGATCCCTCATATACTTTGGGAGTGGTGTTGTTCACTCAACTTACCTAAATATGCACTCTCTTCCGATTAATACATACTAAATAAGCACAGCTAATTGATGATCCTATCAATTAACTACAATAAGAATATAGATTAAACCGGGTAAACTATATTAATATAACATGAAGTTCATCCTTCAATAGGTTCCATCAAAACTCTAGACTAAGGAATTAGCTACTCATAATCGTATTCATACTAACAACTCGATGCCTAACTATCCTCTTTGCCTCTTGCCTCTCCTTACCTTCAACTAAGCTATAAAAACCTTGATAATATCCCTTTGGGTGAGCTGGACCTCTTATCGGTTAAGTGGAATTACCCCCGAACTTCCAAGTTAGCCCCTAAAATTATAATCTCTGAACTGGACTAGTGCGGCCGCACTCGTGCTCATGCTAATGGTCGTGAATATAGCATAGTATTCTGTCTCGAGTTCCTCGGATAGCGCGGTCATGCTAGTGGTTGCGCTAATGGTCGCGCTAAGCTGGTCATCAGTTTAGCACATCTTTTCTCTCTTCTATCACACACACTCAACTCCGAGGGGCTTCCCTTGCTTCGATGTAGATCCAAACAGTGTCTTATGTCCTCATAAGCGCAACTCGCTCCTGCAAAACATGAAATTCACAATTAGAGCCAACTTATCATCATTTAACTATCCTATAACAGTGAAATATAGTCATACATGGGCATAAACAGTCGCCAAATTACATGAATCTAGCCTATTATCAAAGGCTAGAAGCATGGGGATTCAATATCCAGGAATGGTAGCGGAATCGTCAGTGGAATACCTTCCAGCCTATGGTTTAGGTATCGAAAAGCCTAACTAAGAGAGTAAAGAAGAGTCAGAGACGATGTGATGTCTCGCTTGACGTTCCAAAATGACATAAGGAAATCTATGATGCAAGCAAGTTGAAAGGTTGCAAGTAATATAAATAGAGTTGTGTAGGTCGCAAGTTATTATATGGTGAAGCGACAAGGTTCTCTGGATTAAGGATAAGAACGAGCGATGGTTTCTCTAAGTTATATAATGCTCACTATAGCCTGAATGAAATTAAAGGAGTCTAAGACTAATAGCATTTAGAAGAGATGGAATGTTCAACTGGTAATAGAATGAGGTTGTAATTGCGATAGATAAAGGATAACGTTTGGGCCTTCGATTGAGTAATGATCTGACGAAGAAAAGAAAGGTATCTCATGAATTGGACAAGATTAAAATACCCATGCAAGGTGAAATGCATTGGGATGCTATGAGATACTGTTATGAAATCATGGTATCGCCCCGGGTGGATCAGACTAATCATTCCAGATGTTCCCTGATGAAACATGAACACTAGCGGCAGTGCTACATAAAAGGTTAAGATATCAGGGGTAGATTATAGATCAATATTGAGATGAATCAACAATGGATGGATAAAAGTTATAAAGTATGAGATGAGATTAGGCTATCATTCTTAAGATGAACAGTAATGTGGAAGCATTAAAGGACATAGATTTATACGTATTATATAAGCAATGAAAGTAACGTGAAATTTGGTAGTAGACCTCAGTAACAAGAAATCGAGGTAAAAGTCATGGTATATAATAACTTACTTAGATACAATAAAGTCATCCATATGGATAACCAGGTCTATGAAATAAGATATAGCAATATTTGTAAGCTCGACAAAATACCAAGCGAAGAACTTCAGTAATGGCTAAAAATCAGAGGAAAAAGGAAAGAAGAGGCGCATAAGCGCACTTACAAGGTCAGAGTCGTACAGGCTGCATGATAAAAGATAGCAACAGTTACAAGACTGGAAGGATTTCGACCATAAGTCGTGGTGTGAGAAAGTGGCCTAAAGGAGGGAATGTCATGGCCTTTGGACTTATTCACAGAACAGTTGCCTAGATGGCAAGAAGAGCACTAAAGTATTCGTAGGAGCTATGGGTTATGAGAATGATAAGTGCATCATTCAACATTCAAGGACGAATGTTCCAAAGGGGGGAATGATGTTACATCCCGCATTTTTGTTTGTTAAAGTTTTGTCGTAACATAATCGACGTATATTCGAGAATGGGATTATTTTGAGATTATAAGCATCATGCTATTTCAAACAAGTGATGAGTAAATTCGTGAAGGTGAGAGGGGAAGCAAGTCAAAGAAAATGAATTTTCGTCCAAGTTTGACATGTTGGGATAAAATACCACCCGAGCTAAAGTACTCGGTATTTATGGATTAGTGCCATACAAGGTACTACATTGCCATGATAGTAAGGTGTACAAGATATGTTAAAAGTGAATAGTATTTTAATTAAGTGAAAATAATTCTCAATTACGTGGGTAATTGGTTAATTATTGGGTAATAGAACATTACCTAGTTAATTAATAACAAGTAATGGATTAATTAAAAATTTTGGATAAATACCAAAGCCTCCCACGTGGAAACTAATTGAAATGGATCTAGTGACTCTTGTTTTGGGCAGTTGAATAATAAGGACACGTGGAATATGTATTAGCCCTAAAAAAAGATGGGAAGATGACTATGATAGTCATCTTTATAATTGTTTCAATTGAAATTAAATACAAAGGTGCCTAATCAATTAAAGCCATCAACATTCTCTTTCCAACAAAATGTCTTGCAACATTTTGGTATCAAACAGATGCTAGCTATTCAAACCAATTTCCTAATCCAACATAGCAATCAATGCTACATACCATTTCCCATTTCAAACCAATTTCAGACGTTAATTCAACATTTTACTAATTCAACATTTTCAAACAGACGCCACATCAACCTAGCAAGATTTCCAACAAAATTTCATGCAACATTTACAATTCCAGCGAGAATTGTTAGAACCGTAGCAACGTAAAATTTAGCAATTCTAAAGGAGTGCGTTGCAACCTTTTTCAAGAATGTCATGCGGATTTTTCCCTACTCCAGGTATGTTAAGGATATCTCATCTTTCTTTTTGGTATGATCTATACGTCACAAACAAAACGAGCAAATGCACAATTTTCATAAATGACTCTATTCATAGAAATACTAGGGGTGTCTATATTCTTGATTCCCTGTGTGAATTATTATTCTATTGTCTGTTCATGGGTCTCAGGAAATTCGCAAGTTGATAAAGTTTACTTCATGGTATTATTCAAAGGCAAAATGGTCTTATGACACCCCGAAAGATTTTATTGGCGTACTTCTCATGTTTTTCATTCATGTACATTGACACATGACCAGATGGAGTTATATACGCGTATATATATATATATATATATGGAAAAAGATTATGGCATTATATACGCACCACCACCTAATCGGCTGGTATATGTTGATGATTTTACCCACAGTGGCCGAGATGATATGATGGGATGCCCTCAGAGGCTTGATGATGTTATGAGCACATGTACCTATGCACAACATGCAATTCATACGCATATTCATGACACTATAAGTATTTCATGATTTACAGAGTTATCCAGACTTACAGGTTGGGTCATTTACTTTATATTTCTTCCATGTCTTTTATGTACTTATTTATGCGCCTTACATACTCGGTGTTAATACCCAATTTTTTCGTATATATTTTTAAATATGTATAAATACCTTCAAAATAGCATATATAAGCATGCACAAGGTTTTTATAATTTTTCCATAAATTTAAGTGTTTAAATTGATTTATTTTCTCCTCTTTTATTCATAAAATCCCAAATAATTATTTCCCAAATTGTTGTTATGATGATTTATTCATTTAATCTCTATACTTATGCCAAAATATGGTCGATACATTTTTATGCATTTTTATAATTGCATTTGGTATTTTTTAAGCAAAATTGTATATAATTGCAATATTAGCCCATTTAAAGTATAATTACATTTTATATGCGTAAAATTAGTTCCTATATTTTTAAAAGATAATTACATATTTTAAATCATTTTGGTATAGAAAATTGATTTCCAGAAATTGCTTATTATTTATTATAGATTAAATGGGGAAAAGTGGCTATTTAAATTATAGACAAATTTGGCTTTCAATTCTAGCCTAATTTTAACCCAATTCCTAAGCAGATTATCCGGCCCAGGCCCTAATTACCCCTACCCGACCCAAAGCCATATTAAATCCTGGTCGTTTTAGATCAACGACCCTCGTCCGTTCTTACCTTCTTTAACTCTAAACAACCCCCAACACTAAATCATTTTCTAAATCCGCCGCCTTTGAATCCTCTGGTCTTCTCTCTTCTCTCAACTTAACCATAGCCTTCTTCAACCACTGCCTCCCCCTCCGGCCATCTCCGGCGACCACCTTTCAACCCCAAGCCTCTAATGATTCCTCCATCGCCTTGCTCATCATCTCTGAGGCCTTCAAGGGCCCTGGGTCATGCCAACTTGTATCTACGGTTGTTATTTTTGTTGTTCATGGCTTCTCCGGTGTAATTTTGGGCAAAATCACACCATATTTGTTACTATCTATGAAGTTCTAAGTAGGTTCTTCTATCTCTACCTGGGTTTCCTTTAAAACCCTAATTTTTCGTTTGTATTTCTTAGATCTGGGCTATTTTTAAACGCTTCAAGCCTGTTTCATTTATGTTATACCCTATTCTCAAACCTCTTTTGAAAAATCATCAACTTTAAGCTGTTTTACTCACTTTTTAAAAATTAGGATTTTTTCGGAACTTCTTCTACACTTTGTTTAAACTGATTCTTTATGTTTGAAACTCCTATCTTTGCATATCTTGACTGATTCTATGTTTTTACTGCTTTTTCAACTCGACTCTATTAAAAGCCCTAATTTTTAGATCTTCTTTGTTTTGGTTCTGTGTGTTAGCATGACTACTCGATTCTTGTTAAGTTTTGTGATTATCGTGCTTTGAATGGGTTTTACTGAGTCCTTAGCCTACTTGTATCACCTCTGTGTGATTGTATTCATCTTGATTGTTCATCTCTTGCCTATTTCTGTCGATATTGCTGACCTTTGCATGTTTGCTACGTCTGTTTGTTTTTCTCTATATATATGTTGAAGTACAGAATCATAACTCCCTCTTGATTGATCCTGATTTCCTTATTTGATTGTTTGATTGAAAGATTTTCTTTTAAAACCCTAAAATTTTGCCTCGTCTGTTTAAATTGACTGATCCCCTACCTTATTTGTTGTGGAACTTTTATTTTTACTGGGTCATTTCTTTAGTTGGAGTTTTCTGAACTTAGTCCTAATTGGCTACCCTATGCTTACTGAGCCTTGATTCTTTCCTTATTAGTCACGTACTAATTTTTCTTGCCTTAAATGATACATGTTCTTACCGTTTGAATTGATTCCCTTAACTTAAAGGAGTACTTGCCTTGATTTTCTGACTGACTAATTCTGAGTTCCTTAGTTACCATGCGACTATGATTCTTACCTTATTTACTACATGTTTTCAAACTATAAATACTCTAGTCTTTCGTTAACACAGACACACGAACACTAGGGTTCAAAACTATCTCTCATACTAAAAAAATCTCTACTCTCTCTCTCTCTCTCTCTTGTGTTGTTTGCTACAGTCTAAGTTAGTCGGCTGCAAGCCAAGGCTAACTATTTGTGCTCTCTTGTTCTTTCCATTCTGCTTACTCTCCTCTTCACTGGTATGTCCTGTAAGCACGTGATTTTCTCCCTATATGAGAATTACTCCCAAAAAATTCAAAAATAAAATAATTTTTCTTGGTGTGCAATTTTGTGATATTTTGTGATATTTTGAATAATTATTTGTATGTTTGTCTATGCATGTTTATTTGTTAAAATTATTAAAAATACAAAAATATGTCGCATTTCGCATGTAAGATTTAATTATACAATTGTTAGTAACTAAGTTTGTTTCACAAAAAAAAATAACAAAACTAGGCATCGTTTGCATTTTTAGCATTTAAGGTCCAAATATACAATTTTATGCTTAATTATTACTTAATTGCGCGTTAATTGTTATTTGGAGTTAATATGCGCTTTTATAACTTAATTTAGTTCTTAAATAATAGTTTAAGTATTTTTATAATTTAGTTTTAGAAAAATAAAAGAAGAAAAGAGAGCAAAAAATAAAGAAAGTCGGAATTGGGCCTCTTCTTCGATTTCAAGCCACATACCCAAAAAATGACTCAATCTTCCCAAACGACCCAGTCCATTTCGAACTGGGTCAACCCAATCCAGTACCAACAACCCAACTCCCCCTCTTCATTTTCATTTTTTCATTTTTACAAAACAAAAAACCAAAACAAAAACAAAAAACAAAGAAGAAGAAAACCCTAGACTTAAACCATCTGCCACCCCCCCCTCCCTATCATCTTCTTCTTCCCCAAAGCTCTAAACCTTCCAACCATGGCTTCCCCTCTCTCATTCCCTTCATCCCAATGCCACACACACACAACCACGTCGACAACACACACACACACACAACCACGGCGACGTAGCACACACATAATCCGCGGCTTCACCAACATGAACGACCATCCATGTTCGATTCCTCCATTGTCGCTTCAGCTGCATCGTCTGCTTCTTCTACTGCAGCTGCACGTCGAGCAGTTGGTTCGAAGCCACTCCGTCGCCACTGCTTCGTCGTCAACCAAGCAAACCACGCTGCTGCTTCTTCGTCGCAGCTGCTGCCCGCGTCCGCCATTGACGCAGCCATTTTTGCTCCTTCACCTGCTGCTCGACGTGCACTGCTGCCTTTTCGCCATGACCAGCACTGCTGTTGCTGCTCGTCGCAGCAGTTGCTAATGCTCACAATCCAGGTTTGCTGCTTCATATTGCCTTTGCTCGAACAAATGACGAAGTTGCTACGGCCTCACTAACGTTGTGGCTGCTACTTCATCTTGCCTTCGTCTTCGTCGTCATTCGTTCGAGCTTTGGTCGAGGCTCGGACAGATTTATTTACAATCGAAGTTCGTCGTTGATTCATCTCCGGTTAGTTGTTTTTGAGTCTTATTTTGTCCATATTTCGTTTTTATATTTCTCGAAGTAAAAGTCGATAAATGTTCGATCCTTGCTTTGTTCATGTCTATCGTTTGAATTAATTTTTAGTTTGTTCATGTGTTTTGATTGAATTAATTTTCAGATTTCAAATGGAAAGTTAATTAGTGGGTTTTCATGTTTGTTTTATTGTTTAGGTAAGATTTTGTTAGTTTGATGTTTGTTAGATTCAAATTGAAATTTAATTGATTATTTCTTCAATTTGTTTCATGTTGTTATATATTTTCCAGAAATTATTAATGTTGTTTGAGTCATTTAATCCGTCATGTTTGTTGTTTTAAAAAAAATAGATTCATTCATGTTCATACTTTGTTTGATTGTTCTTGAATCCGTTTGGCTCAAAGTTGCGCGAACGCATAATCCGAACTGCCTTAAAAAATGTAATTTAGGCCACGCGAACGTATCCCTAATTTCACAAAATATTCTTGATAAAATTCTCTACAAATTGTTTATTGCATCCACTTATTTTTATATGAAAGCCATAGAGAAACACTGATTTAGACGTCTCTAAATTTTCTTGAAAAGAATTCAAAAGTTATTGTGTGTTGACCGCAAGTCTTATTTTACGCGTATGAATTATATACCTCAAAACTATTCAAATTTTAAAGAATTAATGATATGAAAAAGAAACAAACAACATGTAACTAAAAAAACTACCATTTTTATCGTGGATACAACATTAATATATCCAAAAATCGAATCGCATATAAAACTGGAAAAGAATTAATTTGATAAACAAATTAATAGTTTCTGAAGAATTTTCATTGTTATATTTAATGCGAACTCTATTTCTACATATCCTTGACATAAAATGTTGCAATTCGTGCTTATAAATCCCATATCCTTCTCATATACTTGTTTTTAGTCCAAAGTTATAATTGTTTGGTTAATTTGTTTACAATGGTAGATAAGAATCAAGTTGATAAGAAAGAGAACTATTATACAAATTGATTCAATAAAATTGCATCACATGCAATATAGTTGTACGTCTGAACCATTCCTAATATTCTAACCTCGTAACGAATTATATCAACTCACCTTTCACTTATGGTTATACATGTAACTGTTATCACGCCATGTACGAACAACATACAACTTACATCAATCTAGTTTTAAATAAAATCGGACTTTTGTGACAAAATATGCTAGTAATGTAGTTTCTTGAAAGTTCCATACTATTCCATACATAGCCAACAATATCATAAGATTTAATTAATGGCTAGCTTTCTGCCATGTTCCCTATCTTATAATTTGAATATAGCTATACTTAATGAAATTCTTAAATAAATAACATTATTACAAAGCTTATGCGAATTTCAAAGGGATGATTAACTAACAGTTCTCACATAAAATGTAAGCTATTATATTAACCAACTGAAACAAAACTGAAATTTAAGCTAATAGATTTAAACGAGTAAAAGACATAATTATAATTCCGAACTTCATTTATTTGGCAATGTTGAAGCTTTCCACAACATGAGTCTAAAATATATACCTGATATTGGAAGCAAAAGAAAATGAAGATGAAAATCAGCAGCAGTAATAACAGTACAACACAGCAACAACAGCCCAGCAACAGTAACAACCCAGTAACAGACCGGTGGAGTAGTAATCCCAAAACAAATGCTTCCAACTTTTATGAAACAACAACAATTAATGCTGATTTCAAACAATGAAAGAAAGCAGAATATTTTTTTTGTTTTTTTATTTGAAGGTTTGAATATTTTTCGGAATTTCTCTCTCTCTTAAATATTCAGCTCTTTTTTTTTTCTCTGTTTTGTTTTTCTGTTCTGTCTATCTGTTCTTTTTTTCTTCATATTCGTTCCTCTCTGTTATTCTGTTCTCTCTGTGTGTGTTTTTTTGTTATTCTGTTCAAGACTTCCTATATATAATCCCAACCCTTTAATCAATTAAAATCAATCCTTTTCCCCTACCAAACCCATTATCTTCGCACTCATCCCCATTACATTAAATAAATATATCAACCCTACCCCATTATATTTTGTCCCCCATGCCTAACATAAACAAATACAAGATTCCCCCACACTAAAATTTGTCTTGTCCCCCTTTATATTAAATAACTATATCACAACCCACCCCATTTCATTTTGTCCCCCATGCTTCACATAAAAAATTACAAAATATACAATTCCTAAACTACCCCTCTGACCTTATTGCAATTACCATTTTAACCCTGAACGTACTACAAATTACCAAACTACCCCATCAGCTATAACAATCAATTAATCAAACTTAACCAAAATATAGACAATATGATCAATTTCTAACAATGTTCGAACAACAATATGAACACGGATGAACATCATAACAACAATATCACATGAACACAAATTGAACAACAAAGAACAACTAAAATTTGATTGAACAATATTTTTAGCAACAACAAGCCTATTTTCGGATTCAACAACAACAACAATCAAACAAGTATATTTAGATTTCTAAATTCAATAATATTGAACTTAAAATTAACTCTAACAACATTACAACCAACAATTCCTATATTAAACTTTATGAGACAAATTCAAGAAATAATCATAAATGGTAAACATAAAAAATCAAGCTATATAAATTAAAAAGATCCGTCGGAGGATATTAAATTAATTTCATAAAACCCGAGATGTGCGGTTCACTATTTAAGAAAGGCGAATGTTCTTAATTTTATTTTAAGCACAATTTCGAATATCAAATAAATTTTTTTTATAATAAAAATATAAAAATATTATCAACCTTTTAGTGTACACGTATGCGTGGCACGATTCTCTATAATTATAAAAGGTATATAATACGAATATACGTACGCGTGATTCGTTTATATAATTGTAAACAATCTAAACAAAAGCGGTAATAAAATCGGGCAACAAGAAAAAAGGTATTTAGTAAATCAAGATAATTAAGCCAAATATAAAAATGGTTAAGCGACCGTGCTAGAACCACGGAATTCGGGAATGCCTAACACCTTCTCCCGAATTAACAGAATTCCTTACTCAGGATTTCTGGTTCGCAGAATAACAAACAGAGTCATATTCTCCTCGATTCAGGGATTAAAACCGGTGACTTGGGACGCCTTAAAATTCACAGGTGGCGACTCTGAAACAAACAAACAAATCCCGTTTCGACTGTCCTTTAATTGGAGAAAACTCCCTACACCCCTCGCGGGGGCGAAAAAAGGAGGTGTGACAGCTCTGGCGACTCTGCTGGGGAAAACCCAGAACCACTGGTTCAGGGTTCAAGAATTCGAGCTTAAAATAATTTTTATAGTTGGCTTTATTTATTATCTGATTTTTACATGATATATGCCTAATGTGCTAAATGATGCTTTTACCGCTTTAATATTATTTGAATTGTGTATATAAAACTGCTACGAAACCCTTCTTCTTTCTGAGTCTTCTGAATTTATGGTGTACACGTGCGCATGGCCCACCTTTCTGTTAGAAGTCATACCAAATAAAACGAAGTTGGGACAAGTAACTAGGCCGGGTAGACTTTCGTGCTCCCGGTACGTTGCCCCCACTTCGGCTCAAGCTGTCCACTTGGGTAAGCCAGGGCTAAAACAATATGCCTCAGGTTTTTCACTTAGAATAACTCAGCTTCATGCCGGATCCCTAGTAGGAACGTTTATTTGCATCACGTGCATTTGACTTTTGAGGCTCAACACAGGGGTTGGGTCTGTCTAGGATAGGTGTACCAAAAAATGAAAATGACCATCCTGATGCATCTTACTTGTTGCTACTTGCGCATTTATTTGATCCGGATTTGTGTGTTGACTGACTTTTGAATATCAGGAATAATATTTTGAAATTGAAAAAAAAAAAGAAATAGCGGTTAGGGAATTGATTGTTTATTTTTGAAAAAAAAACAATGCCCAAATACTGTCAAAACTCTGTCGAAATTTTAAAAAAAAATATTTTATTAGTTTGTTTTACTAAAAGCAAAGGAAAAATAGAAGGAAAATAAAACAAAGTCGTTGTTCTGTCTTGTTTTTTTTTCAAAAAAAAATAGAAAAAATATATAGTTTGTCTTGCCATGAAAATGAAAATAAAAAAGAGTCTTATTTTTTAAAAATATTTTTTTTGTTATTTATTTGTTTATGAAAATGCAAAAAAAAATTAAAAAATAAAAAGAGTCTTTCATTATTTGTCACAAATATATATATATATATATATATATATATAAGTCCAAAAAGTTTTTCTTTATTTCCAAAATATATATGTATATCTTTATTAGTTGCAAAAAATATTTGTCTTGCCAAAAGTCTAGAAAAGTTTTTTTAGACCCCCAATTTTCAAAACAAAAAATCCAAAAATATTTTCCATTATTGACTTCTTTAGAAAGTTTTTTTTAATTATTTAAAAAAAATATAATAAAATAAAAAATCCGAAAATATTTTGATTCTTCTTTCAAAATTGAAAAGAAAATTCAAAAAAAAAATTAGTAGCATTTCTTTGATTAAAGGTAAAATTCCGAAAAATATTTTCTTTTTTCTTTAGAATAAGAAAAAAAAACAAATGAAAATTCAGAAAAATATCTTAGAAGTCTTTCTTTTAAAAAGAAAATCAAAAAAAAAACTTCCTTTCTTCTTTTAAAGTAGTTCTTTCACAAATTCAAAAAAAAAATTAGTTTATTTACTTATTCATGACCTGCCCGAACTACGCGGGTTTGATTCTCACCGGATGTGAGATACGTAGGCAACCCTCATCGGGTCCAACCCCCCTTTTTTGCTAAAATAGCCAAAAACCAATAAATAAATAAAAAACGTGTCAAAATTTTAATTTTGTCATAAATAAGTCGGGTGGTGTCCAACCTCCCCTTTTGCTAAAAAATAGCCAAAAAAAATATGTCAAATTTTAATTTTGTCGGGTGACGTTGTTTTATCAAGACATAGCCGAATGTTCCCGAAAGGGACGACGGAAGGCTGACTTTGCATAAACAGCCACCTTTGGGTCATTTTTAAGATTTGGTCCAGTTGACCCACACAGCCTTAAAAATCTTCGTCCCCGAGGCGCTTAAGGGCCGTGTTTGCAACACCAGGTTTTTATTGTAATTTGAAAAAAAAAACAAAGAGTCAGCGGTCAGGTGAATACCGTTTGGATTTTTGGTCAAAATAAGTCGAGCCAGCTTCGGCCGCGTCTTAAACCGTTCTTGCCGAAATAGCCTTAGAGTATCTTTCAGTTGTCGAAAGGCAATTTTCGTAAAAGAACGGACAAGTTTGTAAAGTGTCATAAAATAACCCTCCCCGACCTCAAAATTCATGTGAGATTTGGAAGGGGCCACATTTGCAAAAATAGCCGTTTGGTTGCATTTGTCAAACGGGGAAAGGAAGCTGGCCTTTTTATTTCAAGGTTATAAATCTTTAATTAGAATATGTGGGTTGTTTGATTTTCGAGTTTGTAGGTCATCTTCAAACCTTTGAAACCCAGTTTGTTTTTAATTGGAAAAAAAAATGTGTTTAGTATTGTTTATCTTTTATTGGTCCGAACTATGCAAGGTCTGATTCATGCGGGGTCATGATACGTAGGCAATCTCCATAAGATTCGACCACAACAAAAAATGAAAAAAAAATCGAAAAAAAATAAAAGAAAAGAAAAAATGAAAAAAAAATCGAAAGAAAAAAATCGAAAGAAAAAAAAATGAAAAAAAATGTTGTTAATAATGGGGACCGACTGAGTCCATTTTAACCTGTTGTTTCGAATCACAAAGAAAGAAAGTGGTTGGTTTGTGGTAATCCGGACAATGACACCCAGAATATCGCGCAGAATCCTTTACTTGCACCTCATGATACACACTCTGCGGGAATCGGGCCTGATAACAGAAGCACTCGAATCCTATTGGGGACTTGTTGACGGAGGTTGATGATATTAAAGCTGATAATGGTCTTGGCAGTATTGATGCGAACGCTCAGTGGCTAAGATGCCAATTTTGATAAAGTGGGAGGACGCTCCGTTCCTTGGTTAGCAAGAGAGAAGCTTGTGGTGGCTTATTTTGTTGTCATTTCTGTTGTTCGGATTATTCTTAGGATTGTAATCTGAATATTGTCTTGTGTCAAACCTTCTTATTTTTCCAGTTTGTCATATCAGTTTGTTTAAGTTTTGTCGAGGCTGTGTTAGGATTTTATTCTGGTTGTTTTGTTTGTTTTCAAACCATTTCGCCGGTAGTCTAATACAAAAGTCGGTCTTTTATTGTTTCCAGTCATCTTTTGTTTAGTCCTTTTATCATTTTTTGTTCAGCGCCGATTCTCGTGACATGACATGCGCACATATTGGGCCTAATCTTAAAAGTTAATCATAAAACCCTCGGAAGGTGATTAAAGCATTTAAAGGAAATAAGAACGGTTTGAGATTATTTGAAGCCCGAGTCATGTGGAACTGGGGCAAGTTAAACATAAAGAAAACCGTTAAATGCAGGGTTCGCCAAATTGGCATGAGGGTCGTTCATGAGAATGAGAGTGAGAGTGTCGCCCAGCAGTGCTTTAGAAATGACAAATGAAAAAGCAAGTGTTTAACATAATTGTCAAGTCCAGCACCATCGGAAGAGACTATAAATCTATGTTCAATCGTGTTGTTTGCACATGGCATGTTTTGAAGACTGGAATGACGAAGGCATTTTGTTCTGCTACCTAAACACTTTATCCTTCGTTATCCCTTTTGAGCCTTATTTATTTTCTTTCATACCCCTCGTTCGGAATCAATAGCAACGACTAGGAAATACAAGCCTGGAAGGTAAAGAAAAAAAAAGGAAAAGAAGAGAAAAATGATAACAAAAAAACAAAAGAAAGTCAAATGAAAAAAGAGGAATTGGGAACTACGTTCGACCTGATTCCTCAAAGAGGATACGTAGGCGCCTCACGGCTCGGTCATAATGGTTATAATGTGCATAATGTGCATGGTGTAAAAAGAAATTAAAAATAATAAATAAATAATCCCCAAGCAAGAAAACCAAAATAAGAGAGACTTGATGGTGAAAACCCTTCGGGCACTACAAGTCGAATAAGATTGGGAATCAGATGGGGAATTGCCAATTGAAGGTCTTGAAAGACTATTGACGGCAGAGGATAGGCCACATGTGCATATCATGACCATTAGAGTCAGTATTTGCGTTTGATAGGTCTTTATTTATAGTTTCTTTTGTTAAAGAGTCATCTTTTTCCGTTGTCTTTTATTCTGTTCCCTTTTATCTTTTTCCTTCATAGAAATTTCCCCAGTAGAGTCTGTTTGGTCAGAACCAGTGGGAAATGACTTCAAAATAGGCCATCAACTTTCCAAGATAAGATCTGACTAGTACATACAAATGGTATAGTCAGCAAGGAACAAGTGCGAGGCCAGTGTCAAAAAAGATATCCTCAGCAAAAGGGAATTGACAAAAGGATCAACGAGCGTCAAGAGGGATATCCTTTCCAAAATCAAAGGTTATTAAACCTCAAGGCCAAGGCCCGTGGACAAACAAGGAGAGCAATGAGCATGATTTGGGAAATTCATGCGAGACTAAAAGGTCGGGAAAATGCAAGTTTCCGAGCCATGCCACGAAAGAAGAGGGATATCCCCAGCAGAAAAATCAAAACCAACCACAGCGTTTTAAACTAACAAATTTTGTTTGATTTGAAACAGGTAAAAGAAATAGCATTTATAACGGAAATGCATGATAAAGATTGCCAAATCAGGTACCATTTGGGGAAGAATAAAGATAGCACCAAGGAAGTGGTCTTTGAAACAGGGTTGCCCCCAACATAATAAGCTTCCAATGGAGGAAGTTGATCCCCAGCAGACAGAACCAAGGAGATGAAATTGGTGTTTAGAAAAAGCAAAAGCCATTATCATCCCCAGCAGCTTCCAGAAGAATGAAGCATCAATTTGAATGGATAAAATTCCCCAGCAACGTTATCCTCAACAACATTATCCCAAGAAGATAACACTTTTATCCCCAGCAGTGTTGAGAGAATTTAGAATAAAAACAAAAAAAACAAAAAAAAAAAAAGAAGAAAAAAATAGCCGGGAGATTTGAAGGAGGGGAAGAAAGGAGACTCCCACAATGGTATTATCCCCAGCAAGCAAGAATAAAGCAGCGCAAAGGAAAAAGAAAAGAAAAGAAGAAATTGCAAAGGTAAGTTTCTCAAATCATTGATCTTTACATTTTTCTCCTAGGATAAAAAGTCCTAGTCTGATGAATTTCCCTCCCGATACAATCTTGGTCCGATGAAATTTTCTCCCAAGATAAGATATCAAATCTTAGTCCGATGAAATTTTCTCCTAAGATACCAAATCTTAGTCCGATGAATCTTTCTCCTAAGACAGAAATCTTAGTCCGATGAAATTTTCTCCTAAGATATCAAATCTTAGTCCGATGAATCTTTCTCCTAAGATCACAACAAAATGGACCTAGTTTGACGATTTATCTCCTAGAGTCACAATCTTGGTCCGATGAAATTTTTCTCCCAAGATAATATATCAAATCTTAGTCCGATGAATTTTTCTCCTAAGATATCAAATCTTAGTCCGATGAATCTTTCTCCTAAGATAGAAATCTTAGTCCGATGAAATTTTCTCCTAAGATAACAAATCTTAGTCCGATGAATCTTTCTCCTAAGATCACAACAAAATGGACCTAGTTTGATGATTTATCTCCTAGAGTCACAGTCTTGGTCAGATGGAAATTTTTTCTCCCAAGATAAGATATCAAATCTTAGTCCGATGAAATTTTCTCCTAAGATGTCAAATCTTAGTCCGATGAATCTTTCTCCTAAGATCACAACAAAATGGACCTAGTCTGATGATTTATCTCCTAGAGTCAAAATCTTGGTCTGATGAAATTTTTCTCCCAAGATAATATAATAAAATCTTAGTCGGATGAATCTTCTCCTAGGATCAAAATCTAGTCTGATGAATTTTCTCCTAGGATAATTTAAAAAAAAAAAGAAGTTTGAATTTGAAAAAAAAAAGGTTGTTGAAATCAGGAGCCCCCCTGAAGAATAGAATGGCGATATATTGGTTGAAGTCAGGAGCCCTCCTGAAGAGAGGAATGGCGAATTATTTTCAAAGTTGTTGTTGAAGTCAGGAGCCCGCCTGAAGAGAGGAAAGGCGTTTTTAAAAGTTGTTGAAATCAGGAGCCCGCCTGAAGAGAGGAATGGCGATTATTTTCAAAGTTGTTGTTGAAGTCAGGAGCCCGCCTGAAGAGAGGAAAGGCGTTTTTAAAAGTTGTTGAAATCTTGCCAACCTAAAGAAAGGAATGGCGATGTATTGGTTGAAGTCAGGAGCCCGCCTGAAGAGAGGAATGGCGATTATTTTCAAAGTTGTTGTTGAAGTCAGGAGCCCGCCTGAAGAGAGGAATGGCGATTATTTTCAAAGTTGTTGTTGAAGTCAGGAGCCCGCCTGAAGAGAGGAAAGGCGTTTTTAAAAGTTGTTGAAATCTCGCCAACCTAAAGAAAGGAATGGCGATGTATTGGTTGAAGTCAGGAGCCCCCCTGAAGAATAGAATGGCGATTTATTGGTTGAAGTCAGGAGCCCGCCTGAAGAGAGGAATGGCGTCTATTTTCAAAGTTGTTGTTGAAGTCAGGAGTCCGCCTGAAGAGAGGAATAGCGTTTATTTTTAAAGTTGTTGTTGAAGTTGGGAGCCCGCCCATAGAACAGAGGCATACATTTCAGTCTTTACATTTCAAGCATTGAAGTTGGGAGCCCGCCCAGATAACAGAGGCATACATTTCAGTCTTTACATTTCAAGCATTGAAGTTGGGAGCCCGCCCAGATAACAGAGGCATACATTTCAGTCTTTACATTTCAAGCATTGAAGTTGGGAGCCCGCCCAGATAACAGAGGCATACATTTCAGTCTTTACATTTCAAGCATTGAAGTTGGGAGCCCGCCCAGATAACAGAGGCATACATTTCAGTCTTTACATTTCAAGCGTTGAAGTTGGGAGCCCGCCCAGATAACAGAGATATACATTTCAGTCTTTAATTTTCAAGTATTGAAGTTGGGAGCCCGCCCATACAACAGAGGCATGCATTTCAAGATCAAGTCAGAGGACAATAAAACAGAGGGTTACAATATGAATCCCCAGCAGGAAACAATAAAAATCCCCAACACTGGGAAGCAGAAGGTTGCAATAAGAGGTCCCAGCAAAAACTCAAGTGCATGTGTCGAAAGGAAGAAAAGCATCGGAAGAAAAGCACCGTAAGAAATGCAAGCAGACAAGAGAGCAAGGCAACAAAAATAAATTGCAGTCTAGCCTAGCTTCTTATTTTCTTTTAAGCACGGTGTAACAAGGAGATCGGTAAGCAGCAGTAATAGCATGCAACAACAGTAACATTGCAGTCTCACGGTAGTCCCAGCTACCAAAATTTCCCGAACTACATTGACCTGATTCTTGTTTAGCCCAGGATATGTAGGAAACCTTTGAAGCAAAGGTTCGGTCAAATCTTTTTCAAAAAAAAAATGCTTCACACGGAGTACTCGGATGGGCAAAAATCGCTCGCTTTATCTTTGCACGAAAACCCTTCGTGTCTTCGGGCAAAGAGGGGCAGCTGTAAGCACGTGATTTTTGCCCTATATGAGAATTACTCCCAAAAAATTCAAAAATAAAATAATTTTTCTTGGTGTGCAATTTTTGTGATATTTTGTGTAACTATTTGTATGTTTGTCTATGCATGTTTATTTGTTAAATTAATAAAAAATACAAAATATGTCGCATTTTGCATGTAGGATTTAATTCTACAATTGTTAGTAATTAAATTTGTTTACAAAAATTAAAAATTACAAAAATAGGCATCTTTTGCATTTTTAGCATTTAATGTCCAAATGAACAATTTTATGCTTAATTATTACTTAATTGTGCGTTAATTGTTATTGGAAGTTAATTTGCGCTTTTATAACTTAATTTAGTTCTTAATAATAATTTAAGTACTTTTATAATTTAGTTTTAGAAAAATAAAAGAAGAAAAGAGAACAAAAATACAAAGAAAAATCGGATTGGGCCACTTCTTCAATTTCAAACCACAGGCCCAAATAATTGCCCAACTTTCCCCATGACCCGGTCCGTTTCAAACCGGGTCGACCCGGTCCGCTCCATTAACCCAACACCCCATCTTCATTTTCATTTTTTCATTTTTACAAAACAAAAAACAAAACAAAAACAAAAAACAAAGAAGAAGAAAACCCTAGACTTAAACCATCCGCCACCCCCCTCCCTATCATCTTCTTCTTCCCCAAAGCTCCAAACCTTCCAACCATGGCTGCCCCTCTCTCATTCCCTTCATCCCAACGCCACATACACACAACCACGTCGACAACACACACACACACACAACCACGGCGACGTAGCACACACACAATCCGCGCTTCACCAACATGAACGACCATCCATGTTCGATTCCTCCATTGTCGCTTCAGCTGCATCATCTGCTTCTTCTACTTCTGTTGCACGTCGAGCAGTTGGTTCGAAGCCACTCCGTCGCCACTGCTTCGTCGTTAACCAAGCAAACCACGCTGCTGCTTCTCCGTCACAGCTGTTGCCCGCGTCCGCCATTGACGCAGCCATTTCTGCTCCTTCACCTGCTGCTCGACGTGCGCTGCTGCCTTTTCGCCATGACCAGCACTGCTGCTGCTGCTCGTCGCAGCAGTTGCTAATGCTCACGATCCAGGTTTGCTGCTTCATATTGCCTTTGCGTCGAACAAATGACGAAGTTGCTATGGCCTCACTAACGTTGTGGTTGCTACTTCATCTTGCCTTCGTCTTTGTCGTCATTCGTTTGAGCTTTGGTCGAGGCTCAGACAGATTTGTTTACAATCGAAGTTCATCGTTGATTCATCTCCGGTTAGTTGTTTTTGAGTCTTATTTTGTCCATATTTCGTTTTTATATTTCTCGAAGTAAAAGTCGATAAATGTTCGATCCTTGCTTTGTTCATGTCTATCGTTTGAATTAATTTTTAGTTTGTTCATGTGTTTTGATTGAATTAATTTTCAGATTTCAAATGGAAAGTTAATTAGTGGGTTTTCATGTTTGTTTTATTGTTTAGGTAAGATTTTGTTAGTTTGATGTTTGTTAGATTCAAATTGAAATTTAATTGATTATTTCTTCAATTTGTTTCATGTTGTTATATATTTTCCAGAAATTATTAATGTTGTTTGAGTCATTTAATCCGTCATGTTTGTTGTTTTAAAAAAAATAGATTCATTCATGTTCATACTTTGTTTGATTGTTCTTGAATCCGAAATTTATATAGTTTGATTTTTTTTGTTTACCATTTATGATTATTTCTTGAATTTGTCTCATAAAGTTTAATATAGGAATTGTTGGTTGTAATGTTGTTAGAGTTAATTTTAAGTTCTATATTATTGAATTTAGAAATCTAAATATACTTGTTTGATTGTTGTTGTTGTTGAATCCGAAAATAGGCTCGTTGTTGCTAAAAATATTGTTCAATCAAATTTTAGTTGTTCTTTGTTGTTCAATTTGTGTTCATGTGATATTGTTGTTATGATGTTCATCCGTGTTCATATTGTTGTTCTAACATTGTTAGAAATTGATCATATTGTCTATATTTTGGTTAAGTTTGATTAATTGAATGTTATAGCTGATGGGGTAGTTTGGTAATTTGTAGTACGTTCAGGGTTAAAATGGTAATTGCAATAAGGTCAGAGGGGTAGTTTAGGAAATGTATATTTTGTAATTTTTTATGTGAAGCATGGGGACAAAATGAAATGGGGTGGGTTGTGATATAGTTATTTAATATAAAGGGGGGACAAGACAAATTTTAGTGTGGGGAATCTTGTATTTGTTTATGTTAGGCATGGGGGATAAAATATAATGGGGTGGGGTTGATATATTTATTTAATGTAATGGGGATGAGTGGGAAGATAATGGGTTTGGTAGGGGAAAAGGATTGATTTTAATTGATTAAAGGGTTGGGATTATATATAGGAAGTCTTGAACAGAATAACAAAAAAACACACAGAGAGAACAGAATAACAGAGAGGAACGAATCTGAAGAAAAAAAGAACAGATAGACAGAACAGAAAAACACAAACAGAGAAAAAAAAGAGCTGAATATTTAAGAGAGAGAAAAATTCCGAAAAATATTCAAACCTTCAAATAAAAAAAACAAAAAAAATATTCTGCTTTCTTTCATTGTTTGAAATCAGCATTAATTGTTGTTGTTTCATAAAAGTTGGAAGCATTTGTTTTGGGATTACTACTCCACCGGTCTGTTACTGGGTTGTTACTGTTGATAGGTTGTTGTTGCTGTGTTGTACTGTTATTACTGCCGCTGATTTTCATCTTCATTTTCTTTTGCTTCCAATATCAGGTATATATTTTAGACTAATGTTGTGGAAAGCTTCAACATTGCCAAATAAATGAAGTTCGGAATTATAATTATGTCTTTTACTCGTTTAAATCTATTAGCTTAAATTTCAGTTTTGTTTCAGTTGGTTAATATAATAGCTTACATTTGATGTGAGAACTGTTAGTTAATCATCCCTTTGAAATTCGCATAAGCTTTGTAATAATGTTATTTATTTCAGAATTTCATTAAGTATAGCTATATTCAAATTATAAGATAGGGAACATGGCAGAAAGCTAGCCATTAATTAAATCTTATGATATTGTTGGCTAAATATGGAATAGTATGGAAGTATCAAGAAACTACATTACTAGCATATTTTGTCACAAAAGTCCGATTTTATTTAAAACTAGATTGATGTAAGTTGTATGTTGTTCGTACATGGCGTGATAACAGTTACATGTATAACCATAAGTGAAAGGTGAGTTGATATAATTCGTTACGAGGTTAGAATATTAGGAATGGTTCAGACGTACAACTATATTGCATGTGATGCAATTTTATTGAATCAATTTGTATAATAGTTCTCTTTCTTATCAACTTGATTCTTATCTACCATTGTAAACAAATTAACCAAACAATTATAACTTTGGACTAAAAACAAGTATATGAGAAGGATATGGGATTTATAAGCACGAATTGCAACATTTTATGTCAAGGATATGTAGAAATAGAGTTCGCATTAAATATAACAATGAAAATTCTTCAGAAACTATTAATTTGTTTATCAAATTAATTCTTTTCCAGTTTTATATGCGATTCGATTTTTGGATATATTAATGTTGTATCCACGATAAAAATGGTAGTTTTTTTAGTTACATGTTGTTTGTTTCTTTTTCATATCATTAATTCTTTAAAATTTGAATAGTTTTGAGGTATATAATTCATACGCATAAAATAAGACTTGCGGTCAACACACAATAACTTTTGAATTCTTTTCAAGAAAATTTAGAGACGTCTAAATCAGTGTTTCTCTATGGCTTTCATATAAAAATAAGTGGATGCAATAAACAATTTGTAGAGAATTTTATCAAGAATATTTTGTGAAATTAGGGATACGTTCGCGTGGCCTAAATTACATTTTTTTAAAGGCAGTTCGGATTATGCGTTCGCGCAACTTTGAGCCAAAATTTTAATTAAAAAAAAGATTCGTCGGAGGATATTAAATTAATTTCATAAAACCCGAGATGTGCGGTTCACTATTTAAGAAAGGCGAATGTTCTTAATTTTATTTTAAGCACAATTTCGAATATCAAATAAATTTTTTTTATAATAAAAATATAAAAATATTATCAACCTTTTTGTGTACACGTATGCGTGGCACGATTCTCTACAATTATAAAAGGTATATAATACGAATATACGTACGCGTGATTCGTTTATATAATTGTAAACAATCTAAACAAAAGCGGTAATAAAATCGGGCAACAAGAAAAAAGGTATTTAGTAAATCAAGATAATTAAGCCAAATATAAAAATGGTTAAGCGACCGTGCTAGAACCACGGAATTCGGGAATGCCTAACACCTTCTCCCGAATTAACAGAATTCCTTACTCAGGATTTCTGGTTCGCAGAATAACAAACAGAGTCATATTCTCCTCGATTCAGGGATTAAAACCGGTGACTTGGGACGCCTTAAAATTCCTAGGTGGCGACTCTAAAACAAACAAACAAATCCCGTTTCGACTGTCCTTTAATTGGAGAAAACTCCCTACGCCCCTCGCGGGGGCGGAAAAAGGAGGTGTGACATGTCCTAGTTTCAATTCAAAGTTCCAACAACAACATGCTTCTCTTATTGTTTCAGTTTCTCTTGTTTCTAGTTTGCTTCTATTTGTGGTTTTGTTGTAAAACTTGTAGTTAAGATTTACATTATCAGCATATTATTATGCCTTCCCCTTCCTTTAGATCAGTATATTCCCTTTATGTGTGTTTCTGAGCATGTCTTACCAATAATCTCTTGCTTGTTGTGTACTTACCATCCTATATCCCATGAATCCCCAAATCCCGATCACCCCTCTATGTGGTTGTGTTCTTCATGACTGGTTTTGTGTATGCCAGTGTTAGCTGTTTCTGAGCATGTCTAAACCAGTCCCAAACCTTTGCTGGATTATGTGTTTGTAGTCAAATGTTCTATGTATCCCAAAACCCTTGACCACTGTGTGTGGCTACTGAATTTACTTTGTTATGTGAACTAGCTATGTGTAAACCTGTCCTAAGGTGTTTTGACTTCTGTTCATCTCTTCAAACAAGTCTCTGTTGTTTTACTATATTATTTTCAAAGGAAAAAGACTTTGGTTAAATACAGTTTCTTACTAAAACCTTTTCAACATGTGTCCATCACTTCTCACTCTACCCTTAGTCAATAAGTTCTGCCCCCTCTAGTAAGTGTACTGCCTTGGGATCCTTTTAAGAACCCTCTCAACTATGGCATACTGAGGCTGGCTTTTCCACACCGCACTTGTAAAATCTTTAGTTACTAAGTCTAGGTTTAAGCAGTGCTCGGGATCCTTGAGATCCTTAGGTAACTTTGATGCACCTAGACTCTGATTTGTCTATAGAACTGAGGCATATGAGGCCATTGGAGGCTTTGGCAAACCTGGGCCTAATTGAAGGCTCCCTATTGAATAGCTTCTTAATTTTCTATTTTACTTATGTAATTCATTAATTGGCCTGTAATATTTTATAAACAGATATTGGGTATTTAGTAAAAAGGGTGGGTAGATGCATACTTTATGGGGTAGTACAAGTAGAAATCCTGCTCTTAGGACCTTATTTTTAAAGTCTGATTGCTTGCCTAAATAGAAAACATGCTCATAGAACTTTACTCTTTATTCTATTTGCTTTGCCTAATAGAAATCATGTCCATAGAGCTTTACTTTTAAGTTTGTTTGCTCATCAAGTAGAAACCATGTCTATAAGGTTTTACATTCTGTCACGTTTAGAAACCATGCTTATAGGTCCTAAACAATCATGTCTTAAATTAGTTCAATAATAGATGTCATGCCTATAGAACTTAATTCTGATTCAGTTATAACAAGTATTTCTTTATATTGTTGCAAATCGATTAAAATTGGTAATCCGCCTAGATATCATGCCTATAGGGAGCTCTACTCGCAATATTGTCTGATAGTTTAATTTAATCTAATAAATCAACTTGATTACACCTAGTTCATTTCTGAATTGGTTTTATTAAGTATTAAGCATTTCCTGACCCAAGTTCTTTCAAATTGCCTCAATCTCATTAGATATCATGCCTATAGGTATTAAAGGAGTCTATTTCAAAATCTGTTTATTTTTGCATTAATATAGACACAAGTATTCTGCGGACAGGCAAGCCTTTAGGGAGTTTTCAAAACTGCATTCTCTGAAACTATCTCTATCGCTTAACATTTTCTGATCCTAACAGAGTCCCTATGCAACTACTAGGGTATAACTCCTGAGTCTAAAAAAAGGTTTTATCTGTTTCTACATATTCACTTAGATATACTGCTTTAGGACATTGATTAATAAAATACCTTAACTGTGTTTGAGTCGTGTTGCTTGTGTATTTGTTTGACGAAGAAACTCTGAGCCTCATAATTGCTCCAATTATGTGTGAAAGTCCTAAATGTTTTGTCTGTCGCCTTAGAATTTTCACCTTTCTAAACCTTAGGGGTATGTCTAGAACTACCTATAGGTAGATGTCCTAACTCCCTCCAGAACCATTAAGGAGGGATGGGTAGCAGCACGCAATTGGAATCATTGACCTAACACTCGTTTTGCATGACCAATTAGGGTATGGGAAGGGTAGATACGGGATATGATGACTACGTGTTAATGTCACATATAGCCCCTTATTGAGGAGTGTTTACCGGACATTGCGAGGGGTGATCCTATAGGATAACCAACCTAGGACCCCTCCTTGCCAAATCCTTTCTTTATTTAAACCATTGTTTTACAACTTGTTTGAACCTTTATCTTACTACTTGAGTTATACAATGTGCTTTACTTGATTCAACTGTTTATATGGACTAATTTGTGAATATAAGTTCGGTCGGGACCTACAGTTGTGGACCAAGAAGGGTGCCTAACATCTTCCCCTCGCGGTTACTTCGAACCCTTACACTAATCTCTAGTAACGCAAACAAACCCAAGAGTTAATCGCTTTAGGTGCCCTAACGCACCATAATCTGTTAGGTAGCAACTCTTCAAATACCCAATTCCCAAAAGGAAATGAGTCATTACACCCCGTGAATGTTGAAACCCAGGCCTCTTCCTCATCAAAAAGGGGAGGGAAAAAGGAGGCGTGATAGCATGGCGACTCTATTGGGGATATTTTTAGGCTCTTACCATAACGAGCTTGTCTTTTACAAATTAGTCCAAGCATTCTTATCCCGTACCCTGCTCCCTTATTTGGATTTAACTGCCTATTTTGTTTAGCATTTATAATTTCTTTATTGCCCTGAAACTGACTTGTCTCCTTATTTCCTTTTTCTTGTAACTGTCTTTCAAGTATTTAAATGTTGTATTTATTTTTTGTACGTGAAAATACTTGACTACATGTTATTAATTGCTGCATAAATTATGCTCCGCATTATATTCCACTCGTGCGTCTCAAATCCTATAGCAACGCTTTAATGAGTGGTTGTGCTCTTCCTATTTACTACCCTTAAATTCGGAAACTTATTTGCGATAAAACCAGTTGATCAGCGGTGCAGTCGACGTTTCTGTGCCTTCCCCCTCAAGTTGTCTGCTTGAGGGTACCAGTGTAAAACCCCATAGAAACCTTACTCTATTTAAATTGTGCATGCATCATGGTCAAACCTAGTCGGATCAGTTATCCACATAGTGATCCTTTAAGATAAGCCTTATCCAAAGTCCATTGGGTTTACCATAATCCCAATGGACGCAACCACATTTTTTGCATTAATTTGGAGAACTAAATGTCGATATGCTGATCATAAATGTATAAATAGTCGAGTTCGGTGGGGGTAAGGTCTAACCCTCTTATTTTGCAGAAAATGAGGCACGAGGTCCCCAGATTCGGTATAGTTAGCAACATCCCTTCATTGCTTCTAGATTGGTGGGAGGACCTTTCCTCAAGTGACAAGAAGCATGTGAAAAGTATCTTGGTAAATTGCCTTCCTTGCTAGATATTGAACCAAACAACAAATTGATCGAGGCTGCCACCTTATTCTGGGACAGTGAGAGAGTTGTGTTCCATTTTGGTGACATAGAAATCACATCACTTCTAGAGGAAATAGGAGGACTTGCAGGGTTGACTTGGGACAGTCCTGGGCTTTTAGTGCCATAAAATCATACAGTCAGGGGATTGACCTCACTTCATTGGGTCACATCTACCGCAGAGTGTTCGTGTTCATTATGTGCTTTCTAGGGCTGATAGTGTTCCCAATGAAAAAGGAAAGAATCCACACTAGTTGGCCATGGTCGCCAAAACTCTGAGGAAAAGGATTAATGGGAAGACATATACCATAGTCCCCATGATCATAGCTGACATATACAGGGCTCTGGAGCGCTGTCAGAGAGGGGTCAAGCATTTTGAGGATTGTAATTTATTGTTGCAGTTATGGTTGTTGGAGCATCTCCAAAAGGGTCGATATCGTTAAGAATTTCTGTGAAGGGCTTGGAACGACCACATTGCCTTCTATCACCCTAAGCAGATGACCTACATTCTGGACAGATTTGCTCAGTCAGAAAGTGCCAGCGAATGGGTAGAGTTCTTCGACAATGTGACCGAGTGAGAGGTGTAGTGGATGGTTGAATGGTTCCCAACAGACAAGTTTATTAGCAGGTCCAGGGATGCTCCGCAGTTGGTGTTGATCGGGTTGAGAGGGATATATCCATATGTCCCTATACGAGTTATGAGGCAAGCAGGCAGAAACAGGTTGTACCCAGGGTCGTCAAGATAGGTCATTTCAGGGCAAATTTCCAAGATGACGACATACCTTACAAGTGTCAAGCTCAGCATATGTGGCACTGCAAAATCATTATGGAAAAAAGCATTGTTGAACCAGACAGATATCATGCGGGGTGCGAGCCTCTCTACCCGACATGGTTGGAGGACAATCTAAAAGGAACGGTGACACCAGGGACTGGTCGAGGGAACTAGAACCTTAGATGAGGAAGCTGAAGCCCAAGTCAAATACAACAGACTGCGCTAGAGGATCCACGACTCTGAGAATGAGCATCGGGAAATACATGAGAGGAACGTGAGGTTGATGAAAGAATGGAAAGAGATCGCAGTCACGTCTAATAGGAAACTGGAATATCTGGAGTGAGAAATAGTGGAGCTAGAGGGCAAAGTCATAAAGAGGATCGAAAACTGCCTAAATGCTGAGGGAGCTGGGGGAGGACATCTGGCCCGAGCCTACTTGCTGCTGGGACTGCGCGAGCTGGGAGATCTGTTTGACGGAGTCCGGAAGATCGAATCTGGGGAAGGTCCTTCTAGGACCAAATAGATTAGATTTACTTGCTTTTCTTAAAATGTAATAAGGCCAAGTGCCAGTAGCAACTTGTTTTACTATTATGTTAGTATCGTTTTTGGATTTGTCTACTTTTATATTATGAAATAAAGCATTTATTGGCATTTGAAGTTTTCCAAATTTATTTGTCACTAGGCCTACCTCGGGCACAACGAGGCTCCCAAATTAGGATACGAGTTTATATTTCGTAATATGTGTTTAAATACTACAAGCATTTCAGAATCTTCACTATTTTGTTACCTTTTTGTTTTTTGTTTATTTTTATAATTATTCACATCCCCTTAGGTTGGTTCATCTATACTGGCCTCATCAGCATATCATACCAGATCTAGAAGCCCTCCACCACTTCCTCCTAGAATAAACACAAAAAGCAGAGGGTTCCGACGGCCGCAGTACTCTGGCGCCGACTAACCTGGTTCTGAGACTGGAACAAAAGATACTAGAACTGCAAGGAGAACTTGAGCAGGTCCGCAATTTTGCAAATTTGTCACTCACCCTCAATGTCCCTGATATCCACCAACAAAACGCAAAGAACCCAACACCTCCTCAAAACACACAAAACCAACAACACCAAATCAATATGCCACTCCACCACAAAATATCAACCCATTACCAGTACCAACTCCACCACAACAACATCATCAACCAATTCCATACCCACCAACCACCACTTACCATACTCCCCAAAATACACCACCACTCATTCCCGATCCACAAAACTCCACCAATGACCATCACTATACCCAAGTCCCTGGCACGCATCAGAGCAACCCCATATACGTGGAAACTATACCACATTCTACCTAACCCATCTCCTGTGCATCGGAACCCTCAAAAAAGGACCTACTCATTAAGAATATGGCCGAAGAGCTCAAGAAGTTAACAAGTCGAGTTCAAGGTGTTGAAGGTGATAAAGGAATATAAGGTTTGAACTATGAAGATCTGTGCATACAGGCCGATGTGGAATTGCCAAAGGGTACAAACCTCCCAAGTTCGAAATGTTCGATGCTACAAGTGATCCCAAGGTTCACCTAAGGACCTACTTGTTGATACCCAATTTTTCCCTATGCATTTATATACAAAATACTTTCAAAATAAGCATGCTCAAGAGTTTTGGTATTTTTTCCTAATTTTTAAAGATTTTTAAAATCAATTTATTGTCTATTTTAGCAGTACAAAATCCATAATTATTCCCAAAATCATCAATTTTAGTGAATAATTTATTTCATTCCCATATTTATACCAAAATATAGTTAAGATAATTTCTTGTATATTTTTACAAATTTATTTGGTATTTTAAAAGCTAAATTGCATATAATTGCAAATTTAGCCTACTTTAAGATTAATAGCATTTTATAATTGTAAAATTTGTTCCAGTATTTTTTAAATTGATATTTATATATTATTAATTGGCTAAGTACTTTTAATTTGCTTTTAAAATCATTTTTATTATTTTTTATAAAATAAAAGGAAATACTGGCTATTTAACATTTAGCCCCATTTCATTTCATTTACAGCCCCATTTCATTTATATTTTAGCCCTTAAATTGACCCAATCCTAAAAACAACCGGACCGACCATTTTTTATTTGACCCAACCCATAACCCAATCCAAACGGCCCTACCCGATTCTCACTTACCCTCTTAGATCTAGGTTGTTGATCATACAGATCAACGACCATAATTCAAACTTCCATAATTAAACCCAAACGACTACCCTAATCCCCTCATTCTCACCTAACCCGCCGCTTTGAAACCCTTCATCTCTCAAACTCTCTCAAAACTCTTCGGAACCCTAGTCGTCTCTTGCCTTTTTCAACCACCATTTCACCGGAGTCCATGGCTTCTCAGACCATGGATGGTCTATACTCATCCCTCTACGCCATTAGACCTTGGGTGTTCGAGGTTTTGAAGTTTGACCTCGATTGTTCTCTTTCAGATCTTGGGTTCTATGTCTTCTCCGGCCTTTGCTCCGGCATATTCAGGCCTCAGGAACCTGATTCTCACTCATTCGACTCAAGATCGAACCTTTTTCCAAGCCTTTCTTATTTCTAGGGTTTCTCTGAAACCCTAAGCTATTCGAGGTTCTTTCTCTATTTGTTTGCTTAGACCTATGTTGTATCTATGCTTTACTTGACATTTAAAGTGTTTTCCCCAAATTTTCTTTTCAAAATCGTTTGTCTTCGATTTAGAGTTTCTGAAAGGTTTTTTTTTCAAAAACATCTTTCTGATTCTTCTTCTTCTTTTCTTTATGTGTGTTTGTATATATCATGCTCGTGTGACTTCTTTTTACGACGCATGTATTGTACTTCTACTTTTCTTTTATACATATTACTTCTGTGCTCACATGATTATCCTTGTTGTGTTTTCATTACTCTTCTATTACACGTGTTTACTGTTAAGTTCTTCGATTTTGTTTGCTTTACTGGACTCTGTTCGTGTTCTTGCTAAATGTGTTTCATCTACCGCTTCTTAAGTTTGTATCACTCTTTCTTCTGAATTTGTTTAAGTTCTGAGTTTTCTCAAAACGTGTTCTCTATGCTCTCGACTGTGTGTCATGTCTGTTTGTTTCTCATAAGTCTTTGGAAAAGACTCTTGAGCCTCTATCGAGTGGCTTGCCTTCTTATCTCTATTGTCTGACTCAATTCGAAACCCTAGGATTTGGGGCTTTTCTTTGGCAAGTTTGATTTTGTGTTTGGGTTAGGGTTCTACTTTGGGACCCTGGACTCTCAGACTCATTATGAGTCTACAAACTGAACTTGTATCCCTTTGCTTATGATTCTAAACCTTTCTATGTTAGACTCTTTTCTAAGTAACATGACAGTCTTCTTGATTCACATATTTGTGGGCTTTATATATGAGAAATTCTTCTTTCAAAAGGGTTTTGCCAACTGTTGATTGATTCCGAATTCCTTTTAATAGGATTTGATTGATTGTTACTGATTTTCTCTAATTGAACCTTCTTTACCTTTTCCTGACTAGGTTCATTCGAACAAAGCCTGTAATTTCAATTTTTTACTGGCTGTGTGATTGATTCCCTTTCCTTATATTTTCACAAACCGTGTACCATTGGACTTTTGCCTTAAATAAACCTTGTGTATTTACCCTTCTTGTGTTACTTTGGAAAAGATTTTAATCCAATTCTTTCCTTAATTTCCTTCTACCCGTTTGAAATCAGAATCCCTTAACTAAAGGGAGATTTTGTGTGATTGATTGCAGACCTATTTTCTTACCTTTTCTTACTTTCTTTTTGCACTATAAAAGGGGACTACCCTTCTGCACTTTGACAGACTTCGAATTCAATACTTTACACACACACCTCTCAATTACAATACTCTTTTAATACTCTACTCTCTTCTGAGATCTTTTGTACTATTTGCTTGCAATTTGGTTTACAAGACTTCAGCTTTCACTTATTTGTTTCCCTGAAACTGGTATGTCTTAATTTTGATTTTAGCACCATCCCTATGTGTTTACTTTACAGTTAATACACTCCTGTCTACTTTGATGTTCATGTTCTGTACTGAATATGCTACTCTCTCTTTGCCTCGGTTGTACATGTTTGTTGTGAATTCCCTATATCCCTACTCCCTTTTATGTGTTTGAGTTAAGGTTCAGGCCTAGCAATATCCAAATTGCTACTCATGTCTGGACCTGATCCATAATGGATCCTAACTCCCAATAAATGTGGCTAATAGGCTAGTCAGGGGTGTGCCAGCACTTCTAATTGCTAGGCATGACCACCAGCCTGCCATGGCCTTCCCTAATTCCCCCTCTATGCACTTGTACTCTCCTTTAGATTCTATGGTCTTCCCCCTCCTATGAGCCTTGCCTTGGGAGCCTTGAGTTCCCTTTGAACTTGGACATCGGAGGGCTGCCCATTCCTCACTGCTATAATTCTTTAATATAATTGGGTGTATACACTGCCTGGAGTTCACAAAGCTCCTTGGAACTTTTACAAACCCAAAAGATGAGAAAGGCTTTGGGAATCTGATCCTGAAAGTTGGTTTATCTCATATTATTGGACATTGAGTCTGAATTAGGCTGTTCACATGTAGTTGGAATTTCTGATATAATATACTTTTTCTGGATTCATTCAAGTGGTAATAATTTGTAATAACTATGGGGTGTATAGTAAAATGAGGGAGGGTCTCTCATGTTATGCATATGGGGAAGATATCATGCTTTAGGTTTTATTTCTAAAATCACAACATTTTCGTTTATATATCTGCATTTAGAAATTCTGCCTATAATATTGTTTCATTATGCATTTAGAAATCCTGCCTATAAGATTGTTTCATTTCAGCATCAGAAAACGTGTCTATAAGTTTCTATACTTCTGCATATACAAATCATGACTATAGGCTTCTGCACTTCTGCATATACATATTAGGAAAACAGTCTATAGGTTAAAATAATCAGTTGCATCCTAGACACCATGCTTATAGGACTCTTGCACTTACGTAACCATTTTAAACCAATGACACTTAGAGAATATTCCTGTAGGAGAAAATCAGTTGAATCAGTTTCGTTTCTAATGTAAAATCAGTCATAAGTCCGTATATTTTCGTTTATAAAACCAACATCCTTTCGTAAAAAATTAGAGTACTCTGTTAGATATCATGCCTATAGGTCTCACTTAGGCAAACTACTAGGTAATTAACCAACTATATCAGTTTTGATAACTACATCCACACAGGGCTAATTCGGACTCCTCATCTGGAAAATATGTGATAAATCAGCCTGTCCTACGCCTTTATTTATTAAAGACCTAACCAGTACTTGTAAGTCATGCTAAATAACTTGCTGCTTTGAATGAGGAGGCCTACTTGAGCCTTAATTGCTATTTGTTTACCCTTTAACTGTTGTTTGTTTTTTTTTTTCTTGTCGCCTAGATTTTTATCCTTTTGAAACTCTCAAAAATCCCCAACTCCCTCCCCTTTAGGATTAATAGTCTCAAATGCCTCCAGGACTGATAGGATCGGGACGGGTAATAGCATGCAATAAGTAACGACACCATTCTGCGCTTTAATACCTTAACGGGGTGGGAAGGGTAGCTAGGGATATGATGACCGGTGCGCTAACACCACGTGTAGCCCCTCTTTTGAGGAGTGATTACCGGTTATTGCATTGATGTGATCCATATTAATCATAAACCTAGGAACCCCCCTTCCCTCTTATTTGTTTTCATTTATTCCTTGTAGAATTGTTTAAATCTTTCATAAAATTCCTGCCCCTTTTTACCTTTTCTCAAGTTTCGACTTACTTGCAATGTTGTATGTGAACCCCTTCTTACTTGAGCCCTTAATTGCTTATTTGATTATGTGAAGTCACAATTGTAACATGGTCGGGAACCACACTAGTGGATCTTGATGGGTGCCTAACACCTTCCCCTCGAGATAATTTCTAGCCCTTACCCAAACTCTGGTTCTTCAAACTCAAACCCTTCTTAGTGTCCTAATGCACTTAATCATTAGGTGGCAACTCTTCAAATTCAAATACCCAATTCCCAAAAGGGAATGAGTTGTCCTCTCAAATGTCACAAGCCCGATTTCGCTTTTTTTTAGAAAAAAAGGGGCGCGACAGCTTGGCGACTCTGTTGGGGATACTTCTTTTAGGCTTTTACCATTTCATGTTATTTGTGACTTTACTGCTTCTTTATTGCCTTTATTTAATGTCTTTATTTCTCTTCTATTACGAAACTGACTTGGCTCTTTGTTTATTTTCTCTAATGCCTTATTTTACCGCTTTCCTTCAATACTGTTGTAATTATGAGCAATTATTGTAATCATTACTTTATGAACGTGCAAATACATGACAACTTGTAACTGCATATTCAACATCATATTCCACTCGTGCCAAACAAAATATCATAGCAACGCTTATAATGAGTGGTTGTGCCCTTCCGATATCATTACCCTCTAAATTTGGCAAAGGCGTATATGCGGTAAAATCAGTCGATCAACAGTGTAGTCGACGGTTATGTGTCTTTCCCTCTTGCGTTGTCCGCTCAAGGGTACCAGTCTAATACCTTATAGAAACCCTACTCTATTCAATTGTGCATGCATCACTGTCAAAACCTAGCCGAGTCAGTTATGTTGTCCACATAATGACTCTTTAAGATAGCCTTGTCCAAAGTCCACTGGGTTTCCTGGGAACCCAAACGGACATTACCTCTGTGCATTTAGTTGGAGAACTAAATGTTGCTCATGCTAATTATTGGTTTAAATAGTCGAGTCCGGCGGGGTAAGGGTCTAACACTTTGTTTTGCAGAAATGAGGCACTAAGTCCCCAGATTTGGCATGGTCACCAACATCCACCCAAGGTTGCTAAGCTGGTGGGAGGATCTTCACTCCAGTGATCAGCTCTTGTCCGGAAATACCTAGGAAATTTTCCTTCTCTCCTCGAGGTCCAACCCAACAACAAAATCATAGAAGCTGCTACTCTGTTCTGGAACTGTGATCGGTCTGTGTTTCGCTTTGGGGAGATTGAGATGACACCTCTGCTCGAGGAAATAGTAGGATTAGCTGGTATTCCGTGGGATACTCCGGGTTTACGTATGCCGTAAAATCGCAAGAGTAGGTGATGATAGGCTATAATTACATATTTTAGTCGATTATTACACTCTAATTTACTGCACTTTAGTTGAGTTTGCGTTTTAATCGCTAATGTTTTGCACTAACGATGTATTTTATGCCTTGTAGGAGTGATTTTGAGCTATATAGATGTTATGGAATGAATTAAAGTGATTTTGAGCTTTGAAGTCTGAGTAAAAGCCCAAGGAATTAAGTCGGGATCGTGTCAGGGGTCAACTTTGATAGTTAAGAATAAACGAAGACTCGAGAGGGCATATTGCGCACTGTCTAGTAATATACCCATAACATTTTTCTCCAAACTCCATTTTGGCTCCACAATATATGATTGGAAACCTAACTCAAAGGACTACAATGTTCATGTTTTACGTTATTCCAAATTCTAAACAAAACAGGGCAAACGCGCATGTAAATGCTCACTCATGCGACTATAAATAAGGCGCAGAGCGTGTAATTATAACTGACTCATGGTTGCTAATTAATCGATAAATGCTCTCATAGCTTTCTCCCGAAATACTACTCACCTATTATCAATAGATTAACGCCTATATTCCTATGAAATCAATCCATTAAGAATGCATTAAGATCACGATATTTAATTAAGCACGGTGACTAGGTATATTCCTATCCTAACCACAAATCTGCTCCCCCTAAGGGTTAAGATCATGCTCTCTTTAATTCTTCTCTAATCTAAATATGGCTTTCCCAATCATAGCATAGATAGTAAATAGAACCTAACTGCTGGCCAGACAATCAAGCAATTCAACACAGAATTGAAGAAACAACCATATATTGGTGAATTATAATCAAGGTCAAGTCAATATCAAACAACAATATGTAGAGATACTCACTGGCATGGTTGATGTTGGCACATTAGGCTATGATATACATTCTGTTTTCACGTGTATTTGGTTTGAAGTGTAAAGCCTAAGTAAAGTAAATAGCCTATTTTGTGACGCCTTTTCTCAGTTGTCTGACTTGTATGCCGCATAGTGCAATGTTGCTTAAATTTCTCATTTATTTGTGCTTGCTTGACTTGAGAGTTGAACAGAACCATCTTGATTGAGTCATGTGCAACGTGTGTGTAAGGATTCCTTATTTTCTATGCTATCTTGTGTAGTCTAGAACTAGCCTCGTGTGTTAATTGAAGCGAAATTGTGAGTTGTTCTAATCTAGGAGATGACGTAGGCATTTTTCTTGCTTGATCATAGTTGTGCTTGTCAGATAAAAATAAAATTTTCCGTTGCTAGCCCCTTTGAGCCTATAGACCTTTCTTTATTCACCCACATTACAAGTCATACCCCTATTTTATTCTTAATTTGATATTAATTGAACCTTTACCTCCTAAGGCACTTAGTCGCTAAAATAAGTAAGGTGAGATATTGGGGAGTAGTTTTCGAGTGGAAACATGGAAGGGCTCGTTGGTGCACTAAAGTTGAAATCAAAAGTCACTAGCCGATGAACTTTAATGTATGAAGTGTGTGAAGAAAAAAAATAGAGTGAAAGGAAAAGAAAAATTGCAAGAAAAGAGAAAAAAATATGATAGTTTAAATAATGTAGAAAAATACACACCTCCCATTCTTATTGATTTGTGCTAGTGACAAAATACAGAAGTGCTTATGTGAAAAGAGGGCTATGTTGTATATGGCAAGTGATTTGGTTGAGAAGAATATGTGCTTGAAGTGTAAATGTAGTGTATTAAAGTGCTTAGGAGGGTGAGTCACTACTTCTAAATATATCATACCCGTCCCTTAGCCTACATTACAACCTAAAAGTCCTAATTGGTCCTAGATTTGGCTAGCTTAAATTAGTGGAGATATACAATACGGGCAAGCTTATGGAACGACCACATGATGCATATGAATTCTTTGTGAGAGTGAGCGAATTTTGTTCAATTGTGTGATGTCCTTAAATTATGTTCAAAAGCATATTTGAATGTGTGGACCAATTTATATTCACTCTCGGTTTGTTGGTGAGGGCACATGATCTCATGAATGATTGGTAATGTTGTAAATTTTCTTGTTGGGTAAGTGCATAAATTGAGGGTACTTAGTGGTTGCAAGTCGGCTTGTGAGGTTGGGTGGTGACAATTAGGTTATTAGAAATTATTGAATTGAAATATTATACTTGGGCTTGCTTAAACAGGAAGAATGTAAATTTTTGTGTGTTCATGCTTGTGTGCCGGTATTGATCATAGTCAAGGGTATAGTGTGTGGTTAAAAGTTAAAGTGCTCCTCTATAATTGATACTTGTACGTAGTTGGGGGGGGGGGGTTATTAGATAGTCCCATTGCTCGAGGACGAGCAATGTTTAAGTGTGGGGTGTTTATGATAGGCTATAATTATGTATTTTAGTCGATTATTACACTTTAATTTACTGCACTTTAGTTGAGTTTGAGCTTTAATCGCTAATGTTTTGCACTAACGATGTGTTTTATGCCTTGTAGGAGCGATTCCGAGCTATATAGATGTTATGGAATGAATTAACGTGATTTGGAGCTTTGAAGTCTGAGTAAAAGCCTAAGGAATTAAGTCGGGATCGTGTCAGGGGTCAACTTTGATAGTTAAGAATAAACGAAGACTCGAGAGGGCATATTGCGCACTGTCTAGTAACATACACATAAAGTTTTTCTCAGAACTCCATTTTCGCTCCAAAATATATGGTTGGAAACCTAACACAAAGGGCTATAACTTTCATGTTTTACATTTTTCCAAATTCTAAACAGAACAGGGTGCAACGCTCGAGATTTGAGCCAACACGAATGAAACCGGGAAAAAGGGCCAGTTGGGCGCCAAAAATAGTATGCACAAATAATGGGGCGCCGTGGAGGGCGCCTAGCACCGGGCTGGGTGCTGGTGACGTGAAATGTGTCCTATTTTGCCTGGGACAAATTTATTTTAGCCCTAGACCTACCCAACTGATATAAAAGCAAGACTAAACCTATTTTTGAGGGGGGGACGCCACTTTGGAGTAGAGATACACACGGGATCGTGAGGAAGCGAAGAATTCTCAGTTTTCTTCATCTTTTTCTAGTATTTCCAATTTATTCAACACTTATGCAATTGTTTGATTATATCATGAGTGGCTAAACACCCATTGTTCTGGGGTTGTGATTTAGCCATGAATATTGTTGTTTGATATTGACTTGACCTTGATTATAATTCACCAATATATGGTTGTTTCTTCAATTCTGTGTTGAATTGCTTAATTGTCTGGCTAGCAGTTAGGTTCTATTTACTATCTATGATATGCTTGGGAAAGCCATATTTAGATTAGAGAAGAATTAAAGAGAGCATGATCTTAACCCTTAGGGGGAGCGGATTTGTGGTTAGGATAGGAATATACCTAGTCACCGTGCTTAATTAAATATCGTGATCTTAATGCGTTCTTAATGGATTGATTTCATAGGAATATAGGCATTAATCTATTGAGAATAGGTGAGTAGTACTTCAGGAGAAGGCTATGAGAGCATTTATCGATTAATTAGCAACCATGAGTGAGTTATATGAAAGGGAGAGTTAATTAGAACACAATACGATTGGTGAATCGATCACAACTCTGGAATACTTGTCTCTACTGAATACACAACAATCAACTCGTTACTTGATAACTTAGTTATTATTTAGAATTGTAGTATAATATAATCATATTATTGGACTTTGATTTTAGCTGGATTGAATAACAATTTTAGTGATTTAGTGAGTAGTTTACACAAGTCTCTGTGGGTTCGACACTCAACTTATCATTATATTACTTGTCGACCACGTATACTTGTGTGTGCGTTTGGGAGCAATAGTAGGGGTTTTCTCAAAATGATGGGACTAAAGAAAAACACAGACTTGACCTGTTTGAAGGATTCCTACATTCCTTTCGACTATCTGTACGAGAGGTACAGCCATAGTAAGTCCTACCGCACTTACCCAAATGAATTCGCCCTCACATCATTGGGGCATATCCACAAAAGGGTCTTTGTCCTTATGTTCTGCTTCTTGGGGATGATAGTGTTTCCTATGAAGAAAGCAAGGATTCACACCATGCTAGCTATGGTCACTAAAACCTTAATTGAGGGAATTGGTGGGCAACCCTTTAGCATAGTGCCCATGATCGTTGCAGAAATGTACCGAGCCCTGGAAAAGTGTCAACAAGGAGCCCCACACTTCGAGGGCTGCAACTTGCTACTCCAGCTCTGGCTCATGGAGCATCTCCAAAGGGGTGAATATCGGCAAGAGATTCAGCGTAGAGACTGGGACGATCATATAACCTTACATCAACCAAGGCGAATGAACTACATGCCCGACATGTTTCCTCAGCCAAAAGATGCCAAAGGATGGGTGGAGCTGTTTGAAAATCTGACTGAGGTTAAAATACAATGGATGTTCGAATGGTTCCCTACTGCCGATTTCATCGCCCGATCCAGGGACACACCATTTCTGATACTGATTGGTTTAAGAGAAACCTACCCATATGTCTCCCTCCGGGTCATGAGACAGGCTGGTAGGAAGCAGGTTATACCAAGGGTCGACAAGATGAGTCACTTCCGGGCTGACTTTCAAGCTGATGACAGTCCCTATAAGTGCCAAGCTCAGCATATGTGGCATTGCAAGATTATCATGGGAAGAGATACTATCGAGCCAGACAGATACCATGCTGGCTGCACCCCATACTATTCAGGATGGCTGGAGGATAATCACAATGGTCTGGGCCAACCTGGGTTTGTTCGAGGTCACAGGATCATTGATGAAAAGGCTGAAGCACAGGTCAAGTACAACCAATTGCGCAAGAGGATTTGGGAATGCGAGAGTGAGGACTGGGAAATTCAAGAAGCCCATCAAAAGTTGATTGAAGAATGGAAGGATATGGCTGTCAGCGCCAACAAGCGACTAGGGTATTTGGAGCGGGGTTTAGTAGAGTTGGAAAGGAAGTTCATCCAAAGGATTGAAAACTGCCAGAACGCTAAGGGAAATGAAGGAGGACACTTGGCTAGAGCCTATTTGCTGCTGGGACTGCGTGAGCTGGTGAAGCTGTTCGATGGAGCTAAAGATGCCGAGTCTGGGGAAGGTCTTTCTGGGACCAAGTAGTTAGGAGTTTTTTCTTTTGCTTTAAAAATGTAATAAGGCTAACGACCATTAGTGACATTTTATTTTCTGCTATTTTAGTGTCGTTTTGGGATTCGTCTTATTTTATCAATAAAATGAGGCATTTAGAATTATAAGTTGTCCAAATCAACTTGTCGCTAGGCCTACCTTGGGCAAAATGAGGCTCCAAAATTAGGACACGATTTATATTCTTGCACTATGTGTTTAAATATTGCAATGTTTTCTTCTCATGATCCGCACTAACTTGCTACCTTTTTTGTTTTAACCTTTTGTGTATTCCCCTCCCTACAGGTTAGTTCGTGCACTCTGGCATCGTCATCATACTCCACAAGATCTAAGGGCCCTCCACCTCCTCCTCCTCTGAGTCCCATCAGAAACAAGAACAAGGGAAAGATGGAAGATTTGAGTAACATCAGAAAAGAGAACTCAGTTGAAAGGGTAAAGGTTCCTCAGGGTATTCAGGTTTCCAAGGAAAATAACTCCCAACTCGAACAGAAGTTATTGAAGTTTCAGGAAGAACTGGACCAAGTTCGGAACTTGGCGAATTTGTCATTTTCCCTCACTACCCCAAATGTCAACTTTGCCAACACTCAAAACCCCACACCTCCACAAAGCATCCCAAAACCACAAAACTAACCCGCTCCCCATCACCACTGCAACACATGCCACACTTCAAGCAACACCCCACTACTCATTCCTGAACCACTAAACTCCACAAATGATCATCCCCAAAACACCCCTATCTATGTGGAAACCACACCACACTATACTCAACCTATTTCAAGGACACCTGAGTCTGATAACAAAGACTCTCTTATCAGGAATCTGGCCGCGAAACTCAAGAAGCTGACTAGCAGAATTCGGGGTGTTGAAGGAAGCAAGGGGATCGAGGGATTGAACTACGAGGACCTTAACATACAACCAGATGTCAAACTGCTCGACGGGTACAAACCTCCTAAGTTCGAAATGTTTGACGGTACCGGGGATCCGAGAGTTCATCTAAGGACATACTACAGCAAGTTGGTCGGAGTCAGGAGGGACGAAAAGATTCGCATGAAACTCTTCATAAGGAGTCTGAAGGGAGATGCTTTGTCTTGGTACATCAACCAAGGCCCAAAGAAGTGGTCAAATTGGGTAAGTATGGCATCCGATTTCATGGACAGATTCAGGTTCAACACGAAAAATGCACCAGATGTGTTCTACATCCAGAACTTAAAGAAGAAACCCACGGAGACATTCCGCGAGTATGCTACTCGTTGGAGATCAGAAGCTACTAAGATCAAACCGATTTTAGAAGAAGAACAAATGAACAGGTTTTTCGTCCGAGCTCAAGACCCCCAGTACTTTGAAAGGTTAATGCTAATTGAAAGCTAGAAATTTTCCGACATCATCAAGCTAGGGGAAAGGATCGAGGAAGGTATCAAAAGTGGTATGGTCACTAACTTTGAAGCTTTGCTGGACACCAACAAGGCTCTACAGTCTGGTGGCACGTCCAAGAAAAGGGACGTGAGCACCGTGATGGTTGCACAGAGAACAAAATCCCCAATCGAATATCAAACCTACCCAATACCTCCACTCACATATCAACCTACCCCAAATTACCAAGCACTCTCGCCCTCCTACCAAGATTCACCACCTATTTACCAATCTCCTCCACCTCCCACATATCAGCCTACTTCACCCAGATATTCCCAACCCGCACATGTCTACCAAACCTACAATACTCAACCCTCTCACTATCAATCACCTCCCACCCGCCAAAACTTTCCTAGACCCCGACCAAACTTCGACCGTAGACCCCCCAAAAAGTATACCGCCATTGCCGAACCTATCGACCAGTTGTATGAAAGGTTCAAAGCTACTGGTTACATCACCCCTATCCCTGCCGTAAATCCTGAAAACTCCTCCCAATGGGTCAACCCAAACAAAACCTGTGCATACCATTCCGGCATGAAGGAGCATACCATTGATGAGTGCCGCTCTCTGAAGGATAAGATCCAAGCTTTACAAGATCATCATAGCAAAGGAGCCAGCTCCAAATGTCCGCAACAACCCTCTACCTGACCACAAGGGTGGAGGCGTTCACATGATTGAGATAGAGGACGATTGGGACCCCAAAAGATCAATCGGATGGATCGCTGAAGGTGACGAGCAAAAGAAACCAACGGTCACACTTAATCCGATTGTGGTCCAGATCCAGCCTTCTCTACAGACGCCTGTACCATTCGAAGTGGTTGTGTTACCATCCAAGGCAAAGGTGCCCATTTCGGTGGACATGACAGCCATAACATCGTTCCATACGAAGGCCATACCATGGGATTACACCACTGAGGTGAGAAGGAAAGGGAAAACTAAATCTAGAGAAGAAATCGCAGCACAGGGTATGACAAGAACCGGCAGAGTTTATACCCCAGAACATCTAGCCGAGTCCAGTAAGCAGGCCTCTGGACGATTAACCATCACTGAAACTAGATCTGATGATCTCTGGAGGAAGATACAAGCCAAAGAGTATTCAGTCATTGGTCAGTTGAACAAAACGCCAGCCTAGATCTCTATCTTGGCTCTGCTATAAAGTTCTGACGCACATAAGAACGCCTTATTGAAGGTGCTGAGCGAGGCATATGTACCCAGCAACATAACTGGAGGAGAAATGGCAAACATGGTAGGGCAAGTATTGGAGAGTCACAAAATCACTTTCCACGAAGATGATCTGCCACCTGAAGGGATAAGCCACAACAAGGCATTGCATATCACTGTGCAGTACGAAGATCATTTCATCACCAGAATCCTGATTGACGGAGGGTCCAGGTTCAATATTTGTCCATTGGTGACACTTAGAACATTGGGAAAGAGCCTGCATGAGATCAAGGATGGAGCAATCAATGTCAAAGCTTTCGATGGATCCCAAAGGTCCACTATTAGGGAAATCAGTTTGTGTCTGCAAATGGGACCGACTTGGTTCGACGTTGACTTTCAAGTGATAGACGTCCCAGCATCTTACAACTTGCTATTGGGATGGCCCTGTATCCATGCCGCTGGGGCTGTAGCATCAACCCTACATCAAGTAGTGAAATTCGAGTGGAATCGCCAAGAGGTAATTATTCACGGTGACGGTAGCAATCCCATATACGGTCGCCAAACCATCCCAGACATCGGAGGAAGAAGGAAGATAGGCAGAGAAACCTACCATCATATTGAGCGAGTCAACGCCGTGGACAAGGACAAATTGTGAGATAACAAAATTGAAAGTATACTGAATTGGTGTGGATACAAACCTGGCAAGGGACTTGGCAAGAATCTCCAAGGAATCGCTAAGCCTATCAAGTTGAAGAAACACGGTACCACTTTTGGTTTGGGATATGAATACACTTGGGAGGAGTTCAACCACTGGTCGCCACCATGGCGCAGTCCCTACTACCAGTTGGAGCATCCGATACCCCGCTTAGAGCAGACCTTCCAGCCAGCCAATGTCATATATCGGTCAGAAGAAGAGAAAGAACTGGCGGCGATGAGGAATTTGTTTTTGGAAGATGATAATATGGACTGTTGTGTCATTTTTGAGGAGGAGGGGGAGGAAGGCCCTTCTATACAAGCGGTGAGCTGAGGGGCACGCCTCAACAATTGGTTCATCAGAACCACCAGGGCCCGAAAAGCTTCAGGGTAGCAAAGCTGAACAAAGCACCATGCATTATCTTTATTTTTCGCTAATTGACTTTCTTTCCGCATTTTTAATATTGAAATAAGAGCCCCAATGTTCAAAACAATTATGAAATTTACCAAAGCATTTCAGTTTCTTATAAAATCTTTCTCTTATTACTTTTTATCATTTACTTTATTTACACAGCATTACTATTACTTATCTTGATGAACCGATGATTGTGACATGCAACGAGACAACGCAACAAATGGATATAGACTCAGAAGAAGATGGTATACCATAAGAGGTTGTTAAAGAGGTTGAGGATTTTGAGAACAGACCTAACTCAAACCTAGACGAAACTGAGATTGTCAACCTGGGAGATACAGAAAATGTCAAAGAAACGCGCATCAGTGTTCATCTGTCACCATCAGAAAAGAAAGAGTACACGGAATTTCTAAGGGGATATGAGGACATATTCGCCTAGTCTTATGATGACATGACTGGTCTCAGTAGATCTATTGTAGCTCACAAACTGCCAACAGATCTGACATGTCCACCAGTAAAACAAAAGCGCAGGAAGTTCAAACCTGACATGAGTTTGAAAATCAAGGAAGAAGTCACCAAGCAAGTCAAAGCCAAGATTCTCAGGGTAGTAGAGCATCCAACATGGTTAGCCAATATTGTCCCAGTGCCGAAGAAGGACGGGAAGGTTAGAGTCTGTGTCGACTACCGGGATCTCAACTAGGCTAGTCCAAAAGACGACTTCCCCTTGCCGAACATACACATTCTAATTGACAATTGCGCCAAGTATGAACTACAATCGTTTGTTGATTGTTTTACTGGGTATCATCAGATATGGATAGATGAGGAAGACGCGGAGAAAACGGCTTTCATTACGCCGTGGGGGATGTATTGTTACAAGATGATGTCGTTCGGGTTAAAGAATGCTGGGGCCACCTACATGAGGGCCATGACTGCTATTTTCCATGACATGATACACAAAGAGATCGAGGTATATGTACACGACGTCATCATCAAATCAAAGAGAGCCAATGACCACATGGAAGATCTGAGGAAGTTCTTCAACAGACTAAGAAGGTACAATTTGAATCTGAATCCTGCCAAATGTGCATTTGGGGTTCCTGCCGGAAAACTACTTGGATTCATTGTGAGTCATCGAGGAGTAGAATTGGATCCGTCAAAGGTCAAAGCCATCCAAGAATTGCCACCACCAAAGAACAAGAAAGAGGTTATGAGTTTCTTGGGAAGACATAACTACATCAGCCGTTTCATAGCTCAATCCACTATCATTTGTGAGCCAATTTTTAAGATGTTGAAGAAGGACGCCGCTACCAAATGGACGGATGATTGTCAGAAAGCCTTTGATAGAATCAAGGAATACCTGTCAACGCCACCAGTTTTGGTCCCGCCCGAGCCAGGTAGACCTATGTTACTCTACCTTGCAGTATTGGATGGAGCTGTCGGTTGTGTTCTAGGGCAGCATGATGAAATGGGAAGAAAGGAGCAGGCCATCTATTATCTCAGCAAGAATTTCACCCCATACAAGGCACGATATTCTCTATTGGAACGCACCTGTTGTGCTCTGACTTGGGTAGCTCAGAAGTTGAGACACTATTTCTGTGCCTATAATACTTACCTCATATCAAGAATGGATCCTTTGAAGTACATCTTTCAGAAGCCCATGCCCACTGGCAAGCTAGCCAAGTGGCAAATCCTACTGAGTGAATTCGACATTATTTACGTGACTTAGAAGGCAATCAAAGGACAAGCACTAGCAGATCATCTTGCTAAAAATTCCGTGGATGGAGAATACGAGCCTCTAAAGACGTATTTTCCTGATGAAGAGGTATCTTTCATAGGGGAAGATATTTCAGAACCCTATGATGGTTGGAGAATGTTTTTCAACGGAGCAGCAAACTTCAAAGGAATTGGCATAGGAGCGGTCCTAGTATCAGAAACCGGCCAGCATTATCAGGTGTCTGCCAAGCTCAGGTTCCCGTGCACCAACAACATGGCCGAGTACGAAGCCTGCATATTAGGGCTCAAGATGGCCATTGACATGAACATTCAGGAATTGCTAGTGATCGGAGATTCAGACCTGCTTATACATCAGGTCCGAGAAGAATGGGCAACCAAGAACTCAAAGATACTCCCTTATCTGCATCGTGTACAGGAATTGAGGAAGAGGTTCACAAAGATAGAGTTCCAACATGTTCCCAGAGTTCAGAATGAGTTTGTCGATGCATTGGCTACCCTATCGTCCATGATACAGCACCCAGACAAGAACTTCATTGATCCTATTCCGGTAAAGATCTATGATCATCCAGCTTACTGCACTCATGTAGAAGAAGAAGCGGACGGAAAACCTTGGTTTCATGATATCAAGGAATATTTGATGAAAGGAGAATATCCAGAACTCGCAAATCCTACTCAGAAACGCACACTTCTAAGATTATCTAACAACTTGTTTCATAGCGGAGGAATCCTATATAGAAGGACTCTTGATTTGGGGTTACTAAGGTGTTTCGACGCAAAGCAAGCATCCAGGCTATTAGAGGAAATTCATGCAGGGACCTGCGGTCCGCATATGAATGGCTTTGTCTTAGCCAAGAAAATACTCCGAGCTGGTTATTTTTGGATGACTATGGAAATGGACTGCATCTAGTATGTTTGAAAATGCCATCACTGTCAGATACATGCAGACATGATAAACGTGCCTCCAAACGAGCTTACTGCAACAAGCTCGCCATGGTCGTTCGCCGCTTGGGAATGGATATTATCGGACCTATCGAGCATGCAACATCAAACGGGCACAGGTTCATTATAGTGGCAATTGATTATTTCACCAAATGGGTTGAAGCAGCATCATACAAAGCAGTGACTAAGAAAGTGGTAGGAGATTTTGTCCGCGACCGTATTGTTTGTCGGTTCGGAATTCCGGAGTTCGTCATCACTGATAATGGTTCCAATCTCAATAGTGACCTGATGAAAGCCATGTATGAAACCTTCAAGATCAAACACAAGAATTCTACAGCTTACAGACCTCAGATGAACGGAGCTGTAGAAGCCGCCAATAAGAATATCAAGAAGATACTAAGGAAGATGATAGAAAAGCATAAGAAGTGGCATGAGAAGTTATCATTTTCCTTGTTGGGATACCGCACCATAGTCCGCACATCAACCGGGGTAACTCCCTATATGTTGGTTTATGGTACAGAAGCAGTCATTCCCACCAAGGTAGAAATTCCATCCTTAAGAATCATATAGGAAGCCGAACTTGACGATACAGAATGGGTTGAGAGTCGCTACGAGTAGCTAGCTCTTATAGACGGAAAGAGAATGAATGCAGTTTGCCACAGTCAACTCTATTAGAACAGAATGTCCAGAGCCTTCAACAAAAGAGTCAAGCCAATTCAGTTTACACCGGGGCAGCTAGTGTTAAAGAAGATTTTCCCACATCAAGAGGAAGCCAAAGGGAAGTTCTCTCCCAACTGTCAGGGTCCATACGTGGTTCACCGGGTCCTCACCGGAAGAGCCCTCATACTGGCAGAAATGGACGGTGAAGTTTGGCCGAAGCTGATCAATTCAGATGCAGTGAAGCGATACTATGTGTAACTCTAATGATTTCCTGTATGATGTAATTTGAACTACGCCTTACATGATTCCCGTTTAATAGGGGATACGTAGGCAGCCCTGTGAGTTCGGTCATAATTCAATAAAATTTTCATACCCCCTTCCCCCCGCTATTGGAAACTGGGGCAGAATTTTGAGGAGGACCCTCAAAATTTCGAAGTGATTTCAGCCATTCGACGCAAGCAGCAGCAGCCCAGTAAACTGGGGCAGAATTTTGAGGAGGACCCTCAAAATTCCAGAGCGAGAGAAGTTGTTGTATCTTGGACCACATCGCAGTCGTCAGTTCATCTAAAGAAAACTATTCTTAATTATGTATTTATCGACATATTTCTTTACTAAATCATGCATGTCTGCTAACAAAGTTGCTTCGTTTAGCAATGCTACCCCAATGATACGCCCAATATCATCGAAACGGAGCCGAGCAGGTTAAGCAGAGCTAGCGGGAACATGAACTAACCTCCCCTCTTTACAAAACTCACGATTTTTCTTTGAATGCAGTCAGTTGAGTTGCAAAATCATCAAATATACTATACACTCACGAGACTCACATTGCTCAGAAATACAACACTCAGAATCGTTGCACTTACTCGCAGCTGCTATCCACATGCAGTGCTCCCAGCAGACATAGTATCCCCAGCAGTCGCAATATCTCGATCCGCTATCAGCTAAGAAAATTCTATCATCATTTTGCTCTTTTACTCCTTGCATAAGGCTACCTTTCTGCCTTCCGAGACTAAGCATTGTCTCCATCTGCATTTCTCTGCATTGCATACGGCTACCTTTCTGCCTTCCGAGACTAAGCATTGTCTCCATCTGCATTTCTCTGCATTGCATACGGCTACCTTTCTACCTTCCGAGACTAAGCATTGTCTCCATCTGCATCTCTCTGCATTGCATAAGGCTACCTTTTTGCCTTCCGAGACTAAGCTTTGTCTCCATCTGCATTTCCTGCATTGCATAAGGCTGCCTTTCTGCCTTCCAAGGTTAAGCTCTACCTCCATCTGCATTTCTCTGCATTGCATAAGACTACCTTTCTACCTTCCGAGGTTAAGCTGTACCTCCATCTGCATTTCCCTACATTGCATAAGGCTGCCTTTCTGCCTTCCGAGACTAAGCATTGTCTCCATCTGCATCTCTCTGCATTGCATAAGGCTACCTTTCTGCCTTCCGAGACAAAGCTTTGTCTCCATCTGCATTTCCTGCATTGCATAAGGCTGCCTTTCTGCCTTCCGAGGTTAAGCTCTACCTCCATCTGCATTTCTCTGCATTGCATAATACTACCTTTCTGCCTTCCGAGGTTAAGTTGTACCTCCATCTGCATTTCCCTACATTGCATAAGGCTGCCTTTATGCCTTTTGAGACTAAGCATTGTCTCCATTTGCATTTCTCTGCATTGCATAAGGCTACCTTTCTGCCTTCCGTTGCTAAGCTGTCTCCATCTGCATTTCTCTGCATTGCATAAGGCTACCTTTCTGCCTTCCGAGACTAAGCTTTGTCCCCATCCTGCATGGCTGAAATATCGCCACTTTATCAGTCTTGCATGGCTAAAATATCGCCACCTTTTATTTACGTCTTGCATGGCTGAAATATTGCCACCTTTTATTTACGTCTTGCATCGGCTGAAATATCGCCACCTTCGGCATTTCATGGGCTGAAAGATCGCCAAATTGTCCAAAGGCGTCATTGTTCGGAGGCACCATTTGCATAGCCCGAGAATGCCATGTCATGGCCTAAGGACCCCAGTTTATCTTTTGCATATCATTATTCAAAGGCATCATAGTTCGGAGGTATCATTCTCATAGCCCAAGAACATCATTTCATAGCCTGCGAATCCTTTATCATATGCTTCATGGCCCAGGACGTCATAGTCCGAGGACGTCATCCTAACCGTCCTAAGACAGCATTCATGGTCCAATGGGAACTTGCATCACGTTTAAATTTATGAACAATATATGGTCATTCGCAGGTAAACCGGCTAGCAACGGCCGTCTCAGCAGGGGTGATCTCACTCCAGTTCCCACAGCTTATCACACTCTAACCATCCTTCCCAACCTGAACATCGCGTCCGTCTTTCGAAATCTCCATCGACATATTCTGTCAATGAATCCTGAACTACATATGGGTTGATTCTTGTAAGACCAGGGATATGTAGGTAGCTCAGGAACCACAGCTCGGCCAAAATTCTTCAAATCGTTTCATTCGGTCAAAATTGGTCATCATATCTTTACCCGGCAACTCTTTCATCCTTTCTGGGTAACGAGGGGCAGTTGTTGATACCCAATTTTTCCCTATGTATTTTTATACAAAATACTTTCAAATTAAGCATGCCCAAGAGTTTTGGTATTTTTTCCTAATTTTTAAAGATTTTTAAAAACAATTTATTGTCTATTTTAGCATTACAAAATCCATAATTATTCCCAAAATCATCAATTTTGGTGAATAATTTATTTTATTTCCATATTTATACCAAAATATAGTTAAGATAATTTCTTGTATATTTTTACAAATTTATTTGGTATTTTAAAAGCTAAATTGCATATAATTGCAATTCTAGCCTACTTTAAGATTAATAGCATTTTATAATTGTAAAGTTGGTTCCAGTATTTTTTAAATTGATTTTTATATATTATTATTGGCTCAGTACTTTTAATTTGCTTTTAAAATCATTTTTACTATTTTTTATAAAATAAAAGGAAAAACTGGCTATTTAACAGTTAGCCCCATGTCATTTCAATTACAGCCCTTACATTGACCCAATCCTAACCCCAACCGGACCGGCCCATTTTTTATTTGACCCAACCCATAACCAATCCAAACGACCCTACCCGGTTCCCACCTACCCTCTTAAATCTAGGTCGTTGATCATACAGATCAACTTCCATAATTAAACCCAAACGACTACCCTAATCCCCTCATTCTCACTTGACCCGCCGCCATGAAACCCTACGTCTCTCAAACTCTCTCAAAACTCTTCGGAACCCTAATCGTCTCCTGCCCCTTTTCAACCACCACTTCACTGGAGTCCATGGTTTCTCAGACCATGGATGGTCTATACTCATCCCTCTCCACCATTAGACCTTGGGTGTTCGAGGTTTTGAAGTTTGACCTCGATGGTTCTCTTTCATATATTCTTATATCTTGGGTTCTATGGCTTCTCCGGCCTCTACTCCGGCATATTCAGGCCTCAGGAACCTGATTCTCACTCATCCGACTCAAAATCGGACCTTCTTCTAAGCCTTTCTCATTTCTAGGGTTTCTTCGAAACCCTAAGCTATTCGAGGTTCTTTCTCTGTTTGTTTGATTAGATCTATGTTGTATCTATGCTTTACTTGACATTTAAAGTGTTTTTCCTAAATTTTCTTTTCAAAATCGTTTGTCTTCGATTTAGAGTTTCTGAAAGGTTTTTTTTTCAAAAACATCTTTCTGATTCTTCTTCTTCTTTTCTTTATGTGTGTTTGTATATATCATGCTCGTGTGACTTCTTTTTACTACACATGTACTATTCTTCTACTTTTCTTTTATACATGTTACTTCTGTGCTCACATGAATATCCTTGTTGTATTTTCATTACTCTTCTACTATACGTGTTTACTGTTAAGTTCTTCGATTTTGTTTGCTTTACTGGACTATGTTCGTGTTATTTCTAAATGTGTTTCATCTACCGCTTCTTAAGTTTGTATCACTTTTTCTTATGAACTTGTATAAGTTCTGAGTTTTTCTCAAAACGTGTTCTCTATGCTCTCGACTGTGTGTCATGTCTGTTTGTTTCTCATAAGTCTTTGAAAAAGACTCCTGAGCCTCTATCGAGTGGCTTGCCTTCTCATCTCTATTGTCTGACTCAGTTCGAAACCCTAGGATTTGGGGGTTTTCTTTGGCAAGTTTGATTTTGTGTTCGGGTTAGGGTTCTACTTTGGGACCCTGAACTCTTAGACTCATTATGAGTCTACAAACTGAACTTGTATCCTTTTGCTTATGATTCTGAACCTTTCTATGTTACTCTTTTCTAAGTAACAGGACAGCTCCTTCTTGATTCACATATTTGTGATCTTTATATATGAGAAATTCTTCTTTCCAAAGGGTTTTGCCAACTATTGATTGATTCCGAATTCCTTTTAATAGGGTTAGATTGATTATTACTGATTTTCTCTAATTGAACCTTCTTTACCTTTTCCTGACTGGGTTCATTCGAACAAAGCCTGCGATTTCGAGTTTTTACTGGTTGTGTGATTAATTCCCTTTGCTTATTTTTTTCACAAACCGTGTACCATTGGACTTTTGCCTTAAATAAACCCTGTGTATTTACCCTTCTTGTGTTACTTTGGAAAAGATTTTAATCCAATTCTTTCCTTAATTGCCTTCTACCCGTTTGAAATCAGAATCCTTTAACTAAAGGGAGATTTTGTGTGATTGATTGCAGACCTATTTTCTTACCTTTTCTTACTTGCCTTCTTCAATATAAAAGGGGACTACCCTTCTTCACTTTGACAGACTTCGAATTCAATACTTTACTCACACACCTCTCAATTACAGTACACTTTCAATAGTCTACTCTCTTCTAAGATCTTTTGTACTGTTTGCTTGCAATTTGGTTTACAAGACTTCAGCTTTCACTTATTTGTTTCCCTAAACTAGTATGTCTTAATTTTGATTTCAGCACCATCCCTGTGTGTTTACTTTACAGTTGCTACACTCCTGTCTACTTTGTTGTCCATGTTCTATACTGAATATGCTACTCTCTCTTTGCATCGACAGTACATGTTTGTTGTGAATTCCCCATATCCCTACTCCCTTCATGTGTTTGACTTAAGGTTCAGGCCTGACAATATCCAAATTGCTGCTCATGTCTGGACCTGATCCTTAATGGATCCTAACTCCCAATAAATGTGGCTAACAGGCTAGTCAGGGGTGTGCCAGAACTCCTAATTGCTGGGCATGACCACCAGCTTGCCATGGCCTTCCCTAATTCCCCCTCTATGCACTTGCACTTTCTCTTAGATTCTAAGTTCTACTTCCCTCCTATGAGCCTTGCCTTGGGAGCCTTGAGTTCCCTTTGAACTTGGAAATTAGAGGGCTGGCCATTCCTCACTGCTATAATTCTGTAATATAATTGGGTGTAAGCACTGCATGGAGTTCACAAAGCTCCTTGGAACTTTGACACACCCAAAAGATGAGAAAGGCTTTGGGAATATGATCCTAGAAGTTGGTTTATCTCATATTATTAGACTTTGAGTCTTAATTAGGCTGTTCAGATGTAGTTGGAATTTCTGATGTAATATACTTTTTCTAGATTCATTCAAGTGGTAATAATTTGTAATAACTATGGGGTGTATAGTAAAATGGGGGAGGGTCTCTCAAGTTAGGCATATGGGGTAGATATCATGCTTTAGGTTTTATTTCTGAAATCACAACATTTTCGTTTATATATCTGCATTTAGAAATTCTGCCTGTAAGATTGTTTTATTATGCATTTAGAAATCCTGCCTATAAGATTGTTTCATTTCAGCATCAGAAAATGTGTCTATAAGTTTCTATACTGCTGCATATAGAAATCATGACTATAGGCTTCTGCACTTCTGCATATACACATTAGGCAAACAGTCTATAGGTTAAAATAATCAATTGCATCCTAGACACCATGCTTATAGGACTTTTGCACTTACGTAACCGTTTTAAACCAATGACACTTAAAGATCATGCCTATAGAGAAAATCAGTTGAATCAGTTTCGTTTCTAATCTAAAATCAGTCATAAGTCCGTATATTTTCGTTTATAAAACCAACATCCTTTCGTAAAAAATTAGTGTACTCTGTTAGATATCATGCATATAGGTCTCACTTAGGCAAACTACTAGGTAATTAACCAACTGTATCAGTTTTGATAACTACATCCAGACAGGGCTAATTCGGACTCCTCATCTGGAAAATATGTGATAAATCAGCCTGTCCTACGCCTTAATTTATTAAAGACCTAACCAGTACTTGTAAGTCATGCTAAATAACTTGTTGCTTTGAATGAGGAGGCCTACTTGAGCCTTAATTGCTATTTGTTCACCCTTTAACTGTTGTTTGTTTTTTTTTTTGCTTGTCGCCTAGATTTTTATCCTTTTGAAACTTTCAAAAAACCCCAACTCCCTCCCCTTTAGGATTAATAGTCTCAAATGCCTCAGGGACTGATAGAATCGGGACGGGTAATAGCATGCAATAAGTAACGACACCATTCTGCGCTATAATACCTTAACGGGGTGGGAAGGGTAGCTAGGGATATGATGACCGGTGTGCTAACACCACGTGTAGCCCCTCTTTTGAGGAGTGATTACCAGGTATTGCATTGATGTGATCCATATTAATCATAAACCTAGGACCCCCCCCCCCCTTCCCTCTTATTTGTTTTCCTCTTTTCCTTGTAGAATTGTTTAAATCTTTCATCAAATTCCTACCCCTTTTTACCCTTTCTCAAGTTTCGACTTACTTGCAATGTTGTATGTGAACCCCTTCTTACTTGAGCCCTTAATTGCTTATTTGATTATGTGAAGTCATAATTGTAACATGGCCGGGAACCACACTAGTGGATCTTGAGGGGTACCTAACACCTTCCCCTCGAGATAATTTCTAGCCCTTACCCAAACTCTAGTTCTTAAAACTCAAACCCTTTTTAGTGTCCTAATGCACTTAATCATTAGGTGGCGACTCTTCAAATTCAAATACCCAATTCCCAAAAGGGAATGAGTTGTCCTCCCAAATGTCACAAGCCCGATTTTGCTTTTTTTTTTAGAAAAAGGGGGCGCGACACTACTATGACAAGCTTGTCGGGGTTGGAAAGGATGAAAAGATTCAAATGAAGCTCTTTATGAGGAGCCTTACTGGGGACGCTTTGTCTTGGTATATCAGCCAGAATCCCAAGAAATGTCCAATTGGGTAAGCATGGCATCGGATTTCATGGACAGGTTCAGGTTCAACATGGAGAATGCACTAGATGTCTTCTACATTCAGAATCTTAAGAAGAAACCTACTAAGACTTTCCGCGAATATGCTACTCGTTGGAGGTCGGAAGCCCCCAAGGTCAGGCCCGCTTTGGACGAAGAACAGATAACACATTATTCGTCAAGGCACAGGATCCACAATATTATGAGAGACTAATGGTCATCGAAAATCATAAATTCTCTGATATCATCAAGCTCGGGAAAAGGATCGAGGGAGGAATCAATAGCAGGATGGTAACGAATTTCAAGGCATTGGGAGCCACGAATAAGGCACTTCAATCAGGTGACATATCAAAGAAGAAAGGGGTTGGAATAGTAATGGTGGCCCAGGGCCCAAAAACTCTACTCACATATCAAGCACCTCTACCCACCTACCAGACACCTATCACACACCTCCACCCATATACCAAGAATCTCCACCTACATACCAAGCATCTCTACCTACATACAAAGTATCACCACCTACATATAAATCTTTATCTCCCAGATATTCTCAACCAGCCACTGTCCATCATACCTATAATTCCCAACCATCCCACTTCCAATCACCACCGACTTGCCAAAATTATCCAAGGCCAAGACCCAACTTCGATCGCAAGTCGCCCAAACAATACACCGCCATTGCTGAGCCCATCGACCAATTGTATAAAAGGTTAAAGGCCGCAGGTTACGTCACCCATGTTCCCACTGTGGCACTAGAAAATCCATCCCAATGGGTCAATCCGAACAAAACTTGTGCATACCACTTTGGTATGAAAGGGCACACCACTGTTGAGTGCTGAACATTGAAGGATAAGATCTAGACACTCATTGACAACAAGGTCATACAAGCGAAGGAAACCGCACCTAATGTCTGCAACAATCCCCTCCCTGATCATAGAGGTAACGATGTACATGTTATAGAAACAAATGAAGAATGAGATCCTGAGGGGTCAATCGGGCTTATCCAAGAAGGCGATGACTTTAAGGTTGTAGTTAAACTTATTCTTATCGTGGTTTAGACTCAGACACCTATTGATGTTAAGGTAACTACATCAGTTCCATTCGAGGTAGAAGTAGCTCCGCCCGTAGCCACCTTCGCTCCATTTCAAGTAGAGGTGGTCACACCTTTAACTGTGATGGTGTCAACCGCAGCCCCATTCAACTCAAAAGCAATACCCTGGGATTATGTTGCTGAGGCTCGGTGAAAAGGAAAGACTAAGATAGAGGAATCTGACGTCGCACATGGAATGACTAACACTAGAAGAGTCTACACACCTGAACACCTGGGAGGTTCAAGTAAGGATGCCACTACTAGGCATCCGGTCATTAAGACCGGTCCGGATGATCTATGGTGGAAAGTACAGGCAAAAGAATATTATGTTGTTGACCATCTGAACAAAGTCTAGATATCTATCTTGTCTCTATTACAGAATTCAGAGGCACACAAGAACGCCTTGATAAAAGTACTGAGCGAGGCTTATGTACCCAATAATATCACTGGTGGAGAAATGGCCAACATGGTCGGTTAGGTGTTGGAAAGCCACAAGATTACCTTCCAGAAAAATGAGCTAACGCCTGAAGGTTTAAATCACAATCGAGCATTGCATATCATAGTAAATTTTGAAGACAAATTCATTGCTAGGGTCCTAGTTGATGGAGGTTCGAGTCTAAATATTTGTCCACTGGATACCCTGAAAAAGTTGGACAAAGGCTTCCATGAAATACGATCGGAAGCATGATGTGAAGGCTTTTGATGGGTATCAGAGGGCCACGATCGAGGAAATCAACCTTTGTTTGTAGATGGGACCAACATGGTTCGATGTTGAATACCAACTATTTAACATACCAGCCTTATATAATCTTTTGTTGGGCCGCCAATGGATCCATGCTGTTGGAGCCATTCCCTCCACACTATATCAAGTCGTAAAATTCAAATGGAACCATCAGGAGGTAATCATTCATGTAGATGGAAGTAACCCCATCTATACTAGTCAAACCATCTCGACCATTGGACATAGAAAGAGGCTAGGAGGGGAAACCTATCATCACATTGAACAGGTCAATGCCGTCGAGAAGATAAGTGGTGAGTAACAAAATAGAAAGCATACTAGCATGGTCCGGATATGAACCTGACAAAGGGTTGGGAAAGAACCTCCAAGGTATCATCAAGCCGATACGGCTGAAAAATCATGGTACCAACTTTGGGCTCGGATACCAGTATATATGGCAAGAGTACAGGGAGTGGTCGCCTCCATGGCGTGGACCGTATTACCCTCTTGAGCTACCGATACCATGTTTGGAACAAGCTTTTCATCAGGCAGACACAATATGGGGAACTACAGAAGAAGAAGCACTAGCTGGACTAAAGGATTTATTCTTGCAAGATGAGGATATGGACTGCAGTGCCATAATTGAGGAGGATGAGGAAGAAGGCATCACCATTCAGTCTACGGCAGATGGAGCTTTTCTCAGAAACTGGACCGCCACACCATCCCGATCCCGCCGAGTCCTTGGGTAGCTTGGCAGAATTTATAGCCGTTCTAGGCATTTTAAATTTCCAGCAATTTTGTTTTAAGATTTCTTTGTTTCAAAATAAATGCTTGATCCACCGAGCCAAGCTTTGTTTGAACAATCTTCTCAGTTTAAACAAATGCATTTGTCCTTTATCATTATTCATTACTATTTTTATACTTTTCCCTTCTACAGTGTTATTATTACTTTTCCTGATGAACCAGTGACTGTGACATGTAATGAGGCAATGCAACATGGGGATAGTGACTCAGAGGAAGAATATGAGATACCCGAGGAAATCGTCATAGAAGTTGAGAATTTTGAGAACAAACCAAATCCAACTTGGACGAAATAGAAGCAGTAAATTTGGGAGACGTCGAGACCGTCAAAGAGCCCTGTATCAGCATTCATTTATCGCCAATAGAGAAGGAAGAGTACATCCATTTTCTAAAGGAATATGAGGATATCTTCGCATGGTCGTATGATGATATGACCGGTTTGAGCACATATGTAGTAGCTCACAAGTTGCCTACCAATCCCATATGCCCGCCAGTCAAGCAGAAACTCAGAAAATTCAAACCAGACATGAGTATAAAAATCAAGGATAAAGTTACCAAGCATATCAAAGCCAAGGTTCTTAGGGTGGTTGAGTACCCAAAATGATTAGCTAACATTTTGCCAGTTCCGAAGAAATACGTGAAGGTCTGAGTATGTGTTGATTATCGGGATTTAAATAGAGCAAGTCCCAAGGACGACTTCCCACTGCCTAATATACATATCTTGATCGATAACTGCACCAAGCATGAACTCTAATCCTTTGTAGATTGCTTCGCAGGTTATCACCAGATCTGGATGGATGAATACGATACCGAGAAGATAGCTTTTACTACGCCTTAAGGTGTATAGTGTTACAAGATGATGCCATTTGGTCTGAAGAATGCTAGAGCTACTTGCATGAGGGCCATGACAACCATCTTCCATGATATGATACACAAAGAAATAGAGGTGTATATGGACGACGTCATTATCAAATCCAAGAGGGTCGCAAATCACATAGTAGATTTGAGGAAATTCTTCGACAGGCTCAGGAGGGTACAATTTGAAGTTGAACCCCGCAAAGTGTGCATTCGGGGTTCCCGCAAGAAAGTTATTGGGATTCATTGTCAGTCGCCGAGGGATCGAGCTAGATCCGACTAAAGTCGGAGCTATTCAGGAGTTACCACCACCTAAAAGCAAAAAGGATGTGATGAGCTTCTTGAGACGGCTCAACTATATCAGCCGATTCATAGTACAGTCCACAGTAATATGTGAAGCCATCTTCAAGTTGCTGAGGAAGGATGCCGAGATAAGTTAGACCGAGGATTGTCAAAAAGCTTTTGACAAGATCAAGGAATACCTATCCACACCGCCAGTTCTGGTCCCGCCAAAACCAGGATGACCTTTGTTACTTTATCTATCCGTATTAGATGGAGCCTTTGGATATGTTTTAGGACAACATAATGAGACAGGAAGAAAGGAGCAAGCCATATATTACCTGAGTAAGAAATTCACACCTTATGAAGCATGGTATTCTTTGCTTGAACGCACTTGCTGTGCTCTGACCTGGACAGCCCAAAAATTGAGGCCTTATTTCTGTGCCTACACTACATACCTCATATCCAGGATGGATCCCCTGAAGTACATATTTCAGAAGCCCATGCCTACTGGGAAGTTGGCTAAATGGCAGATACTACTGAGTGAGTTTGACATCCTCTATGTAACTCAAAAGGTAGTCAAGGGACAAACATTGGTAGATCACCTCGTTGAAAATCAGGTAAGAGGAGAATACGAACCCTTGAAAACATATTTTCCTAATGAAGAAGTATCATTCATAGGAGAAGACATTACTGAAGCATACGGCGGTTGGAGGATGTTCTTTGATGGAGCCGCAAATTTCAAAGGAGTAGGCATTGGAGCAGTTTTGGTTTCAGAAACAGGTCATCATTATCCAGTATCTGCTAAACTCAGATTTTCCTGCACCAACAACATGGCAGAGTACGAAGCCTGTATACTAGGGCTCAACATGGCAATTGACATGAACGTTTAGGAGTTGTTGGTGATCAGTGACTCAGATTTGTTTGTACACCAGGTACAAGGAGAGTGGGCCACAAAGAATTCCAAGATATTGCCATATTTGCACCATGTACAGGAATTGAGAAAGAGGTTAACAAAGATAGAATTTCGACATGTGCCCAAAATTCAGAATGAGTTTTTCGACGCATTAGCCACTTGTCATCCATGATAATTTATCCCATTCCGGTGAGGATCCATAATCAGCCAGCATATTGTGCTCATGTTAAGGAAGAAGCAGATGGAAAGCATTGGTTCCATGGCATCAAAGAGTACTTATCAAAAAGAGAATACCCGAAGCATGCAAATCACATTCAGAAACGCACACTCCGGAGATTGTCAAATCACTTCTTCCACAGCAGAGGGAACTTGTACAGAAGAACCCCAGATTTGGGTTTACTAAGGTGTGTCGACGCAAAGGAAGCTTCTAAGCTACTTGAGGATGTGCATGCTGGGACATGTGGTCCGCACATGAATGGTTTTATCTTGGCCAAGAAAATACTCAGGGCAGGGTAATTTTGGATGACCATGGAGACGGATTGTATTCAGTATGTCCGCAAATGCTTTCAATGTCAAGTGCATGCTGACATGATAAAAGTGATGCCGAACGAGCTCAATACAACAAGATCACCTTGTCTACTCACCGCCTGGGGAATGGATGTTATCGGTCCAAAAGAACCCACTGCGTCGAACGGACACTGGTTTATTCTGGTAGCCATTGATTACTTCACAAAATGTGTAGAAGCTGCATCTTACAAATCTGTAGCCGAGAAAGTCGTCGCAGATTTTGTCAAGGATCGTATTGTCTGTCGATTCAGGGTTCTTGAGTACATTATTACTGACAATGCCGCCAACCTCAATAGTGATATGATGAAAGCTATATGTGAAACTTTCAAAATCAAGCACAAGAATTCCACCGCCTACAGACCTCAGATGAATGGAGTCGTAGAAGCCGCCAACAAAAACATTAAGAAGATACTGAGGAAAATAGTAGAAAATCACAAGCAGTGGCACGAGAATTTACCCTTTGCTCTGTTAGGGTACCATACCACAGTTCGCACGTCAATCGGGGAAACCCCCTACATGTTGATTTGTGGTACTAAGGATGTCATCACAGCCGAGGTAGAGATTCCTTCTTTAAGAGTCATGTAGGAAGCTGAACTAAGCGATGCAGAATAGATAAGGAGACGCTATGAACAATTGGACCTTATATATGGAAAGAGAATGAATGCAGTATGTCACGGCCAACTTTATCAGAATAGAATGTCCAAAGCTTTCAACAAAAGGGTCAAACCAAGACAGTTCGCACCAAGGCAGCTGGTATTGAAGACGATCTTCCTGCACCAAGATGAAGCCAAAGAGAAATTTTCTCTCAACTGGCAAGGTCTGTATATGGTTCACAGAGTACTAACAGGAGGAGTACTCATACTCGGAGAGATGGATGGAGAGATCTGGCCAAAACTAATCAATTGAGACGCAGTCAAGAGATACTATGCCTAGATTATCTCACGTTTCTTTTCTGATGTAATTAAACTACACTTAACCTGATTCCCGTTTAAGAGGGGATACGTAGGAAGCCTTATGGGTTCGGTCATATCATAATAAAATTTTCATTCCCCCCCCCCAAATCAGAAACTGGGGCAGAATTTTGAGGAGGGTCCTCAAAATTCCGGAGCAGCTGGCGCCATCACACACCTGGAAGTCAGTAATCAGTCCAGAACTGGGGCATAATTTTGAGAAGGAATCTCAAAATTCTGAAGAAGATTCAGGAGGGTCCGCCATGCACAAACGTTAAAAATCATCTACCAAACTGAGGCAGAATTTTGAGGAGGACCCTTAAAATTCCAACATAAGAGAGCTGCAATGCCTTTGAAATGTGTCACAGTCGCTAGTTCATCAAAAATTACTTGATATATCAATATGCTTCCAAAATGATTCTATTATATTAATGAATGCATATTTTTCGAAAATTCTATTTTTCATAACGGTCAGGTGATACCTAGGGAACTTTAAGGGGGCTTCCAGAGCGGAGCAAAGCAAGGCCGGCAGACGGAGCAAGAACCAACCTCCCTTCATAAAACTTAAGATTTTTCTTAGAACGCAGGCACACTTGACGTAATGGTAGCATTCGTAGGCAAAGCAAATTCACCATCCATTCGGCCTTCAGACACTGAATATACCTCCAGCTAAGACATACCCTACCCTTATCTGCTATTCTCTCGTTGCATGAGTCTAATCTTTGACTCCACATTTGCATGAGTCTAATCTCTGACTCCACATTTGCATGAGTCTAATCCTTGACTCCATATTTGCATGAGTCTAATCTCTAACTCCACATTTACATGAGACTAAGATCTCTCTCCAATCATGCATGAGTCTAATCCCGGACTCCATATATGCATAAGACTAAGCACCGCCTTCTCTTTGAATGAGACTAAGCCTTGTCTCCAATCTTGCATAAGTCTAATCCCTGACTCCATATCTGCATAAGGCAAAGCATTGCCTTCTATTTGCATGGGACTAAGCCATGTCCCGAATCTTTCATGAGGTTAAGCTCTACCTCCATATTTGCATAAGGCTAACTCCTTCTTCCCTCCTGCATAAGTCTATGCCCTGACTCCATATTTGCATGAGGCTAATCCTTGACTCCATACCTGCATGAGTCTAAGCCTTGACTCTATATTTCCATGAGGCTAATCCTTGCCTTCCCATTTGCATAAGGCAAATCCTCACATCCCCACTTGCACGGGACTAAGCATTGTCCCTTTTTGTACCAATATTGCTATATTTTCTACTACTATCTACTTGTGTTTCAATCGATCTAAGCTCTGTCCGCCACTTTACAAGACTAAACCTTGTCTTGTTACATCATATTATTGCATATCATGGGCTAAAATATAGTCAATCTATCCAAAGGCGTCATAGTCTAAAGGCACTATCCTCATAGCCGAAAGACACCATGTCATTGCCTGAGGATCTCTCGAACTTGCATATCATTATTCACAGGCGTCATGATTCGGAGGCACCATTGTCATGGCCCGAGAACACCATTTCATGGCCTGCGAATCCCTTACTAAACAATTCATGGCCCAGGATATCATGGTCCAAGGACGTCATCTTTAACCGTCCGAAGACAGCCTTCATGGCCCGAAGGGAATTTCCATCATGTTTAAATTTTCACAAATACGTTTGTAGCATCTTTTATCTACAGGTAACCAGTAGGCAACTGCTATCCTAGCAGGATCGATCTCGCTCCAGTTCCCTCAAGACGTCCTGAACCTTAACCGCTCATCGCAGTTATTTCCACATCTCGTGTTCGTTCTTGCATTAATTTCATTGGCATACTCCGCAGGTGAATCCAGAACTGCACATGGCATGATTACTGTAAAACCAAGGATATGTAGGTAACTCAAAAATCGTTGGTTGGCCTCTATCTTTCAAAACAACCCATCCGATCAAAATTGGCCATCATTTCTTTACCCGAAAACTCTTTCATCCTTCTCGGGTAAAGAGGGGAAGCTGTTGATACCCAACTTTTCCCTATATATTTTTAAATATGCATAAATACCTTCCAAATAGTATATATATGCATATATAAGTATGCACAAGGTTTTTATAATTTTTCCATAATTTTAAGGATTTAAATTAATTTATTTTCTCCCCTTTTATTCATAAAATCCCCAATAATTATTTCCCAAATTGGTGTTATGATTATTTATTCATTTAATCTCTGTACTTATGCCAAAATATGGTCGATACAGTTTTATGCATTTTTTATAATTGCATTTGGTATTTTTTAAGCTAAATTGCATATAATTGCAATATTAGCCCATTTAATGTATAATTATATTTTATATGGGTAAAATTGGTCCCTATATTTTTAAAATGATAATTACATATTTTAAATCATTTTTGTATAGAAAATTATTTTCCAGAAATTGCTTATTATTTATTATAGATTAAATGGGGAAAAGTGGATATTTAAATTATAGCTAGATTTGGCTTTCAATTCTAGCCTAATTTTAACCCATCCAAGCCCAATTCCTAATCAGATTACCCGACCTAGGCCCCAATTACCCCTACCCGACCCAAATCCATATTAAATCCTGGTCTAAAAGATCAACGGCCCTCGTCCGTTCTTACCTTTTTTAACTCTAAACACCCCAACCCTAAATCATCTTCTAAACCCACCGCTTTTGAATCCTTTGGTCTTCTCTATTCTCTCAACTTAACCATAGCCTTCTTCAACCACTGCCTCCCTCTCCGGCCATCTCTGGCGACCACCTTTCAACCCCAAGTCTCCAATGGTTCCTCCATCGCCCTGCTCATCATCTCTGAGGCATTAAAGGGCCCTAGGCCATGCCGACTTGTATCTAGGGTTGCTATTTTGGTTGTTCATAGCTTCTCCGGTGTGATTTTGAGAAAAATCACACCATATTTGTTACAATCTATGAAGTTCTAAGCAGGTTCTTCTATCTCTACCTGGGTTTCCTTTGAAACCCTAATTTTTCGTTTGTATTTCTTAGATCTGAGCCATTTTTAAACGCTTAAAGCCTGTTTATTTTATGTTCTACCCTATTGTCAAACCTCTTTTGAAAAATCATCAACTTTAAGCTGTTTTACTCTCTTTTTAAAAATTAGGATTTTTTCGTAACTTCTTCTACACTTTATTTAAACTGATTCTTTATGTTTGAAACTCCTATCCTTGCATATCTTGACTGATTATATGTTCTTACTGCTTTTTCAACTTGCCCATGTTAAAAGCCCTAATTTTTAGATCTTCTTTGTTTTGGTTCTGTGTGTTAGCATGACTACTCGATTCTTGTTAAGTTTTGTGATTACCATGATTCAAATGGGTTTTACTTAGTCCTTAGCCTACTTGTATCACTTCTATGTGATTGTATTCATCTTGATTGTTCATCTCTTGCCTTTTTCTGTCGATATTACTGACCTTGCCTGTTTGCTACGTCTGTTTGTTCTTCTCTATTTATATGTTGAAGTATATAATCATAACTCCCTCTTGATTGATCCTGATTTTCTTATTTGATGGTTTGATTGAAAGATTTTCTTTTAAAACCCTAAAATTCGGCCTCGTCTGTTTAAATGATTGAACCCCTACCTTATTTGATATGGTACTTTAATTTTTACTGAGTCATTTCCTTAGTTTGAGTTTTTTGAACTTAGTCCTAATTGGCTACCCTATGCTAACTGAACCTTGATTCTTTCCTTATTAGTCACGTACTGATTTTTCTTGCCTTATGATACTGGTTCTTACCGTTTGAATTGATTCCCTTAACTTAAGGGAGTACTTGCCTTGATTTTCTGACTGACTGATTCTGAGTTCCTTAATTACCATGCTAATATGATTCTTACCTTATTTACTACCTGTTTTCAAACTATAAATACTCTAGTCTTTCATTAACACAGACACACGAACACTAGGGTTCAAAACTATCTCTCATACTAAAAAAATCTTTACTCTCTCTCTCTCTCTCTCTCTTGTTCTATTTGCTACTGTCTAAGTTAGTCGGCTGCAAGCCAAGGCTAACTATTTGTTATCTCTTGTTCTTTCCATTCTGCTTACTCTCCTCTTCATTGGTATGTCCTAGTTTCAATTTAAAGTTCCAACAACAACATGCTTCTCTTATTGTTTCAGTTTCTCTTGTTTCTAGTTTGCTTCTATTTGTGGTTCTATTGTGAAACTTGTAGTTAAGATTTACATTATCAGCATATTATTATGCCTTCCCCTTCCTTTAGATCAGCATATTCCCTTTATGTGTGTTTCTGAGCATGTCTTACCAATAATCTCTTACTTGTTGTGTACTTACCATCCTATATCCTATGAATCCCCAAATCCCTATCACCCATCTATGTGGTTGTGTTCTTCATGACTGGTTTTGTGTATGCCAGTGTCAGCTATTTCTGAGCATGTCTAAACCAGTCCCAGACCTTTGCTGGATTATGTGTTTGCAGTCAAATGTTCTATGTATCCCAAACCCCTTGACCACTGTGTGTGGCTACTGAATTTACTTTGTTCTGTGAACTAGCTATGTGTAAACCTGTCCTAAGGTGTTTTGACTTCTGTTCATCTCTTCAAACAAGTCTCTGTTGTTTTACTATATTATTTTCAAAGGAAAAAGACTTTGGTTAAATACAGTTTCTTACTAAAACCTTTTCAACATGTGTCCATCACTTCTCACTCTACTCTTAGTCAATAAGTTCTGTCCCCTCTAGTAAGTGTACTGCCTTGGGATCCTTTTGAGAACCCTCTGAACTCTAGCATACTGAGGCTGCCCTTTCCACACCGCACTTGTTCAATCTTTGGTTACTAAGTCTAGGTGTAAGCACTGCCTGGGATCCTTGAGATCCTTAGGGAACTTTGATGCACCTAGACTCTAATTTGTTTATGGAACTGAGGCATATGAGGCCATTGGAGGCTTTGGGAAACCTGGGCCTAATTGAAGCCTCCCTATAGAATAGCTTCTTAATTTTCTATTTTACTTATGTAATTCATTCATTGGCCTGTAATATTTTGTAAATAGATATTGGGTATTTGGTAAAAAAGGGTGGGTAGATGCATACTTTTTGGGTAATACGGTTAGAAACCCTGCTCTTAGGACCTTATTTTTAAAGTCTGATTGCTTGCCTAAATAGAAAACATGCTCATAGGACTTTACTCTTTAATTTGTTTGCTTTGCCTAATAGAAATCATGTCCATAGGGCTTTACTTTTAAGTTTATTTGCTCATCAAGTAGAAACCATGTCTATAAGATTTTACATTCTTTCACGTTTAGAAACCATGCTTATAGGTCCTAAACAATCATGTCTTAAATCAGTTCAATAATAGATGTCATGCCTATAGGACTTAATTTTGATTCAGTTATAACGAGTATTTCTGTATGTTGCTGCAAATCGATTGAAATCAGTAATCCGGCTAGATATCATTCCTATAGGGATCTCTACTCGTAATACTGTCTGATAGTTTAATTTAGTCTAATAAATTAACTTGATTATGCCTAGTTCATTTCTGAATTGGTTTTATTAAGTATTAAGAATTTCCTGAAACAAGTTCTTTCAAACTGCCTCAATCTCATTAGATATCATGCATATAGGTATTAAAGAAGCCTATTTCAAAATTTGTTTGTTACTGTATTAATATAGACACCAGTATTTTGCGTATAGGCAAGCCTTTAAGGAGTTTTCAAAACTGCATTCTCTGAAACTGTCTCTATCGCTTCACGTTTTCTGGTCCTAATAGAGTCCCTAGGCAACTACTAGGGTATAACTCCTGAGTCTAAAAAAAGGTTTTGTCTGTTTCTGCATATTCACTTAGATATCCTGCTTTAGGACATTGATTAATAAAAGACCTTAACTGTGTTTGAGTAGTGCTGCTTGTATGTTTGTTTGAGGAGGAAACTCTGAGCCTCTTAATTGCTCCTATTATGTGTGAAAGTCCTAAATGTTTTGACTGTCGCCTTAGAATTTTTGTCTTTCTAAACCTTAGGGGTACGTCTAGAACTACCTATAGGTAGAGGTCCTAACTCCCTCCAGGACCATTAAAGAGGGACGGGTAACAGCACGCAATAGAAATCGTTGACCAAACACTCACTTTGCATACTCAATAAGGGGATGGAAATGGTAGATACGGGATATGATGACTACGCGTTAATGTCACGTGTAGTCGCTCATTGATATTGCGTGGGGTGATCCTACAGGATAACCAACCTAGGACCCCTTCTTGCCAAATCCTTTCTTTATTTAATCCTTGGTTTTACAACTTGTTCGAACCTTTATCTTACTACTTGAATTGTCCAATGTGCTTTACTTGATTCAACTATTTATATGGACTAATTTGTGAATATAAGTTCGGCCGGGACCCACAGTTGTGGACCAAGAGGGGTGCCTAACACCTTCCCCCACGGTTACTTTGAGCCCTTACCCTAATCTCTGGTAACGCAAACCAACCCAAGAGTTAATCGCTCTAGGTGCCCTAACGCACCATAAACTGTTAGGTGGCAACTCTTCAAATACCTAATTCCCAAAAGGAAATGAGTCATTACACCCCATGAATGTCGAAACACGGACCTCTTCCCCGTCAAAAAAGGGAGGGAAAAAGGGGGTGCAACACTCGGTACATTATTCGTACTGACGTCCCTTTTTTCTTGGGGACGCTGTATTTCATGCCCGCAGGTTTCGATAGACAAGTCGAGAGTCCTCCAAGTAGGCGATCAGCTCAACGGAAGATGTTGGTGCACTGCATTTGCTTCGGAGTTGCTTGTTTGGTCAGTATGATTTAGATGTGTATTGTTTGGTATGGCAGGGCTCTATCCCGACCTTTATGACAATTATGTATTCTTAGAGGTTTGTAGACAGATGTCATGTACGTAAAAGATTGTATGGCCTTGTCGGCCTATGTTCAGTGTACGAGTGGTTATTTTGGTCTTAGAGGCTCATATATCTTGTGTTTAAGTTGGCATTACATGTTGTGTTCTACCTACTTCGCGGGAGCCTGTACGACTCAGTTATCTATAATAGTATGATATGAAAAGATACGTTATGTTGATACTCGGTTGAGTAAGGTACCGGTGCTCGTCGCGACCCATCGGTTTGGGTCGTGACAGCAATATATTCATTCAAGTTAATATGGCTGATTCATTTATCAAATATCTACCAACGATCTTTTGAAGATGGTACACAAGATTGAATGCGAAGATTTAAATATGTGAATTGATGCTCTCATCAGGGGCAGTTAATACGTGTTGTACTCTTTTTCCCTTACAAGGTTTTGCCCCACTGGGTTTTCCTTGCAAGGTTTTTAACGAGGCAACCAAAAGGCGTATTTCTAAACATGTGTACTTTTTTTCCTTCTCTAGAAATTTTTTCCCACTAGGTTTTATTTTAGATAAGGTTTTAACGAGGCTCATTATCTGTTGAATAGACGTTCAAAGGGGAGTTTTATAAATAAAGTTTTATTTAAGGTGAATGTCTATATTTTAGAGAGATTTTAGGGATTTTACTTGATGGCTAAGTCACTCTTTTCTTATAAATAGAGATGTCACATTCCATTGTAATTCATCTCAAAGCAATAAGAATTCTCTCCCCCTACTTTTCTCTGCAATTCTGCGTAGGATATAGATAGTGAAATAAGATTACGACGATTGGCAATCATAGAGTAAAACTACTAAATGACAAAAATAACCCTTCATGTAGCACCGGATATTTTATTTTGTTAAAAAATACGCTAAGTACTATTTTATAATTTTTGATATAACAAACCAAATCCATTAATAAATAATTCCTTCTTGTATTTGTAATACCTGCATTATATTTCCTACATTACAAAATGTGCATTACTAATTATTGCTTTAATAATTTTCACATAATTTACTTCTAAACCAAACAGCCCCTTAGTTTAATATTCATACAGGACCAAAGAAGAAAATCTAATTTAGATGTTGTAAATCGTATGAACAAAACCAAATCTGCAACCCCCTTTCCTTGCTGTCAGCCTTATCAGCAGGATTTATAACATAAACTAATCATTTGAATACGTAGATTCACACGTTTTAGTGCTCGTCGTCGTAATTTTTTCCCCTATCCTCTCTCATTGGACATTCGATATTTGCTGGCAGTGATATAATTGGATTCCTTCAGATTGGCAAGTCGCTTAAAGAGCTTTTTCAAATTATAATTCTTTTATATTAATAATAAATAGGTTAAAGATTTATTATTGAAAAAATAATATAAGAAAGATAAACGTAATATTATAAATCACAAATAAGATTAATATTATGAAGTGAAATATAAAATGAGATTTTTAAAATTTTCCATATATTTTTATAATCTTATCTCGGTGCACAACTGCATATATATATATATATATATATATATATATATATATATATATATATATATATATATATATATATATATATATATATATATATATATATTGTTTAAACTTTTTTGCAGCTAAAGGCTAGTGGGTGGGTGTATATATAGTAATAGTACATAGCTAGATAGAGAGATTTTATTTAAATATAGTTACATAAGACAATCTCAATTTTTAGGGGCCGTTTGATTTGCAGCATTAAGTAGCTGCGTAATACATGTAATGGATTATTAATCCCTATATTTCCTTTTATTAATCTCTTACAGTAGAAAAAAGTTTTTCCTTTTATTTTTCTATTTAAGCAAATCAAGAGAGATTTATTATGTTATTTTAATATTTACCTTAGTATTAAATAGCCACAGTTCCCAAATTTATTGGAATTACAACTTTAACAACTATTAACAAGGGTAATTTAGGAAAACAATCCCTTAATAAGTAATTTCATTTAGGGGCATGTGAAGTTAATTACTAGTGAAAGGGAACAGATGCAGTATCAGTTATATATTGTTTGATTTTTGTTAAAAGAGTTTTATTTATAATAAATAAAGCGTAAACATTTGCTATAAAAGATAAAACTTTATCTTTTAGTTCTTATTTTTATATATCAGGAGGTGTTAAACTATTATGGGCGGTTCTCACGTTCCACTTTTGTTCTATTTCTTTTTCTCTAAAATGAATTACACGTTAATCATGAAGTTGAGACTAGTGGGTCTCGTTATTTTGCAGCTTCGATGTTGACCAATTAATTTAGTTTATATATATATATATATATATATATATATATATATATCTTAAGTGAATAAGAACGCCGAGAAAATGTTCTCGAGTTTGAAGTCCTAACTATTGTCATTATTGTGCTAGCTATTGGAAATAGCTAACTTTTCGGGTGCTTATTTGATTGGTGAATAAAAAAAAATTAGAAAATATTTTTTAGTATTTGGTTAGAGAATAGATAATTTTCTTTAGAAAAATATTTCTTTCTCTACTCTACCCTCCCCTCCCCCCCCCCACCCCCACAAATCCTAATCTTTCCAATGTTTTGAGGATCTTATTTTTTTAAAAAAATTAATTATTCTTTTAAAAATTCATACAAACCTAAAGAAACTAATGTGCTGCTGCTTTACTTTTTCATGCAAAAATAACAGTAAAATTTGTGCTCCATAACTAAAAAGAAAATATTCTTTTTTGGTTGAAAAAGAAAGTATTTGTTGAAATGAAAGAAAATACTTTTTTTACATCACGAAAAAAGAATACTCATTTTGTTAAAATAAAAAAGAAAGTAATCTACCTACAACATGAAAAGAAAGTATTCTTAATAATATTTTTATTTAAGGAAGGGTGGGGGTGGGGTGGTGTGATGACCCGAAAGGTCATCACTTGTGTTAGAAACAAATCTTGTGTTCCGAGGCCGCAAAACCTCCTTTTTACCTCACCTCAATTTATGTGCATGGTCCGGATCTATATCCAGAAAGTCTTTTATGTTAAAATATGAGAAACAGAAATTTCTAGAATTAAAATTTGAATATGGTTGTCTTGGCTTGTTCTTCTGATTTTTGTTATTGATCCGGTTGAGCTTACCCGTCAGTTATTTTATTAGCTTCGATTCGAACTATACGAGAGAGTGATGGCAACAGCATAAAAACAAATAATTTTCTCCCATCAAACCAGCTTTTAGATTCTGTTTTTTTATATAATTTTTCTTCTTGTTTTGGGGTCATTGTTTTTTGTTTTCAAATCTGAAAATCAGAGATTGAATTTAGATATTGGTACGAGAAAAATGAGAAGAAAGTGAGGAGTTGTGTGTATGGAGGTGAACTGAGAGGATAGAAGACGGTGGGAGGGGTGGTTGGCGCCGATCTGCTCAAGAATCAGGGGTGGTGGTCTGGTCTCTAAGGTGTTGCTGGGAGATGGAGGTGGGGAATGCAGCTGGGCCAGGATTTAGGTTTTTTTTTTTTGAAGTGTTATAAATTAAGCTTTTATGGTAGACATTTTTACCTATCTATACCATATATCAAACCTTATTACCCTCAATGTTTAAGATTTGTGTTTATTACATTTAAGCATACCAAATTACTATTTCTATACCATAATTCAAATTAAGGGTATAATTATTCCTTCATTTATTTTAGGCGTGATTTTAGGACTGTATTTTCACGTTATTTGGTTTACCCGCCTCTCTCTCCTCCCACCCCCCCTACGATTTACCTTCAGTTAATTCCCCCCCACCCCCACGATTTACCTTCAGTTTTTCCTCCATTCTCGTACAATCTCTTCTCACCCACAATTACCATCACTTTCTTCTCCACTTAATTACCTTCAGTTGATAGTATCCCCCACGATTTGAATTCACTTCCATCTTTGTCTTCAACTCCTAAATCATGAAAAAAACCAACACTCCCCAAAAAAAATCATCAAAAGCTACATTAGCTGATATTCCAACCTTTGATTTGGGTGTTTTAACACCAAAATCACCACCAAAAAACCCACAATCGACGCATGCAAGTGAACAAACTACTGGTATTTCATCTCCTAGACAAATTCGTGCGGAAATGAGAAGCAAGCATTTGCACGATGTTGATGTTGGTGGAGTTGATAAACTAGTCGAGAATCAACTGAAACGCAAGGGGAAAGAGTTGAGTGTAGATGACGATTTTGTAGATGATTCTCCCAAAGTTCCATCTGTGAAAAAACACAAGGTCTCTCCTTCTTCATCAAAACCAAAGAAGAAGAAACCCTCAAAAAAAGTACCAAAATTGGTTAAGGAAAAAATTTCAATAAAGGTAAACACTATTTATGTTTCCTCACTGTTTTGTAGTTTGATTTTGGTTGTAAAAATCTGTTGTTCAAGTGTTAATTTAGTGTTCAAGTGTGTTTTGGCCAAATGTGGTATTGTCCTAATTTTGTAGATTATTTTTCGCAATTTTGTAGGTTTAATGGACCTGTGATAATTAGACAGTGTATAACTGTAGTTAGTTTGTAGTTGATTTGTAGTCTGATCGTTAAATTGTAGAGATGGTATTTTTCATTGCAACCTGTATTGCTGCTACATTTAACTTCATTCTAAATACAATTAATCTACATTTTGTGAGTTACTTGAAGTAACTGTTACATTCTGTAGATAATGTTTACACGTGCATTGTTCTTCTTTGATTGTTCAAGTGTATTTTGGTAAAATGTGGTGTTGTCCTAATTTTGTAGATTCTTTGTCTCAATTTTGTAGTTTAATTGGAACTGTGACTCTTAGACAGTGTATAAATGTAGTTAGTTTGTAGTTGATGTGTAGTCTGATGGTTAAATTGTAGATATGATATTTTTTATTGTAGCCTGTATAGCTCATATATTTAACTTCATTCTAACTACAGTTAATCTACATTTATGTGAGATACTTGAAGTAACTGTTTTGTAGATTCTTTGTCTCAATTTTGTAGTTTAATTGGAACTGTGACTCTTAGACAGTGTATAAATGTAGTTAGTTTGTAGTTGATGTGTAGTCTGATGGTTAAATTGTAGATATGATATTTTTTATTGTAACCTGTATAGCTCATATATTTAACTTCATTCTAACTACAGTTAATCTACATTTATGTGAGATACTTGAAGTAACTGTTACATCCTGTAGATAATGTTTACACGTGCATTGTTCTTCTGTTATTGTTTTGTAGTTATAGGTGTGGGTAGGCTATTCTTCTTCTAGTTATATTTTGTATTTGTCATGTAGTTATATGTAGATTACTGCTTCCTTTTTATGCAAACTACTAATGTTCATTAATTTTATATTTTCTACAGAATGGACCTTACTTTGCACAACAAAATGTTGATTATGGTGTGCTTAGATTCCACAGTTTGTGTGATCCTAGCATACCTAGCCAGATACAAGCTTTACTCTCTCCGAATGCTTTAAGGGTTTTCAGAAAAACTTGTTTTGGTTACTTATTAGGTCTCCCCACAATCTGTATGCAAAACCAATCACTTCATCTTCTGATGAAGTATGAATTGACAAAGTCTACTGACTCATATTTTTCAGTACTATTTAAGGGTGAAAAATTGAATTTTTCCTTGAGAGAATTTGGGTTGATAACTGGTCTTAATTGTGTGAATAAGTTTTCAGACTATGGTTACACTTCCACCTATGTTAGCCCTTTAATGAATACATATTTTCCGAACAAAGAAAGGGTTGAGAAATGGCATTTGAAAAATGTAGTGACTAATAAAGCATGGGCAAACGATGTGGATGCGGTGAAGTTGTGCATTCTTTATATGTTGGAATTTTTTGTTTGTCCTTCTGATAAAGACCATGTGACTTTCATAGACAAGTTTATGTTCTTTCTAATAGAGTCTGGTAATTTTGAGTCATACCCATGGGGTATCAAATCCTTCAAGCAGGTTATTGAATCTGTCCGACATCGTCTTAATCCCCATGTACATTCTTATCTGATACGGGGATGCTCATTAGCCTTGCAAGTGTGGCTATATGAGTGTTGCTCGTCCGTCAGCACCGAGCTTGCTACGAGATGTTCTGAATCTATACCTCGCATTTTAAGATGGTCAGCTACAAAGGGGCAGATTTGGTTAACTGCAATTGAAGAGAAGATGATCAAGCCTGAGTGGATCAAGGTATTTTTTTCCACTTTTGTATGATGCTACAATTACATTCATAATAACTACATTGAATCTACATTTTTTTTGTCACTTGAATTAACTGTTATTTTCATCATTCAGTTCACAAACATGATTGAATCTGGAGAAGAGCTTGGAGTGCTTAATCTGCCAGACAAGATTCAATATGAAGATGAACATGGTGCTCAACCATCACATGTTCCAACTGCTGCTTCTCCATCATTTGAACCCAAATATACAGATTGTCAAGAGGACATTGAATCTGTCAGTAGCAAGCTCATGAAGTTGGAAAAGGGGATTGTGCAGGTATTATGAATAACTACAATATATTGACATAATTTGCTACATTTTGACTTCATTACATAACAATTATAGTATGTTATACATTGTAGTTAATTTGTGGTATAAATCTATAACAATTATAGTTTGTTGAATTGTAGTGTAACTGTAGCAGTTAGAATAAGATTACCAACTAATTATATATTTAATTTTTAGGTTGATGGAAAGTTAGATGCCTATAGGAAGGATGTTTTTGAGGAACTCTCAAGCCTTCGAGAGTTCATAGATCAATCTTTGAAGGGTGTTATGAATGTGATAAACAAGAGGTTTGATTTGGACGAGTCAAAGGTAAGAATTTACATATAATTTTGTACTAAGACTAATTAAGACATATGAATAAAGTAGTCTCAAATATTCCCCAAAATTGTAGTTTGCTGGTAGTTCAACAAAAAATAATTACCAACATCAAGGAGAGAACAACCAGCAATTCCAGTTCAATGCTGGTGATCAACTGCATGGAAGCACAAGCAATACAGGTATCTACAAAATTCCTACATACATATCTACAAATTTCAAGACAGCATTATTTAATTATACTAATCATTTTTTTACTATGTGTTGCAGCTACAATTTCTCCAGAACATTTTCAACCACATGTTGACTTATATCCTGACTTCCAAGAAGCAGCTGAGGCATATAAAGCAGGTACAGAACCATTCCTTCATTACAATAAGGTTTTTATGCAAAATTTTAATAATTTACACCTTAACTACATATTCCTACATATATCTACAATTCTCATTCCCAATTATTCATTCAAGCTGATGTTTCAGCAGAACATCTACAACGAAATATTGAGGAAGAACCAGTAATTGATGAAGTGGCTGAGGCACAACAAGCAGGTAATATATTCTCTATATTCTCTATAACTCCATAATACTGTTCATATCTACATAGATCTACACTTATCTACAGAAGGTGAAGTTCCACAGTCGCCAATTCACGGTGTGACTGTGACTGAAGTTGTTCCTGAAGGCATTGATAAAAAAGTTGTTCCTGAAGGCATTGAAAACAAAGGTTTGACATTGGATGACTTTGAGCTGCCAGAAAACTTATCACAGTTGGTCATGTATGGCGAGCCCATACGAGATGAATCAACCCCTGTTCATCCCGGTAGAACCAGGCAACCGGGAAAACATGCACGATCACCTTTCACATCTTTGTATAGTTCTGGAGGCAGCACATCTGTTGGACCTAAATTTTTTTACCTCAAACACCCCTTCACAAGTGTCATAGGTGAAAATGTAGATCCTGAATTGACAGAAAGGTTCACCAACTGGTTATACATTCGTAGTGATAAAGTATCTAGGAGGTATGAATGCTTCATTTTACACTGTCTGTTCACCATTTTTATACTTTAAAATTGTAATTCATTTTGTCAATTTTTTGTATTTGATCATCTTTTTTTGTTATTACAGGAGGAAATATTACTTTTCCAAGAAGGATAACCAAATCAAGCCTTGGTTGGATTTTGGTTGTGAAAAGATTGATAAGAAGGACTGGTTTTATGACCTTGCTCACCCCGGACAAGTCATCAATAACACAGTAAGTATAAAGAACATAATCATTCACAATATCTATTTTGTCTTCAGCTGTGTAGTGTAATTGTAGTTTATTTTTCAGCTATGATGTGTAATTGTAGTAATATTGTAGACAACATATATATGTTACTATATTTATGTCTCAACTGTGAAATTTTGCTTTTTATGGACCTTATGTATCATATGTGATGATGATTGTATGTACAAACTGGAATTTTGGTACTTTTGACTGACTTGGAATCTCCGTGTACCACAACTATAGTTACCTTGTAGTAATATTGTAGAGCTTGTGATTGTGCCTATTAATATTAACTGTAGGTTGAACTTGCTGATTATTGGGACCTTAAGTTAGGTGGTATGTTTCATTTGTTCCTCTGTATAGTGAATAAATGTAGACAGTGCATAAATATAGTTAATGTGTAGTTGTTTTGTAGTCTGATGGGTCAATTGTACATATAGTACTTGTTCACTATGGTTCATACAAACTACAATTAAATTACATTTTGTGAGGTACTTGGACTAACTGTTATATTTTTGTAGTTATAGTGTAGCTAATTTGCAGCAATCTGTTAGAGTTTTTAATAAATTCAAATTGTAGTTAATCTGTAGCTGTCTTGTAGACAAGTGTGGTTACACCGTACCTTATTGTATATGTTTATTCTATTTTGGCAGCACATTGATGTTATTATGTATTATCTGCGAAAAAGAGGCAAATATGGCCCCAACAATAATACTAGGTTCACAACCACGGATTGCTTGTTCAAGACAAAGATTGAAAGAATCTATGACAAGTTCATAAGTTCTCCACCGGAACAAAGGTATTCGGTTGTTAAACCCGAGGATGATGTTGGAGAATATATTCTTGGGTACAGAATTCTTGCTAATGTTGCCTGGGATCTTGTTGACTATGTGCTCATACCTGTGAACCTTGTAGAGAACTTCCATTGGTTGTTGCTAGTTTTTGACATAAAGGACAGACAACTTTATGTTTATGATTCCATGGTGAGAGCAAACCGTCATAAAACAGTTGAGACATTGGTTGACAAGTTTTCAATCATTATCCCTCTGTATTTGTCATGCACTGGTTTTTATGGTAAACGTAAAGACATTAACTTCAAGAGCACAAAGGCATACATCGAAAAACCAGTTACGGACCCTCTCGACATACAATGGATGGTTGCTGAGATTCCACAACAAAAGGAAGGCTCAGTGTAAAAAAATAATCTCCCTTTCTATATGTTTAATTTTTTTATTTTAATCATTTGTTATATAATGAAAAATTCTCATCTTATGCAGCGATTGTGGTGTATTTGTGGCTGCATTTGCGGAGTATGTTAGCCTTGGAGATTTGGCAATCCCAAAGGAAGATCTTTCTGATATTGACCAACACCGTAGACGCTATGGAGCTCTACTGTGGGACTATGCAACAAAGAAGCAAGAAGATGGGTCAATCAGTGAGAGTGAGGTTACTGGCAGGCTAGCAAGGAGGAAGGGTGCTCCGGCAAAAAACGAGAGGACTAGAGTGCAACGAAAGAAGAAATAGACTATTGTGTTCCTAGTTTGGTCTGTGAAATTTGGTAGTTGAATTGGAAAACAATGTAGGAAATATGTCGTTTTGGTTTTCTACAACACTTTTTGTTGATTACATTATACTCGAGTACTCTGATTACATTTTTACAGCAACAACTTTGTCTTACAATTTGACTTTAATCTTCAAGTTATTTTTATAAATACCTTCAAGTGCCAAGTAATATCTGTATATAACTGTCATTTGTTACACAGCAGAAAGATAAAATAAATACAGGAATCATATAAATAATTTAGCCATCTTTTATCAACAAGGTTTATCAAAAAAATTCAATTTATCTACATTTAAACTACGTCAAACTACATTTTAACTACAACTCCTCTACATATGAATAACAGGACTACAGTTCTAACACAGTTAAACTACATATTCACTACAATCTGGATACAATTTACGTTGAATGCATTCTTTATTAATATCAGTTTTTTTGTATACAGTAAATATTAAAGTTTAACTATTCTATAAAAAAAACAACTTTAGATGCTTGACAGAATACATAAAAACATAAATAGTGCAGATACACAAATTGATGTTTATACTTCTTATTCATCTTCAAAAACTTAAACAATTACACAAGAAAATCCGATAATTTGAGCTCACTAACATTTATTTTGAATAACTATTCTAACTACATGATATTCATTTCTTTTTCGGCGCATTCTTGCAAGTTCTTTTGTTATGCCCTTCACCTCCACAATTGCCACATGACACCTTGTATTTCTTTGACTTTATTTCATCAAATGTTTTATATCTTTCCTTGTGAGGTCTCCCTGGCTGCCTTTTATCTCCCGCCGGTGGCTTTACTACCTCATCCAAAATATGTTGTGGCACATCCCATTTGCCTTCATCAGGAAGAGGATTTACTGGCATTTCATAGGTAAGCAGAAGGCTCTTCCTTGTGTAATACGGAGAGCAATAGTTTTCGTATGTTTCATTCCTATGCCTTAATGCTGCCAAAGCATGCGCACATGGAAGTTCATCAAGTTGGAATTGTCCACAGCTACATTTCTTGTTTTCTAGACACATAATGTACCGCTTCACACCATCTAACACAGTATGTATATGATCTGTTGAAGCCCTCACCTACAATTGAAGACCAAACAGAAATAATAATACATCAATCATTAAAATGGATTATCAACAATTTACCTACAAATCAGCAACAAATATATTACAGCTCATCTACAAACTATTATTACCGACAATTTGACTACAGTTTAACTACAATCTGGAAAAACTGCAGCTAGTACTTTTTTGATTCTACTGCACCAAAAAAAAATATCTTACCCTTAGTTTCTGAGATAATGTACTGTTGTCTTCCAATTCTTTGTTGTATTTGTGACCAAGGTATGTGAAAGTACCCTTTGCCTTCGATAACTTTTCTTTTGTCCAACGTTCAAGAAGAGTCCTCATATACTCAAATAGATCAAATATTGGAAGCTCTCTTGCATCTTTTGTTACAGCATTCAACGACTCGGCAATGTTTGACGTCATAGTAAAAGTTCTATTCACCGTTGCATGTACTCTTGACCATCTATGATAGCCAATATCATATAGGTAAGACTTTACACGCAGGTCTACCTCTTCAATCTTCAACATCCTTTCATTAAATTCATCCATAGTGTATGACCGTGCTGTAGCAAAGTACAATTCATGTAATTGTAGATGTCCCTTCTTGAATTTTGACCTTATATTTGTCCATATATGCCACATGCAAGAGTAGTGTGCCAATCCCGGATAGACAACTGATGTTGCCTTCAGTATACTCTCATGCCTATCTGAAACAACACACATTGAAGGTCTTTCACCATATGCCTCCTTGAATTGCTCAAAGAACCACTTCCAAGACGCGTCGTTTTCAGAATCAACCACAGCATATGCCAAGGGAAAAATAGTACCTACATTTTTAAGACATAAAATATGATTAAATAACAACTACAATATATATTGAGAAATATAGACATGTTAACTACATTCTTTTATATAACTACAAAATAACTACAACATAACTACAATTTAACTGCATTTTAAAGACTGTCTACAAAATAAGTACAAAATTATTCCATTATTTACCTGATGCATCCATGGTGCTTGCTGTCAGCATAATCCCCCTGTAGGCTGACTTTAAGAATGTCCCATCAACCACTACTACCGGTCTACAATGTTGCCAACCATTTATTGATGTATAAAGAGCAACAAATGCGTATAAGAAGCAATCATCTGCTGCCTTCTTCAATTTAACAACAGAACAAGGATAATTCTTCTCAAGAATATAAAAATATTTGGGTAATTTGTTGTAGGAGTCACACGGATTCCCTCTCAAAAACTGTAAAGCTTTTTCCTTTGCTCTCCATGCTTGCATGTAGCTTAGGTTCAGTCCATGTTCGGATAACATGTCAGTTTGTATGTCCTTTGGTGTGTAAACAGTCTTAGGATCACAATACTTTGGAACGACCATGCTACCAAGTACTGCTGCAGTACGTTTGCGCTGTATGAATGTTTCGTCCATTAGGTAGCATGTGTGTTGACGGCTGAAACTTCTTATCTTGAACATTGCCGAATCATTAATTGATGTTGCCTTGAAATGCCATTTACAGCTTTCAGCAACACATATAAGCCAGTAGCTACAAAAGAAATACAATATTTACACAAATTTATGAAAAAACTACAATAAACTACAAACTGACTACAATTTAACTACAATTTATAAAACCCACCTATCTTCAATCATACACTGATTTTGCTGATATATTATCCACAAATAACTACATACCTTCTATGACTAGATCTTTTTACTCTGAACTGGAACTTGTGCATCACTGAATAATTCTTCATTGCAGCAGCTACTGTTTGCTTGTCCTGATAAACTTGTCCTTCTTCAATATATGTTTGCGTAGATTCAGTTATTATTTCACTTTGATATTCCTCTATAGCTGGTGAGGATGGAAATTCAAGTAAGTTTAGGGATCCAGACGAACCTGCAAACAATAAATTCATAAATGTAGTTTCTATGTAGATAATTTTGAAAGCAACATTGCTTTATCCTTTTCAGTACTATGTGAGCTTTGTAGTTTAATTGTAGGTAATTGTAGTAATATTGTAGATAACATAGTAACACCATAACTCTCTGCAATGTCGAATCAAACATACCTGCACTGGTGCTTTCATTGTTGATTGCCAATTCCATATTGAAATCTCTTACGCTTATACATAAAGGATACGAACCTAAGTTTTTATTCTCCTTTTTGGTTTCCATGTAAGCACGAACCCCCATATCATTCCTAATCTCCATTGGAGGACAATTCTCGTTCACAATGTATTTGATTTCTATAATTTTATCCGATGTATCAATCGATAATTGTTCTGCAATTGTAGAACTGAGAATTCCGTAGTTTGCATTATCATCTACCACAATGGCATCAATTTCAAAATCTCTAAATCTGCCATAGTTATCCCAATTACCATTCGATTTCAGCATTATTGGGATTTTTGACATGATTTCGTGTAGTTGATAGGAAAAAAGACAAAGAACAGATATAGTTTCTACAATTTGAGTACTGATATCGACGAAGAGCAATTTTGTACAATTTGAGACGAAGAACAGATATAGCCTCTCTTCAGTAATTGTACAATTTGATTGCGTTTTTTGTTGTAGCTGATATCAACAGAGATCTCTTTCTGTTGAGGAAGGAGATAATTACGCAACTGGTGCCTTCATCAGGAAGAGAGATCTCCTTCAGTTTCAAAATTCGAATAAAATCCTTGACAGAATCACATCAGATTTGGTGCCTTCATTTTAGGGCTTTTTTAATGGCAAAATCTACCTATTTTTGGATTGGTATATAATTTGTAGTAAAAGTGTGGACTACATGGGTAAATAACAAATTATGAACATTTTTGGTAATAAGATTTGATATATGGTATAGATAGGTAAAAATCTTTTATGTTATAGGTGGAAAGTATATGGGCCGTTGGATGGGAATGGGTGAATGATTGGGATTTAATTAAGAGATATGATGGGGTTATGGATTGATGGATCAAGTGGGTTAATGGCTTATGAGCTGTCGATTTGGGCCTTAAAAATGCGCTTAAAAATATTGTCCAAATCTTAGTCACATATATGATAAAAATACTACAAATGTAAGAGTCAATTCTAATTAATTACACTAAATTATATTAAAATATGAAACTATTTTTGGTATTCTTAAGAGATTATATTAAAATAAAAGTATAGAAAAATTAGTGAAAATCATAGTAGAAATAAAAATATATTGCTATAAAATACTAATGGCCTTAATTTAAAACAAGAAAATATTTAATGAAACTATTTTTGTGTTTTCAAATTTATACTCTAAAATTAAAAATAAGAGTGAACTATATTCCTATTAGAATAAATTCTTTAAAAATACTAGAAATACTAAACTAACTTTAAAGATGCGCGAGTCAAAAATTACGTGATTACAATGGGTAATAGTATCATCAATATAAACAAAAAATGATTGAACTAGGTTCAGATATCAATTTGTAGGATGCAAGAAAAAGAATAGAATAAACTCCAGTTATATTGGCGGACTATTGCATCTAAGATAATAATAATAATAATAATAATAATAATAATAATAATAATAATAATAATAATAATAATAATAATAATAATAATAAATTGAAGGAGTGTGAAGATATTTTTAGGAAATACAGGTTTAAAACCTGAAAAGTTAGTAATATTGTAAAAAAAATTTAAACATAACCTGCACCAGTACCGTGCGCGCAAAAAATTAAGTTTTTCTTTTAAATTTTGCCCCGCTCTGCGCTGAACTCGCATATGTTTATACCCACACCGCCCCCATACTATCGAAACCAGCACGGCCCCACCGCCCCGCACCCTGCACCGCCTCGTTACTATCCCTAGACGACAAATACTTTTATGTTATATTTTTTGTTCTGTATTCTCAAAGTAGTGAAGATTTCTAATTTTTTTTCGATTCGGCCATACATTCGATCTTTAAAGACAAAAAATAATAATTATAACTCTATTCAAGCAGAATTGATCAAAGTTAGGGGTGAGCGTTCGGTATTTCGGTTCGGTATGTAAGAATTTTGGTTCGGTATTTCGGTATTCGGTTTATCAATTGTGTATATCAAATACCATACCAAAATATTTCGGTATGGTTCGGTATTTCTTATTTTGGTTCGGTACGGTTTCGGTTTAACAATCAATGAATAATCAATGCTAAGTGCTAACAGTGCACATGCACAATTGAAATTTTCACTCTAAAAGAATATGTTTTTCGATATATAACAGTGCACAACTGGACAATGTGCACATGGCTGAAACAAGAATAACATATTATATTCTCTTAATTGTGGCTGAAACCTGAAACCCCTGTGATGTGAATCTGTGATAACCAATTCACAATTTCACATGGCTTAAGAATAATTGAAAAGCAAAAGCTGAACAAGACAATAACTTCTTTACAATCTGGCAATCTGCAGTTGCAAACTTGCACGCCAGTATACTCAATACTGTATGTCATATTATACAATATTACAATCTGCACATTGCACAATGAATCTGGCGTATACTGTAGTTGGCAAAAGCTAGCAAACTGCACAATGCACATTACACAACTATATTAAACAACTTAAACACAGTTAAACACTTAACACAGTCCAACAAGTCCAACAACTTAAACACAGTTAAACAAGTTAAACACAGTCCAACAAAAACAGTCTTAAGTATTAACACTTAAATACAGTGCAACACAAATAAGAGCTTGCACACATTTAGGAGTCAATGAACTCCTAAATGAATAAAGAATACGACCACCAGTGCTAAACGCGCATTCCGTCGCCACACTAGAAATTGGAATTGCCAACACATCACGAGCCAACTCCGAAAGAATAGAAAATCTATGAGCAGTCATGCCATCAACCTCATCCATAATCAGAACAGTCTTCTGATGGTGCAATCTACAATCATCAACATGGATATAATCATACTTCTGATACAAACATTCAAGAAAGCAGAGGTTTACCTGCCAATATTAGCACCTAGGGATTCATTGCTAACAAGTTCTTTTATGGAATTTGCAGTACTACCACCAATTCCTTTCTCAATTTTAGAATCAGCCTTTCCACGACTATCACTAGCATTTACCTAAAAAAAAATAAAGGTACTGTTATATTAATCCAACATCCAACAGAAAGAAAGAGTAAGTGAAAAATGATTAGATTACAGTCCGAGAATTTTCACCATTTAAAATGCGCATTCGATTGAATACTTTTTTAGATACTCTCCAAACAAAGAATTCATATAAGCATACACCTCAGCATTTATTTTCTTCCCTTTTTCCTCCCCAAAAAGTTCTTCAAGTGCTCCCTCAACATATTCAAATTTGTTACGTGGATCCAAGACGGAAGCAATAAAAATTATTTTATTCATCTTTTCAGGCTCACCCCAATACTTCTTGAAAGGCTATAACGAATTAACAATATCTTTCCAACAGATGCAGCAGCAGTCTAATACTCTAATGTAACTGCAGTCTGCAGCTAAGCAAAAGCTAAAAAGGCTAAACAAGCCACTAACATTTAGCAATATCCTTTTCTAGCCATCTATAAATAAATAAAAAACCATGGCCATTACTACTCAAGTGACAAGTCCACACTCCACAATTATTTAAATCTTTCCAAACCAGCAACCATAAGAATGTCACAACAAAGAAGACTAACAATGAATTCACTCAACTGTCATCATCCGAAAGTGTCTATCACAAGAAAAATGCAAGGAAAGTTCTAAAAATCAGACCTAAACAAAGTAATCATATGGTAAGCCTAACACATAGTCGTGTACTCACAACTGTTATTATACAAGCAAATGAATTAAACAACATGAACGTGATACAGATGATATTTTCCTACTAAAGGGAAAAGCTCGGAACAGCAGTTCATTCAATCAGCAGTACAACCAAAAGAAAGCGAAATATACCTTTGAAATTGAAATTGAATCGAGCTCGGAACACTGGAACAGGACAGCAGCGTCTTCGACACTTCGTTTGCCCGAAATTTGTGAGGAGTAGGGAATCGAATCGAGCTAGAAATCGTCGCCTATAACCCTAAATTAGTTTGATGCAGAAAATCGAGCTGGGATGAGAATAAGATGAGATGAGACTTACAAAACTTACAAAAGTAGTGAAGTTAACCGGTGAAGATGAGATGAGACTCGAGCTCGACTGTCGACTGGTCGTAACTCGTAAGTCGTAACTCGTAGACTGATATCCTAAGCAGTCGATTCTCGTCAAGACTCGGCACTCGCAGACTGATATCCTAGACTCGCAGTCGATTCTCGTCTTCTTCTTCTCGATGATATCCTTCCTAAGCAGTAAGCCCTAATGGCCTGGATGAGAACATTAGATCTCAGAAACACATTAGGGCTATCCATAATCAAAACAGTCTTCTCGACTTGGGTCTTGGGTATACTATTAACTGACTTGGGTCTTGGGTAATTGATTGAGATTGGGCTTGGGAGTTGGGGGAGTTGGGCCTGGGTGGGTAAGACGCCGGGAGAAGGTATGGGACTATGGGGCATGGGCTATTAAATAGGTAATTGGGCTTAGAACTTAGATATAGTCATATATATTATATAGATTCAACAAATTTTCGGTATTTCGGTGTACCAAAATTGTAAAATTATAATACCGAAAACCGAACCGAAATACCAAAAATCTAGTACCAAATTAGACCGAAATACCGAAAAAACCGAAACCGAAATACCAAATTAATTTGGTTCGGTTCGGAATTCGGTTTTTCGGATTTTATGTCCACCCCTAATCAAAGTTACCAAACTGAATAACAAGGAGGGCACGTGACAACCAATGGAGCCAAAGTTATTACTCCTTTCGTTTCAATTTATGTGAACTCATTTGATTGGGCACGGAGTTTAAGAAAAGATAGAAAACTTTTGAACTTATGGTGTAAAATGAGGCATATATATTTTGTGTGGCTATAAATCATTGCATAAAGGTAAATTGTTTCCGGGAAAGGGGTCATTCTTTTTGGCACGGACTAAAAAGGAAATATGTTCACATAAATTGAAACGGGGGAGTATTAATCATGTGACAGCTCCTTCCACTTAGAAGCTAGTTCAGCTAGTGCTTTAGTTGAAGAACCATCTTCATTCACCACCATTGCTGCTGCAGCTTGTAGCTCTCTCATTTTTTTTGCGCACTTCTTTTCCTTCTTCACCTACCATCAATTCTTTCACTACTTCGGCAATTTCCAATCGCCCTGCAATACCATTATCACCAATTTTTGTCCTCAATGCCACTTTTAAACCCTCATTTAACAAAACTGCGTTCAACCGTTGTTCGGCATAAAGAGGCCAAGCAATAAGAGGAACACTATGAATCATACTTTCCAAAGTCGAGTTCCATCCACAATGTGTCCAGAATCCACCGACTTTCCAAGAACCCATTAGGTAAAAAATCAAGAGGGTTACTTGAATTTTGGACATTAAAGTATGTACCACTAGCAATTCTATCATTTGGACATCTTATTACCCATACGAATCTTTGTTCACTCATTTCTAACCCTATTGCCAGTTCAATTAGCTGCACGTGTGAGAGGGTCCCACCACTCCCAAGTGAAATGTAGAGTACTGATCCACGTGGCTGCTCATCAAGCCATTTCAAACATTGTGATGGCTCATCATCAACTTTGTTACTTGTATCCATTAATACAACTGGTCCAACTGGATAAATGGTTGGCTTATAATTACCAGATTCTTTATCCTGTAGAGCCTTAATAGCTCCAGGTTCCAAGTCGTTGAAGCTGTTCAAAATTATGCCCTCGGCCATTTTTTTCCTCTTTGTCTGATGAAGAGCCCATTTGTATGCCTCATTTTTCCTGTCATGAACCGGGTCGGGAAGATCCTTCCCATGTACAGGTATGCAACCTGGAATAGCAATGGTGTATGTGGTTAGAAATACATTCAATTCAATCCATAATTATTTATTAAGATCATGATATATATATATATATATATATATATATATATATATATATATATATATATATATATATATATCAAATGGAACTCGTGATTTTAAACATATTATACTACTTTTGGCCCAATTTACGTATTATACTTTCCTTTAGTCTATCCCAATATGAATGTCATACTTACTTATTTAGAAACAATTTAAGTTTAAACTTTCTATATTATCCGTAATTAGATGATTTATATCACACAAATATTAATAGCTTGTTTCAGACTACAAGTTTTAAAAGTTTTCATTTTTTCCCTTAAACTTCATGTCAAGTCAAACACCGCCACATTTTTGTGGCTACAAAAACATGTCATTAAGTTTAAAATAGAAATTTGAAATCAAAGATTTTCCAGATATATAAAAATGTGTAATTTTTTGTAAAACAAACTAAAAGGAGTGTCACATCAAATGCAATATAAAGAGTATAAATATTATGTTTTGAGCAATTTTGAAAGAACTCACAACCTCTAAATCATTAAAATAAGAGTTTAACTATATTCACCGGCACTCTACAAATATTTTTGACCATCAGGTCAATTTTAGCTATTGAGGCTAGTAAGCTGTTTTACTACAAGATTATAAATCTTATTTATTTTTCATGAAGAGTTATGTGTAGATCTTTTGATCAGTCTAATAGTGTAAAAGGAAATTCAATGTCAATGTTTATAAATTAAACGCTTGAGATATATATAATAGATCTGAATCCGTCTCTAACCTAGCATGTGAACGGCTGGCAAGTCTTTAAACTCACAAGAAACAGTTTTATCAAGCTCTGGTAAATAAAAAGCTAGCGACAACATCATAGCCGTTGAAGTATAGAACATATAAGGGGAAATCTCGAACTCATTAGCCACATCAAATGCATCAGTACCAAAAAGATCAACCACTAAAGCAACTACTTTCTTTGATTCAACAAGAGACTTAAGAACCTCTCGAAGAGACACTACTAGAAATTCGAAAAAAAAAAGATCACAAAAAGCGACCAAAGTTGGTCGCTTATGGCCCAAAAAGAGACCAAACACGTCTGGTAGCTATATTGATGGTCTCTTTTATTTAGCGACTAAAGTTGGTCGCTATTTGGTCTCTAAGCTAAAAGGGCCAAATATTCTGATTTTGACTTTAGTGACCAACTTTGGTCGCTATATTAATTTAATAATATAAATTTGACGACCAAAGTTGGTCTCTACATATGAAATACGTTATTTTTAATTTATCATTAATCATTAGAAAGTGACCAACTTTGGTCTCTAATCCAAATATTATATTTTAAAATCTGGACAATAGAGATCAAAGTTAGTCGCTAAATTCAAGAATTTAATTTTTTTTTAAAGATAAGCGACCAACATTGGTCGCTATATTTCCAAAAATTGTATTTTTTTAATAGAAATCTGGGCAGGTAGCGACCAAGGTTGGTCGCTATTGCCCAGAAAATTATTATTTTTATAGTGAAAAGCGACCAAATAGAGACCAAAGTTGGTCGCTTTTCTTGGTATATTTTTGGCAGAAACTGTCTGTTTTGGCAGCTAAACCGCCTGTCAGCTTACCAAACATCCTAAACAGGCATTTTATGCCAGCAACAACAACAACAACAACAACAATTAAAAGCAACAATCAATAGAACTAACACATTAAGCTAACAAAACTAAGTTAACGCTTATTACAAGCTCATTCGAACTAAAAAAAACTAACACAATAGAACTAAGTTTTTTTGTCTAGTTCAAAGTATATAAAGTACTCAAGGAGTGTTCTTTCAGCATTCTCGTCCGAAAGTTGGATTGTCTCGCCCGATTCATTAGGTGGTTGACTGCGTATGAATTCCCCCACGTCAGCTTCATGTGAAGCGAACCTATATGAAAAATTATATATATTGAATTAGTATTTCAAAATTTATATAAAAGTAAATCAAAATACTTAATGAAAAGTAAAGAACTTACATGTATATAGTCGAGGCTCGACCCTCCTTTCTGAATCAGTCTCTTTCTTCTTCTTTACAATACGAGTTTCATTAAATAGCTCATCTTGCTTCATTGGCATCATAAAGCTGTCTGGTGGCTTTGGTGATTATCCTCGTGGTACTATTACTCGGGATGAACTTGGATACAGAGAATAACTTGGATACAGTACCTGACAGGGTGTGTCTTTGATCAATTGTTGATCTCTATAGCTACAATGATAATGAGAAGGCAACGACATGTGTTTCAAAATAGTGATGGTGTAGGTAGGATTTTAACATTTCCTAAGTAGATAAAAGAGGTTATAGAGGAATTCTCTACTTCACTTTCCAAGAGGAAAAGAAGTTTGATTGATAGTGACAACGTTGATGAAGACGGAATGTTTTCCGTTGGTCGTGGCAGTTCCCATAAAGCGGGGATCATAAGACTCTATGATGACAAAGATTATAGGAAGTTTTGTTCTAAACTTTCTTCCAAGTCTGATCCGTACAAGCTTAATGTGATATTGGTGATATTTATTCGGATTTAGACAATGATTTGACCGACAAAAGTATGAAAATGCTCTTAAAAAGAATTAAAAGTAAAACGTTTTTCTTGGTAGAGAAGGATGTTGAAAAGATTTTACCTTTAATTCTTTTTAAGAGCATTTTCATACTTTTGTCGGTCAAATCATTGTCTGAATCTGAAGAAATATCACCAATATCACATTAAGCTTGTACGGATCAGACTTGAAAGAAAATTTAGAACAAAACTTCCTATAATCTTTGTCATCATAGAGTCTTATGATCCCCATTTTATGGGAACTGCCATGACCAACGGAACACATTCCGCCTTCATCAACCTTGTCACTCTCAATTAAACTTTTTTTCCTCATGGAAAATGAAGTACATAATTACTCTATAAGCTCTTATTTTATCTACTTAGGAAATACTAAATTCCTACCTACACAATCACTATTTGAAACACTTGCCATTGCCTTCTCATCATCATTGTCGCTAATGAGAAGAACAATTAAAGGCACACTTTGCCAGGTACTGTGTCTTAGTTATTCTTGGTGGAAGTTCTATTGCATGTCTAATAACGTCATTCAACCTCTTCTAATAATCCTCCGGCAATCTAAAATTCCAAAACATAAACTAAAAGTTCAATTCATATTCTAAACCTTCAATTCATATCCACAAAAGTTCAAGTCATATCCTAAAGGTTCAACTCATATCCTAAAAAGTTCAAGTCATATCGTAAAATTTCAATTTATATCGTACAAGTTCAATTCACAAGAACAAAACCTAAAAACTAAAAGTTCATCAATTCTTATCCTACGAGTTTAAACATAAACTAAAAGTTCAATTTATATCCTAAAGGTTCAATTCATATCCACAAAAGTTCAAGTCATATCCTAAAATTTCAATTTATATCCTAAAAATTCAACTCATATCCTAAAATTTCAATTTATATCCTACAAGTTCAATTCACAAGAACAAAACCTAAAAACTAAAAGTTATATTCATATCCTACGAGTTTAAACATAAACTAAAAAAGTTCAAGTCATATCCTAAAGGTTCAATACATATGCTAAAGGTTCAATTTATTTCCTAAAAGTTCAACTCATATCCTAAAAGTTTCAATTCATATCCTAAAAATTCAACTCATATCCTAAAATTTCAATTTATATCCTACAAGTTCAATTCACAAGAACAAAACCTAAAAACTAAAAGTTATATTCATATCCTACGAGTTTAAACATAAACTAAAAGTTCAAGTCATATCCTAAAGGTTCAATACATATGCTAAAGGTTCAATTTATTTCCTAAAAGTTCAACTCATATCCTAAAAGTTTCAATTCATATCCTAAAAATTCAACTCATATCCTAAAATTTCAATTTATATCCTACAAGTTCAATTCACAAGAACAAAACCTAAAAACTAAAAGTTATATTCATATCCTACGAGTTTAAACATAAACTAAAAGTTCAAGTCATATCCTAAAGGTTCAATACATATGCTAAAGGTTCAATTTATTTCCTAAAAGTTCAACTCATATCCTAAAAGTTTCAATTCATATCCTAAAAATTCAACTCATATCCTAAAATTTCAATTTATATCCTACAAGTTCAATTCACAAGAACAAAACCTAAAAACTAAAAGTTATATTCATATCCTACGAGTTTAAACATAAACTAAAAGTTCAAGTCATATCCTAAAGGTTCAATACATATGCTAAAGGTTCAATTTATTTCCTAAAAGTTCAACTCATATCCTAAAAGTTTCAATTCATATCCTAAAAATTCAACTCATATCCTAAAATTTCAATTTATATCCTACAAGTTCAATTCACAAGAACAAAACCTAAAAACTAAAAGTTATATTCATATCCTACGAGTTTAAACATAAACTAAAAGTTCAAGTCATATCCTAAAGGTTCAATACATATGCTAAAGGTTCAATTTATTTCCTAAAAGTTCAACTCATATCCTAAAAGTTTCAATTCATATCCTAAAAATTCAACTCATATCCTAAAATTTCAATTTATATCCTACAAGTTCAATTCACAAGAACAAAACCTAAAAACTAAAAGTTATATTCATATCCTACGAGTTTAAACATATCCTAAAAGTTCAAGTCATATCCTAAAGGTTCAATACATATGCTAAAGGTTCAATTTATTTCCTAAAAGTTCAACTCATATCCTAAAAGTTTCAATTCATATCCTAAAAATTCAACTCATATCCTAAAATTTCAATTTATATCCTACAAGTTCAATTCACAAGAACAAAACCTAAAAACTAAAAGTTATATTCATATCCTACGAGTTTAAACATAAACTAAAAGTTCAAGTCATATCCTAAAGGTTCAATACATATGCTAAAGGTTCAATTTATTTCCTAAAAGTTCAACTCATATCCTAAAAGTTTCAATTCATATCCTAAAAATTCAACTCATATCCTAAAATTTCAATTTATATCCTACAAGTTCAATTCACAAGAACAAAACCTAAAAACTAAAAGTTATATTCATATCCTACGAGTTTAAACATAAACTAAAAGTTATGATTATATCCTAAAAATTCAACCCATACCCTAAACCCTAGATTTCTATAAATCCTAGATTTCTATAAAATGTTAAATAAAGTTAAATACAATGTTAAATAAAATGTTAACATTTCTATAAACCCTAGATTTTTATAAAATGTTAAATAATGATAAATACAACCTAAACCCTAGGTTTCTATAAAATACAATGTTAAATAATCAATTGAAACACTAGTCATTTGAAACTAATTCATAGCTAATAAACAAAACATTATAAGCTTACACAAAAGATATAAATTGTAATTCTAACCTAGAACTTTTAGGAGGTGGAGAAGGAGAGAGACGCAGCAGCGGTAGAGGCGACGGCGACGGGGCGGCGGCAGCTGGGCGGTGGTTGTTGGTGGCGTGGGTGGGGCCTCTAGTGCTGGGAGTTGGAGGGGGGGGGGTTTGAGTGTGAGAGAGAAAAGAGAGATTTTGGGAAATTTTTAGAAAGAATGGGAGGGGATCCCCGTTTTGACAGTCTGGAATTAAAAATATCGACCACAGTTGGTCGCAATTTTATTAGGTAAATCAGTTTTGAATTTTTAGAAATAGCGACCAAAGTTGGTCACTATTTCTAAAAATATTATATTACTCTTAATTCAATTTAAAATTATATATATATGTAGTATAAATTTAGGATTTTAATTCAATTTAAGCTATATATATATATATATATATATATATATATATATATATATATAAGCTATATTCGATACAGTATGACCTAATACACTTATACTCAGTGCATAGTATAGCGTAAGTATATATATTATATATATATATATATATAAGCTATATTCGATATAATACTACCTAATACACTTATACTTAGTGCATAGTATAGCGTAAGTATATATATTATATATATATATAAGCTATATCCGATATAATACTACCTAATACACTTATACTTAGTGCATAGTATAGCGTAAGTATATATATATTATATATATATATATAAGCTATATTCGATACAGTATTACCTAATACACTTATACTCAGTGCATAGTATAGCGTAAGTGTATATATATATATAAGCTATATTCGATACAGTATTACCTAATACACTTACACTTAGTGCATAGTATAGCGTAAGTATATATATATTATATATATATATATATAAGCTATATTCGATACAGTAGTACCTAATACACTTATACTTAGTGCATAGTATAGCGTAAGTATATTATATATATATATATATAAGCTATATTCGATACAGTATTATCTAATACACTTATACTTAGTGCATAGTATAGCGTAAGTATATTATATATATATATATATATATATATATATATATATATATATATATATATATATATATATATATATATATATATAAGCTATATTCGATACAGTATTACCTAATACACTTATACTTAGTGCATAGTATAACGTAAGTATATATATATATATATATATATATATATTATATATATATATATATAAGCTATATTCGATATAATATTACCTAATAGACTTATACTCAGTGCATAATATAGCGTAAGTATATATATTATATATATAAGTTATATTCGATATAATATTAGCTAATAGACTTATACTCAGTGCATAATATAGCGTAAGTATATATATATATATATATATATATATATTTACCTAACCTGTCCAGGACGTACCTGTAGTCAATTAGCATAATACTAGCACATACAGGTACTTTCAAGACTTCTTTAGGAAGTTTTTGTAAATCCCGAGACTACTTTTAAATAAAAGACAACACATTAATTTTGAAAAGAAAAGGCTACAGATTGAATATATATACACACACACACACACACACACACACATATATATATATATAGAGAGAGAGAGAGAGAGAGAGACACGCACGATTCGTAGTACTATTAATCCCTTGTATTACAAAAGTATTAACGGCTTATATTTATATTATTTAGATAGTAAATACAAAAGTGATTTTTAATTTTGGCCATTGTTGACCTGAATAGAGACCAACTTTGGTCGCCATTTATTCAAGAATTTAATTTAGCGACCAAAGTTGGTCGCTATATTTAAATCAGATTTAATTATATTTCATATAATATTTAAATTAATAATATAATTATTAAAATTGTATAATTGGGTCCCATTTAAGCGACCAAAGTTGGACGGTATCTTCCTACCCTTTAAGTTGCGACCAACGTTGGTCGCAATTTTTATATTATATATATTTATATTTTATAATTTTTTTAAAATAATAATATAATTATTAAAATTTTGTAGGTGGGTCCCACTTTAGCGACCAACATTGGTCACTAATCTCAGTAAATGTTTGACCAAGAAAGTCTGACCAGTCCAGTCAACATTTTGACTAATATAGCGACCAACCTTGGTCGCTATTTTGTTTCTTTTATTTATTTTATTATTTTCGCTAGTTTAGCGACCAACTTTGGTCGCTTTTTCCCACAGACCAACTTTGGTCGCTAAATTTTGGTCGTTTTTTTCCGGATTTCTGAGAATCAAGAGAACGGGTAATAGTAAGGCAAATGCGCGTCACAATGTTAACTTCGGGGGGCAAGTCGTCGAAGTTAACTGGAGGAAGAAGGAGATAATCAATGCCAGAGGGAAGACCGTTAAGGAAAGTATTTTGAGATTCAGGTATGAGGCCATCTGTAGGAAGAATGAGAGTTACAGAGAAGTAGTGTTGTAAAACAAGTCGTTTAGCGAATTCGACAAGAGGATTTAGGTGACCCGTACCAGGAGTTGGTAGTATGACTATGTGGGGATTTTGTGATTTTGTTAGTGACTGAGTTTCGGCCATTGAGTTTTGCAGTTTGGAGAGAGCTTAAATTAGAGAAAATATTTATAGTAAAAAAGAGAATGATGGGACCAATCACTAGTGGTAGCTTCCTTTTTGGGGGCAGTGCGAATAGAGAAAGACAAGTTGGAGGCCAGGAAGAATGGGGGTTTTATATCAAAACTCGATAGAAAGGAATGGATTTTTTAAATAATATTCAAAGATTTTTGAAATCCTTGTATAGTTCGAGGTTAGTTCTAATTTTACTTCGTTATCAATTAATGCTTATTCAAATTTTTTCTTTAATGGATTTAAGTTATATAAGGTTAACAGTGTCACGACCATGAATTCCCTTCCATAGGATGTCGTGATGGCACCTAGTCTTAGGGACTAGGTAAGCTTAATACTTACTGATTTAATGACAAAATCAACCAACAACTATACAAAACCAATAATCCCAAAACCAGTAGTACAAGTCATAAGCTCTACTGAATTTACTAGAAAATCTATAAATACAATTGTTCCAAAATAGGAATAAACAGTACAAGTAAGAATCGGAAGGTGACTCTGAGGCTTGTGAACGCGACAGCGGGTATGCCTTGAGTCTCCACAGCAAAGTCCGAACAACTAGCTAATGATCAACAACATCCGAGGTACCTGGCTGCACAAAAATGTGCAGAAATGATAGCATGAGTACACCACAATGGTACCCAGTAAGTATCAAGACTAACCTCGATAAAGTAGTAACGAGGACAATCAAGACACCTACTAGACTAAATAACCTGTACAAGTATTGTTGATACCAAATTTTTCCCTAGATATTTTTAATATGCAAAATAACTTCAAAATAGCATATATATGCATATATAAGTATGTCCAAATGTTTTATTATTTTCTCATAACTTTTAAAGTTTTTTAAATCAATATATTTTCCTCTTTTTCAATAAAAAACCAATAATTATTTCCAAAATTATTATTTTCATTAATTCATTTATTGAATTTTATATTTATGCTAAATATAGCTAAGGTAATTTTTGCATATTTTTACAAATTTATTCTGTATTTTTTAAGCTAAATTGCATATAATTGCAATATTAGCCCTTTTAAGATTTAATTATATTTTATATTCATAAAATTAAGTCCTGTATTTATAAATTATTAATTATATGTTATAAATTATTTTAGTGCTTTCAATCTATTTTCATAAATTAATTTACTATTTTTTATAATTTAAAAAGGGAAAAAATTGGCTATTTAAATAATAGCCCAATTGCTTTTCAATTTTAGCCTAATTATAACCCCAAATTAAACCCAATTCCCCCCGGCCCAATTTCAATTTAAACCCGACCCCTAACCCAATTTAACCAGCCCAACCCGGATTCCCCACCTAACTATTTTAATCCTGGCCGTTGATCATTCAGATCAACGACCACCATTACCCTTACCTAAAATAAACCTAAACGACCCCTTACCCTAATTCATTCTTTACCAAACGCCGCCCTTGAATCTCTTTCCTCTCAATTCTCTCTGCAACCTCTCATGAACCCTAGCCGCCGCCATCTAATTTCACCTTAATCTACCTCAACCCCTGCCTAATCCATGGCCTCTCGTGGCCATTTGAGATGTGTATCGGCCTCCTATAGCTCTTGGGTGTTTGTTTCTGTGGTTCCATGGCCAGACCTCGAAGGAATCTGGTCTAGTTCTTGCTCAACTTCTGTTCATGGCCTTTCTCCGACCATCCATGACCTTTCTCCGACCATTCATGGCCTTTCAAGGCATATCCTTGACTTTTCTGATTAGATCGATAACTTTCAAGGTCTTTCTCACCTTTTCTGGGTTTTTCGAAACCCTAATCTTTGAGATCTTTCAATTTTCTTCAGATCTATCTTAAATTTGTGCTTATTACGAACTTCTTAAGTGTTTTTCTCAAAGATTCTCCGATTTTCTTTCAACGTGACTCTTTATTTTTCAACGATTAGGGTTTTCCTTTAAGTTTTTCAAAAGAGTTCTTCTCTGTTTTTAATGTTGTTTGTGATTTTGCTATGTTTAAATGATTTGCTCATGTTGTTCTTCTATTTATTTCAGCATGTTAAAAACCCTAGTTCCCTTTTGGTCTTGTCCGAGTTCTGAAACTATTCTTGTTTGTTTGAATGTGCATTTGTTCGATTAAGTTCTTTGATTCTCTTTTCTTTGTGTGACTTATGTGGTTCTGATTTCTCATCATCTCTTAAACTCGACTACTGTTGTCAAAACCCTAATTTCTTAAAAGGTTTTCCTCACTTGTTACTGTGAGGCCTTTACTTGTTTCTGAATCTCTTACCTGTTACTATGTTCTTCTTCACTATTGATTCTAAGTGACTATTTGACCTACTTGACTACTGTGCTTCGAATACTTTTCTTACTGCTGAACCCTAGCTTACCCCTACTGCTACTGTATGTTTGTGTTGCTTCTTTTGTCAACATGTTTGATTCTGCGTGCCTGTTCATTCCTTGCTATTTATATGTTGAGATGCAGAATCTTGACCCCTTCTTGATTGATCCTAATTCCCTCGATATTGAGACTAATTGCAAAAGTTTTCTTATGAACCCAAATTTTACTCGTTTATTTGAATTAATTGATTCCCCTCATTTAATTAATGTAGTGTTTTACCTTGCTGAATTTTCCCCAAAAATTAAGCCTACTTTGAACTTAGACTTGATTATTTACTTCATGCTTTTACTGCCCCTTATATGGCAATAATCAATCTGTTCCCAATATGATTTCTTTCCTTAATTAAAACCTGTTAGTATCCGTTAAGCAGTGATTCCTTAATTAAAGGGAATCGCTTGTGTTAATTGATTCTGATTGTGATTATTTCCATGTTTTGTTAAGATTTCACTCGTTTTCAAAACTATAAATACCCACCCTCTCTTCTTTCAAAACACACGAATAATTTGAGTTCAAAACATACACTTACACTCAAACTTTCTCTCTTTTCTCTACTATTACTTGTGTTGCTACTTTGTCTAGCCGGCTGAAAGCCAAGGCTAGACTGTGGAATCTTGCTTATTTTTCTTTCTGCACTTTGCTTCTCTACTGGTATGTCCTAGTTAATTTTTAAAGTCTCAACAACAATATGTTCCTTTGATTGTTCCAATTTCTTTCATTCTTGTCTATTCCTGCTTATGTTTCTGCAATTTAGTTATATTACTAGCATGTTGTAATATGTCCCTTCCCATTTAGATCAATGATTCCCTATGTATGTACTCTGTCAGTCACTTGTTATGTGTTTGCTGACTTATGAATCCCAAACCCCTATATCCCCTCTATGTGTTTATATCCTCTGGCTGGTTTGTGGGCATGTCAGCATCAGTTATTGCTTTGCATGACCAAACCTGACTCCTTCTAGGATCATATGCTACATACAATGAATTCCCAAAACCCCTTGACCCCTTTGTGTAACTACTGATTCTGTGTAGTTTGAGTTTTATTACTACTGTTTTCAAACTACCCTTACCACTTACTAGTTTCAATCCAATTTTAAATAAATCTCTTCCAACTATGTTCTACACTTCCACTATATTCTTAGAACCTAGGTTCGCCCCCTCTTGTGTGAGCCTTACCTTGGGACCCTTGAACTCCCTCTAAACTTGGACACATAAGGGATGACCCTTCCACACTGTACGCATTTTTGTCTGGTTATGTAAACCTGGGTGTAAGCACTGCCCGAGGTCCCTTGAGACGCTTAGGGAACTTTGACACACCCAGGTATGAGAAAGGCTTTGAAACCACAAATGACATTTGAGGTTGTTTATTCCATAACTGTAACGACCCGACCGGTCGTTTTAAGCTCTAGCGCATCGTTCAGAAGTTGAAAGTCATGAACAACTTCATTTTAGGTATATTGACTTGTACGTATGGTCAGAATTGAATTTCAAGAAATTCGGAGTCAAATTGGAAAGAAACTTTTCGTTGCGGCAACCTTAAGTTGAAGAAAATGGCTAAGATTGGAATTTTGAGTAAACGACCTCGGAATTGAGATCTGAAAGTTCCAGCATGTTCGAATGATGATTTCGGACTTGGGCGTATGTCCGGATTTAGTTTTGGATAACTCGTGAGCATTTCTGCGTGTATTGTGGAAGTTAGTATTTTAGAAGAATTTCATAAACTTGGGTTGGAAGGCATTTCAGAGTTATAGATGTCCGTTTGGGATTTCGAGTTTGGGAATAGCTCTGTATGGTGATTCTGGAGTTGGGAGCGCGATCGGAAGTGAATTCGGATGTCCGGAGGTCATTTTGAAGTCATTTGGCTAAATATAGGAATTTGAAGGTTTTTGAGAAAATTCGACCGGAAGTGAAAATTTTGATATCGGGGTCGGAATGCGATTCTGAAAGTTGGTGCAAGTCCGTAATATCGAATGTGACTTGTGTGCAAAATTTGAAGTCATTCGGACTAGTTTTGGTAAGGTTTGAGACACTTAGTCTCTTTTAAGGAAGCTTAAGTTGGAAAAGTCAACCGGATATTGACTTATGTGTTAGAGGGCTCGAAATGCAAATTTTATGGTTCGGATAACTTCGTTAGGTAATTTGGGACTTAGGAGTGTGTCCGGAATATTTTTGTGATGACCGGGGTAGAATTAAGCTTGAATTGACAAAGTTAATATTTTGGCGAATTCCGGTTGATAAATGAGATTTTGATCCGGGAGTCGGAATGGAATTTCGAGAGTTTCTGTAGCTTTTTTATGTTATTTTTGACGTGTGTGAAAAAATTTAGGTTATTCGGACATCGTTTGGTCGGGTTTTTGATCGAAAGTGTATTTTCGGAAGTTTTTGGAAACTTAGGCTTGAATTCGATGAGTTTTGGATAATTTGATATTGTTTGAGGTGTTTTGATGATTGGAGCAGGTTTTAATGATGTTATGAATTATGTGGGCATGATTGGTTGAGGTCCCACTGGCCTCGGGTGTGTTTCGGATGCCCAACGGGTCATTTTTGGTAGATTTTTGCCGTTTTGAGCATAAATGTAACGATCTAAAGGTTCATTTTTAGTTCTAGAGATCCAAATTTGATTTCGAGACTTCCAGAATTTAAATCATGAATTATAGGACTGATCTGGAAATTTTGGTTTAATTTCATCAAGTCGCGATTGGGTTTTTGACGTGAAATGTGAGTTAATTGTTTAACGAGCGAAATGGGTATTGAACTGGTCAAACGAGCTCCGAATTGAGTTTCGATTGAACGATTGTATTCGTATTATTATTTGTGACTCATAGGAACAAGAATCGTCTAATTACGAGTTTGTATGATGGAGTTAGAGCCATTTTAGTAAAACATGGTTGTGCTGCAAATTTCATAAAAAACTGCTGTATTTTCTGCAGCAGTGAACAGTAACCGCGCGGGTGAACAGTGACCAGTGAACAGTGTCGTGAATAGCGACCCGTGAATAGTGATCCGTGAACAGTACTTCCGAAATATTAACATTTCATCCGCGAACCCAACCCATTTTTCCACCATTTTTGAGCAATCTTGAGAGCTTTTGGACGGGAATTGAAGGGGTTTTGATGGGAAGTGATTGGAGGTAAGTCCTATGAACTAAATACATGATTATATTATGCAATCATCCTTGAAATTCATGAAAATATAGCCAAATTGTAAGAAAATAGAGCTTGAAATTGAAATTCTAAATTTGGGATTTGAGGGGTCAAATGGACTCCGATTCTTGTGAATTTGGTATGTATAGACTCGTGGCGCTATAAGAAACATTTTGATATAAAAATTTCTGGATTTTGAGAAGTGGGCCCGGGGCTCGGGTTTTGCAAATTTCGTGAATTTCGATATTTTTTGATTGCTTTCGATTGGGTATTGTCCCTTTAGCATAATGCGACATATTCGTTGCGATTTTGGGCAGATTCGACGCACGTGGAGGCCAATTCGAGGGGCAAAGGCATCGCGAGCTAAAGAAGTAGCCGGTTCGAGGTGAGTAATTGATGCAACTGTTGTTCTGAGGGTTTGAAACCCCGGACTTTCACATCGTAACGCTATATTGAGGCGTGACACGCATCCCATGGCAGGTGCGGGGTCGTATATGATTGGGGATTGTGACTTGGTCCATCCCGAGTGATAATTATAGTATATTGGCGACTGATTCGCACATTGTATTGATACTTATAATATGTTGGCGACTGATACGCACATGTATTGATGATATTTGGGCTTAATGCCCACGTTTGGGGGCCTTGTGCCGACTTGTAGAATCCTTCGGGGATTAATATCATTTAATTTCAGTCCAAGGTTTTAATTACTGTTTTGCAAACTTAGCCGTAATTCTAAGTGTTGAAAACTCAAATGACATTTTAAATGTATTTCGGGCTGGAAACTTCTATTTTGTAAATGCCCAAGGGGCTTATTATATTATTTTCTGGACTGATTATAAAGTGACTTGAAACAGTGGTAACAATGACACTGTATGATATACTCGAAACAGTGGTAACAATGACACTGTATGATATACTTGAAACAGTGGTAACAATGACACTGTATGATATACTTGAAACAGTGGTAACAATGGCACTGTATTATGTAAATTGGTCAGGTAACAATGGGCTGACCGGTCAGGTAACAATGACTGACCAAGATATTGCGCTTGGGCTGTAGGAGCCCCTCCGGAGTCCAATGACACTGTATGATATACTTGAAACAGTGGTAACAATGACACTGTGTGATATACTTGAAATAGTGGTAACAATGACACTGGATGATATACTTGAACAGTGGTAACAATGGCACTGTATGATATAAATTGGTCAGGTAACAATGGCTGACCGGTCAGGTAACAATGACTGACCAAGATATTGCGCTTGGGCTGTAGGAGCCCCTCCGGAGTCTGTACACACCCCCAGTGAGCGTCGTCGACGATAAATAAATATGGATGGCTCGGGCTGCACGCCGCAGTGGGTACTGGAATGTACCATCATATGCATTGCATTGCATTCATGTATTTGTATTTATACTGTTGTTTAGATGCTCAGTTCCATATGTTGCTGTATATTTGGATTTTAGCTTACTTTGTGTATTTACTGGATTTTCTTATCTTCGGACTGTAGTTACTTTTATTACTCACTGGGTCGGAGTACTCACTTTACTCCCTGCACCTCGCGTGCAGCTGCAGGTATTGATCACCCGGTAGCGGGATATTAGCTCATTGAAGGTATTACTATTGTAGCTGAGCAAGGTTACCGCCAGCGTTCGCGGCACCGGACATTGTCTTTAGAATTTCAGAATTTAATTTTGTATATTATTGGCCCTGTAGTTGTGTTCAGGATTTCTTTAGATGCTCGTGACTTGTGACACCCCGATCGGGTTATGTTGGGTTTTAAATACTGGTTATTATTGTTGTTAAGCTATATTTATTTATTCATTTATGTTTAATAATTGTTAAAGATACGATTTGGATTAGTTGGCTGGCCTTGTCTTCACGAGAGGCGCCATCACGATCGGGTTAGAAAATTAGGTCGTGACAATAACTCAGAGAGGAAGTCAGGATCAGGCTTCCTATGGTTGTAACTTCTTATTTTACACTTTTTCTGATATAATTTAGTATTTGGTCTGTAATAATTTGTAACAAATATTAAGGTTGGCTAGTGAAAGGGATGGGGTGATTATGCATGTTTTAGATATTAGAAGGGTAGATAACATGCCTATAGGATGTATTTCGATATGATCCGTTAGAGAACATGCCTATAGGATCTGTTCTGTTTAAATTAAATTCTGCATACTTTACTTTCACACAAATAGAGATCCTGCATATAGGATAAAAAAATTAGTTTTAATAAGAAATCATGCCTATAGGAATTTCGCTTTTTGCCAAACAAATCCTGCCTACTTCACTGCATGTTCAATTAGATACCATGCCTATAGGACCAAACCAACCTTTAATACTTAGAGATCATGCCTATAGGATCTAAAATCAGCTTAGTTAAAATCAGTTTGACTCATGCCTGTCTGAATCAGATTAGATAGCTCACTCTTTTCGTGTTAATTAATATGGTTTAGAAAGCATGCCTATAGGATCCGAATCGTCTGTTTAACCATTGCTCTACTGAATTCTTAATCAGTAATAGACATCATGCTCATAAGACATCACTATAACACCTAGGCAAGCCTTAGGTAATAATGGTAAAACTGAACTCGCCTTTGTTAATTAGCACTGCTACAACTAGCAGGCAGACCTGATTCGGACTTCTTATCTGAGTTATGTAATAAATTTGGTCTGCTTCAACAATCTAAACACCCTACTTTAGTGTTTTAAAATTCAGACCCTAATTTGTTTAAGTCATGCTATTTATATGCATTGTCTGCGGAGGTATATATGAGCCTTTTAAATTGTTTACATGTTGCCCCTTTTAATGCAGTCCTACATGTTTTGTATGTCGCCTTAGCTTTTTTACCTTTTAAAACCTAAGAGTCAGCCTAAAACACTCTCTATTATAGGAATAGTAGTCCTAAAATCCTCCAGGACTGATAGGAAAAGGGCGGGTAATAGCATGCAATAGAAGTCGAGACCAATCCGAGCTTTAATACCTTAACGGGGTGGGAAGGGTAGATATGGATATGATGACCGGTGTGTTAATACCACGTGTATCCCCTCTTCCGAGGAGTGTCATACCGGGTATCGCATTGATGTGATCCATATTATAAACGATCCTAAGACCCCCCTCCCTTTTGCATTCTCAAGTATTTGTAAAACTGCAACTCCTTTTCAAAATTCGCCTTTTAATAATTGTTTTCAAACTCTTATGCGTTTAAACTTAAATCCTCTACTATTTGAGCCTATACTTGTATATCTGCTAATTGTACAAATTGACAAAACTGTCTTGCCGGGAACCACACTAATGGATCCTGAGGGGTGCCTATCACCTTCCCCTTAGGATAATTTCAAGCCCTTACCATATATCTGGTTATCAAACAAACTCATAAATGAACCCTATAGGTGTCCTAATGCACCTTAAATTATTAGGTGGCGACTCTTCAAATGCAAACCCAGTTCCCAAAAGGAATGAGTTGTCCCATACCCAAAATGTTATAAACCCGATTTTTCGATGTGAAGAGAGAAAAAAGAGGCGCGACAAGTATGAAGGTGAAACTAACAGGAAAACAATGTCAATATAAAGCTAAGAATGGTAAAGATAAAAAAAAAAAAAAAACTACTCGCAATAAAGCACTAGAAACAACAATTAACAATAGGGGACAAACATGTAATAATATCATAGAGTAAGCCGAACACAATTTAAGTCCGGTAAAACCATGTATATAGAGGGAACATGTAATAATTCAATAAGAGCAAACGCTTATACATAAGATTTGTTCAAAGACTTCCCCGTGGTACTTCACCTCATAGTCACATCTCGCGGGTCCCAATTTGTGAGCCCTAATCACTTGGCATCTCGTACCCACATTAAAATTCATAACTGAACGGATGACTCACGTTCTAAGGGAGTGACAATATCAAATATCCGCAGGGACAACTCACGTGTCACCAACAAGAATGAATCATGACCACACGGACAACTCACTTGCCAATAGAATGACTCTCACACAGAAGACAAGTAAATGGGAGTACATGTAAATGGTCCATAACATCAGGATTTATCTTCGTAAACCTATATGGGTGATTAGTTATGTGTATGCTTGTGCAAGTATTCTATCACAATTCAAGTTAACAAGTAAGCGTAGAGACAATTAATGGCACATAAGAAACGATCACCACAAAATATACACGGTATAACTCACACAAGGTAGGCACACCACTACACAAATATCAATAATACCAATGCCCCCAGGCCATCACAAGTCATCACAAATCATTTTTCGACTTAGCACATCTTGTCTCGCCACGTGCGCAATAATAAAGTAAATGCCCTCCTTGTCTCGCCGCACGCACATAATAATATTCCCACCCTGTCTCGCCACATGCGCAAACCCACGTATATAGCCTACCTTATCACGCCGCATGTGCAAATATCAATAATAACAATAGTACGTACAACTCACGTGCGAACACCCCGACAATCATCTCAACAATACCATGTGTGCCAAAACATAACAACACAATAAAATGACTTTCACAACATGTGCCCATACACCATAATATTTCCTCAAAACAGTTTCAATAATACAACTACGCATAGCCCTCGGCTCAACAAAACTGAGTACAGCAGCAACAACAACAATAACACGAGAGTATGGTAAGTAAATCAATACAAGAACTTCAGATCACAAAGAAATGGAAGAACGAGCTCACAATGAAAATGACAATAGAGAATAATGGTTTCAACAAGAATAGATCAACGAGGGAAGTGATAGTGTGCAACAATGATTCCACATAAGTACAACTCGACGATAAGACATATAGCATGAATCAATGATTCCAAATAAGGACAAGTCAATGATGAAAGTAATAACAAAACTTCAATTAAGGTTAAGCAATTATGGAAGAGATAATAGTAACTTCAATTAAGGTGAAAATTATGGAAAAGATAATAATAATTTCAATTAAGGATAAGCAATTACAGAAAAGGTAATGATAACTTCAATTAAGGATAAGTAATTACGGAAAAGATAGCATAGCAATAAAAGAGACGATAACCTAAATAAAGGCATATAAGAGTTTATTGGCAACAACGGTAGAACATAAATCAATCAACTCCAAATAAGACAGGTGAATTTAGAAAATGGAGGATTTAACATGATAAGACAACTTCATTTTTAATTGAGCATAAGAACCTAAGAGTCTACAACGGTTAAATTTTTACAAATAAGCCTAAGTACATACTCGTCACCATGCATACACAGCCTTCACATGATACAATTAGCACAAATGACTCAAATCCTAAGGGTTAGTTCCCCCACACAAGCTTAGGCAAGATACTTACCTCAAATAAGCTAGACTGATACTCTAGAATGACCTTCTTGTGTGAAACAACCTTCGGACGACTCAAATCTAGCCAAAATAACTTCATATCATAAATAAAACTCATAGGAAATAATTTCGGATAATAAATCTTCGATCTTGAAAGAGAAATAAAAAGTCTACTCGAAAAGTCAACCCCTGGGCCCACGTCTCGGAACCCTACCAAAATTACAAAATCTGAACGAACATTCAACCACGAGTCTAACCATACCAAAATTACTCAAATCCGATCACAACTCAACCTTCAAATCCTCAAATTAAAGCCTAGAAAGTTTCTACAAATTTTTCCCAATTTCTCAACCCAAAACACTAATTAAATGATAAAAATAATGATATATTCATATAATTTAACCAAATCTGAGTTAGAATCGCTTACCTCAATCACTCCCTTGAAAATCTCTCCAAGAATAGCCTCAAACTGAGCTCCCAAAATCAAATTGTGAAATATAACACAACCTCGTTTTTGAAACTTATATTCTGCCCAGTGAATTATACATCGCGATCGCGGAAAATCTATCGCACTCGCGAAGAGAAAAATCTTTAGCTGCCAAAATGTGCTTCGCGAACGCGACATAAAGGTCGCGAACGCGGTGACAAAGATCTTCAGACACTACGCGAATGCGTATGTGAACTCCTGAACGCGAAAAGAATAATGTCTGGTGCCTTCCCGCCTTATCCCTCCACGATCTCAGACCTCTGTATGCGAACGTGAAGACAAAAGCCTTCCAATCCTTCGCGAACGCGGGTTCCTATTCGCGAACGCGAAGAACAATACCGCCTGCCTCCAAGTTACACTATGCGAACGCGATGCAATGAACGGGAACGCGAACCAGACATCAGAACTAGCATTTCAAAACATGAGAAAATGGTTTGTGGCCCATCCGGAACACATCCGGGGTCCCCAGGACCCCGTCGAAATATACCAACAAGTTCTATAACATAATGCAGACTTGCTCGAGGCCTAAAATCACATCAACAACGCCAAAACTATGAATTGCACCTAGAAGAACTTAATAAACTTATGAACTTTCAAATTCTACAACTCGCGCCGAAACATATCAAATCAACCTGGAATGACGTCAAATTCTGCATGCAAGTCCCAAATGACATAACAGAGCTACTCCAACTCCCGAAATCAAAATCCAAACCCGATATCAACCAAATCAACTCTCAATCAAACCTCTCAACCTTCCAAAAACTTCAACTTTCTAATTTTTCGCCAAAATGCTTCAAATTATTCTACGGACCTCCAAATCCAAATCTGGTCGTACGCCTAAGTCCAAAATTATCATACGAAACTATTGGAATTATCAAAATACCATTTCGGAGTTTTCTACACAAAAGTCAAACTGCGGTTAACTCTTACCGCTTAAGCTTCTAAAACAAGAATCATTCTTCCAAATTGATCCCGAATCATCCGAAAAACGAACTCGACCACACACGCAAGTCATAACACATAATACGAAGCTGCTGGAGACCTTAAGCCGCCGAACGGGACGTTAATTCGATCGGGTCGTTACAAACAGTAACCTATATTGGCAAGTTAATTACCAATTTTACTAGGTTAATTATCGGGTGATGCTTTGCTTAGACCTATATATGTGTTAGGATATTTATTAAATACGTATTACTAATATTTAATAGTGAACACAATAACTACGACGAACTAGTTCGATAGTAAATTCAGAATACATAAACTTCAAATTATAATTTCGGCCCAAACAGCACAAAGCCAGCATTATTATTGTTAAGAACGTCTCTAATGATATCCCAGAGAACGTGCTGTCAAGCACTGTATCGTGCATTGACCTATATATGACGTGATTATCGAGCAAATCTCTTGGATTTGAAATTTTTAGATTCTGAATTAAAGAAACAGATCATATATCTTGGAAGTCGATTGCTACAGATTATATTATCCATTTTATCACACGATAAGTATGAAAGAGGATTTGACTAGACTGGAATTTAATAGCTTGTTTGCCCATGTTTTCTTTTGGCCAAAAGAGTTTTTTGTATCAAAAGTATTTTTTTTCAAAACTAAATTGTATGACCAAGCTTTTAGAAGGAAAAAAGTATTTTTGAGTAGAAGCAGAAGCAGTTTATAAGAAAAAGAAGAAAATAGCTTCTTCTAAGAAGTATTTTTTTGGTGAGAAAAAAAAATACACTTAATATTTTTTAAAAGTTTGGGCAAACACTAATTGCTGGTCAAAAGTATTTTTAGAATTAATTAGCCAAATACAAATTATTTCTCGCCAAAAATATTTATTTGAAAAACACTTTTGAAAAATTTAAAGGGGGTACATGACGATTATAATGTTGATAGTCATTGAGAAATGGTCTAACCTTATTAATATTTCCGTTAAGGATCGGAAATGGATATTCTTTGAATTTTTGCCCCCAAAAAAGTATTTGTTGAAGCGTTTAGTTTAGATTTTGCAAATGCAAACTCAACTTATTAATATTTTAAAAAAATAAAAAACTACAAAAATTAGGTTGATCACTAATGGTGATTTGCGCTGCTTCTAATAGGTTTATAACTCGTTTCATGCTATTTGTTACACGGCGCCTTCCTGAGATTCCTTGGAAGGGCGACGTAAGGCTAAGCAACTGATGTCAGTGCAGTTGCTGTCCGCCAACTGAGGTTCCCTCCGTACGCTAGACTAGATTGTCAGTGTCGTACAGGAAAACCAATGTCAAGAGCAATTGAGAGAACATGAATGAGAATTGAGAATGAAAGAAAGCTTGATTGGATTAATGAAAGCTATTACAGAAAGGCAACGCGGTGTCGAGGGGAGAGACACCAGTACAGAGAATTGTTTGCTTGCTAGAAAGTTTGATTGCTTGATCCCCCTAATAATACTTAAAAAAAATAAACCAAATCTACAAGACTAGACTTGATTAAGCTAGAGAAACATAATGGAAGTACATGGAATAAAACTACTCTATATTTACAATGAAAAAGACTTAGTTTTCTATAAGGCAGCAACATGTCCGTTGTCAGCACCATAGTCTTTGGCATCAGGGTCTGCGCGAGCGACGCTGTTGGCATCCGCCTGCAATTGGGCGCTGGCGAGGGATATCGGTGGGGCGACAGAGGCACATGCGCACTTGTCACTTGGCGCGACCAAGACCACGAGGCCGTCCGTGGCACTAGGCATTGGGAGGCTTGCTAGGACGCCATGGGGCGCGCCCAAGGGGTCATGGAGCACGGCTGGAAAGCCACCCATGACATTCTCCCCCACCTGAGTTGGCAACGTCCTCGGCGCCTTACTTGCAAGATAATATTCAATTAGGCTCTTGTAGGCTTTGAGGTTTGTTCCCCTCTCCCAAGTGTTCTCCTCTGCATCGCAGCCCTGCCATTTCACCAAGAACTCTTGGTGATCTTTCCTTGAGGCATGAATCACTCTATCATCATGGATAACTTCAACACGCCTTTTTCCGGTTGAATTGGGCCCTCGAATACTGGGTATTGTGAGCTGGCTCCGTGAAGGATTCTCCGTGTCTTCCCGAAAAGGTTTCAGGAGGCTGACATGGAAGACAGGATGAATTTTTCACCAAGCTGGGGTATCCACCCGATATGCAACTTTCCCAATGCGCCTTTCAATGGACAAGGGTCCAATGTATTTTTGCAATAGGCGAGGGGCATGGACCCCCGCAAATAAGTAATGCTTTGGAATTTTGACCATCACTTTGTCTCCTACTTGGTATTCAACAAAGCGACGATTCTGGTCAGCATGCCTCTTCATCCGCTTTTGAGCCTTGACAAGATAGCTCCGCACTATCTCCAAATTTCGCTTCCACTCTTTTGAGAAGCTAGTAGCTCGAGGAGATTTAGACATATTTGGTGCATTGACTGTGTGTGGGAATAGCGGTTGCTGTCCGGTAACAATTTCAAAAGCGCTTTTGTTTGTACTAGAGCTCTTTTGTAAATTGAAACACAGTTGAGCAGCATCCAGAAGCTTCACCCAATTCTTCTGCGATCCGGTTACAAAATAATGGAGATATTCCTCCAACATACCATTGAACCTCTCCGTCTGTCCATCAGATTGAGGATGAAAACTTGAGCTGTGACTCAGCTTCGACCCAAGGCACTTAAAGAGTTGGGTCCAAAATTTACTAGTGAAGCGTGAGTCACGATCACTAACAATGTCTTTGGGTAGGCCCCTATATTTGACGACATGAGAGAAGAAGAGTCGAGATGTATCTTCTGTTGATATATATTGTGGGGCAACAATAAAGGTAGCATACTTGGAAAACCGATCTACCACAACCAAGATAGTTGTTAGATCTCCGACCTTGGGCAATCCAGTGATGAAATCCAGGGAAACACTTTCCCAAGATCTCTTTGGGACAGCTAGTGGTTCCAAGAGTCCCGCTTGTGTTAAGCGGTCTCACTTGTCCTTCTGGCATACTAGACAAGTCTTCACATACTGAGCAACGTCATCGGCCATTTGAGGCCAATAATATGCACGACGAAGTAACGCCATGGTGCATTCCTCACCGGGATGGCCGGCCCACAGAGTATCATGACATTCAGCCAGAAGAGTCATTCGCAGATTTCCTCCTTTAGGAACATAAAGTCGGTTCCCTTTCACTTTCAGAAAACCATCTTCCATGTAGAACTAACGAGTATTGCCTTGTCCTACCAAATCAACCAAATACTGTGCAACAAGATGCTTGCTGAGTAAATCCTGTATCTGATCCTTGATGGAGGTGGCTACTTCGCTCCCCCTTAGGGTGGCGAGTAGGCACACCGATGCTAGATCAGCTCTCCGACTGAGCGCATCAGCAACATGATTGGTCTTCCCACTTCGGTACTCCAGGTTGAAGTGGAATTCAGCTAGGAGTTCCTGCTACCTGGCCTGTCAACCATTCAACTTCGGCTGGGTCATGAAATGGCTAACAACTGTGTTTTCTGTCTTGACCACGAACGGGGTCCCCAACAGATAGTGCCTCCAGAGGCGCAAGCAGTGGACGACAACCAATAATTCTTTCTCATGGGCGGCATAGCGCTGCTCTGCATCTTTCAGCTTCCGACTCTCGTATGCTACATGATGCCCTTCTTGTAGCAAAACTCCACCGAGGGCATAGTCAGATGCATCTATTTGTACTTCGAATGGCTTTCCCAGATCAGGAAGGGCCAAGACGGGGCTACTAGACATAGCCACTTTCAATGCGTTGAAGGCCTCCGCTCGCTTGGGTCCCCATTCCCAAGGCGTGACCTTCTTGAGGAGTTCTGTCAATGGTACTGCAATGAGGGAGTAATTTTTCACAAATCGTCGATAAAAATTGCATAGACCAAGGAACTCCCTCAAGGCGTGGATATCCTTAGGCGGCGGCCAATCTGTGATTGCCTGAATCTTTTGCTGGTCCATCTTGATCCGCCCTTCCTCGATGACATGTCCGAGGAAATCAATTGCTTTTGAGCAAAGGAGCACTTAGATAGCTTCACATATAGTTCATGCTCCCGCAATCGAGCTAGGACCTTCCGCAAGTGCATCAGGTATTCCTCCAATGTTTGGCTATACACCACAATGTCATCCAAGTAGACCACCACGAATTCATCAATGTACTCTCGAAAGACTTGGTTCATCAAAGTGAAAAACATAGCTGGGGCGTTAGTCAAGCCGAATGGCATAACAAGGAAATCGTACGACCCATATCTTGTCACACAGGCCGTCTTGTGCTCATCACCCTCTGCAATCCGAACTTGCCAATAACCTGTCTTCAGGTCTATTTTGGTGAACACCGTCGCACCTACCAGTCTATCGAACAAGTCTGCCATTAATGGAATAGGGTACTTGTTCTTCACAGTAATTTTGTTTAGAGCCCGATAGTCCACACAGAGTCGTAGACTACCATCATGTTTCTTTTGGAATAGCACAGGGGACCCGTATGGGAATTTGGAGGGCACGATAATCCTTGTGTCTAGCATTTCCTTCAATTGTCTCCGAAGCTCGGTGAGTTCGTGTTGTGACATTCTGTAAGGTGCCCGGGCGGGTGGCTTCGCGCCCGGTACCAGCTCAATTTCATGGTCCACAGTGCACCTAGGCGGTAGTCGCTTTGGCATGTCTTGTGGCATGACATTTTCAAACTCTAGTAGTAGCTCCTTCACGGACTCAGGAATGGGATCTGAGGAGCGTTCTACATCTTCAATGCAGAGGGTTGCCAGGAACGTGGAATCAGGTCTTTTGACCCCCTTCTTCAATTGCAAGGTCGAGATGTTTTCAACGGCCATCTTCATGGGCATACACGGGATAATGCAGGGCTTCGTCCCATTTGCTCCCATCATCAGTAACATGTCAGCATACGGTACAGGCATGGTGTTGGTTTGCCTTAGGAATTCCAATCCAACTATCAACTCGAAGTCATCTATGATCACCACGCGCAGGTTGCTTCGTAAGGGCCAAGATTCACTGGTACTTCTTTGGCTATTCTACCCACTGGCTGGGGAGGTGAGTTGATAGCCTTGACACAGCCTCTACCTTTCCCTACAACTAGACTAAGGCGCTCCACCTGAGTCGAGGCTAAGTAGTTGTGGGTAGCACCCGTGTCTACCATGGCCCGAATGGGCTTTCCATTCACCTTCATCTCAACTAACATTAAGGTCCTCTCGTGCTTCAGAGGAGTCTCCTCATACGCCTTCTTTTTCCCTTTCTTGGTGACTGGACATGTGTCCTTCTTCTTACGGGTACCAGCACTAGTCTCTGCTAATGCCTCAGAAATGGAGCCAACAATTGCATTGAAGGAACCTACTGGTTCAGTCTGATCCACATCATCTGAGTCGTCATCAGTCCCATCATCAAAAGTCTGATGGTCGTTCATCTGTGCATGTGGGCACTCATTGTTCCAATGTGGTCCGCTGCAATGACGACATCCTGAAGGAGGCTTCCTCCCCCGATCATTGTTGTTAGACACAGCACTGTTGCTGCTTGTGGAGGGAGCCTTAGGTTTGGTTGAGCCCCGATCTCCCCCACTTCTGCTAGGGCCGCCATTGCTCGACTGGCCCCCTTTGAATCCCACTCGGGCAGGCGGCTGAGGCCTATCCTTCCGAGCTTCCATTTGATAGTCCCCAAGGCATTCAGCTGCTTGGATCGCCTTGGGTAGGGTATCTACCCGTTGTCTTTGTAGATCCATACGGGCATAAGTTTTCAGCCCTTCTAGGAAAGTGAAGAGCTTGTCTTTGTCCCCCATATCGCGTATGCTTAGCATGAGTGTGGAGAATTCCCGCACATAGTCCCGCACGGATTTGGTCTGGCGGAGCTCCCGTAGCTTTCTCCTTGAATTGTATTCAACATTTTCGGGGAAGAACTGTAGGCGTATGTCTGCCTTCAGTTCTGCCCATGTCTCGAGAGCATCTTCACCGGCCTTGATGGCTTCGTATTTCACCCGTCACCAGAGTTTAGCATCACCCTGAAGATACATGGCAGCAGTTGCTACCTTCTTAGCTTCTTCTAGGCCCCCAACATCATCGAAATATTGTTCGACGTCAAAGATAAAGTTCTCCACTTCCTTGGCATTCCTACCTCCACTGTATGGCTTTGGCTCAGGAATTTTCAGTTTTTGTGTCGCGGAAGTGGGGTTTGCAGTGCCCCCGATTTGGTTTCCACCGCCTCGCAGCAGGCCCTGTAAAGAAGCATTGACGACATTGAGCTTGTCTATCAAGTCGTCAATAGTTTGTTGCATAGCAATCACTCTGTCTGCCTTTTGTGCCCTGTAAGCTAAATCCTCAGCACACTCCTGTTGGAGTCCCTCGAATTTTCCAAAAATTTTGGCTGCCTCTGTGGCTGCCGTTTGCCGGTCTCCCTCGGAGTCACGACTGATGTTTTCTATGTCAACTTCGGCCTGGAGCACCCTGCGGTCCAGGTCGTCCAACCTTTGCCCTAGGCTGGTTCTTAGTTCAGGCACCGTATCCATGATGGGCAGTAATCCGTCAACCGTCTGTTCAAGGGCCGCAATGCGGTCCCCATGATTCACCATGGTCAGAAATGGTGGTAATGGCAATGCGTTCCCTCGTCCGATGTCGAGCCTAGGCTCTGATACCAACTGTTACGCGGCGCCTTCCTGAGATTCCTTGGAAGGGCGACGTAAGGCTAAGCAACTGATGTCAGTGCAGTTGCTGTCCGCCAACTGAGGTCCCCTCCGTACGCTAGACTAGATTGTCAGTGCCGTACGGGAAAACCAATGTCAAGAGAAATTGAGAGAACAGGAATGAGAATTGAGAATGAAAGAAAGCTTGATTGCATTAATGAAAGCTATTACAGAAAGGAAATGCGGTGTCGAGGGGGAGAGACACCAGTACAGAGAATTGTTTGCTTGCTAGAAAGTTTTGATTGTTTGGTCCCCCTTAATAATGCTTAAAAAAAATAATCCAAAGCTACAAGACTAGACTTGATTAAGCTAGAGAAACATAATGAAATTACATGGAATAAAACTACTCTATATTTACAATGAAAAAGACTTAGTTTGCTATAAGGCAGAAAACATGGCCGTTGTCGGCAGCATAGTCTTTGGCATCAGGATCTGCGCGCGCGGCATTGTCTGCGCGCGCGGCGCTGTTGGCATCTGCCTGCGGTTGGGCGCTGGCGAGGGATATCGGTGGGGCGACAGAGGCACATGCGCGCTTGTCACTTGGCGCGACCAAGACCACGGGGCCGTCCGTGGCGCTAGGCATTGGAAGGCTTGCTAGGACGCCACGGGGCGCGCCCAAGGGGTCATGGGGCACGGCTGGAAAGCCGCCCATGACATTACACATGCATGGCTTAATCTTTGAGACAAGCATATGACTACTGGCAGGATCAACCAGGTAGCATTCCTTATTGACGCCGGCATCGCATGAGCATGGCCGACCCAATATAACCCTCCTACTGTTTCCGAGTTTTTAGGACCAGAAATATGAGATACAGGTGAAGTTTATACGGATTGTTTAAGAGAAAAGAGCATTGAGATGGGACAATCCTAGTTTTTGATATTTTACGTGCAAATGATTACTATTGTGATGCTTGGTGTAAACTTACCGATGCTAACTATTCATGTAAATGGCATCTAGTTAATTATGTAAATTGCAGTTCTGATAAATCAATGTTTCATCTGCTTGACATGGTTGACCATGTTTACTTGTCTTTGAATTTGATGAAACGAAATCATCTTTATATAGCGAAAATAATAGAATCAAAATAATACACGTCACGCAAACATTACCAAAATATTTATTTTCTCCGCTCCAATTTATGTGAACCTGTTTGATTGAGCGCGGAGTTTAAAAAAAACATGAAGACTTTTGGAATCAGTGGTCCTAAACAAGTCAAAAAGGGGCCTAGATTATTTGTGTGGTTATAAAATTTCTCATTAAAGGTAGAATTGTAAGTATAAGCTAAATTGTTACCAAATTTAGAAAGGGATCATTCTTTTTGGAACGGATCAAAAATAAAATAGGTTCACATAAACTGGAAGGAGTACTTTTTTTAATTACCGGTCACTCAAGTGATATATTAGGTAAATTTTTTTATCAAATAACAGATAAAATCTAAACCTTTTGCATCTCGCTTCATTTTGTCTCTCGCAATTCAAGTATCAAAATAAAGAGAGGCTTTTGGGGTCGTCTCTCATTTCTACTCACTGATATGGAAAGATTATTGGAGTTTTCTTCTTGATAAATCTAATAATCCGTCTGCTTTCCTGTTCATCTAGGTAAGGATTAGAACTCAGATCTTCTGAAATGCTTAGGTTTAACACTACTAAAATTCCGGAAAAAAGCGACCACAAAAAGCGATCAAAGTTGGTCGCTTACAGGTCAAAAAACGACCAAAAAGCGTCCAAACTGGCTTGGTCGCTATTTTGCTGGTCGCTTTACCTTAGAGACCAAAGTTGGTCGCTAATTAGCGACCAACTTTGGTCTCTAAGGTAAAAGGACCAAATATTCCATGTTTTAAATATAGAGACCAACTTTGGCCGCTTTAGTATTTTAATAATATAAATTTAGCGACCAAAGTTGGTTTCTATATTTAAATTAAGTTATTTATTTATTTATTTATTATTAATCAAAATATAGCGACCAACTTTGGTCTGTAAACCAAATATTATATTTTAAAATCTGAAAAATAGCGACCAAAGTTGATCGCTAATTGCAAGAATTTAATTATTTTTTAAACATATTTTTCAGATTTTTTTTTTAATAGAATAGCGACCAAAGTTGGTCGCTTTTTAAGAAATCTGGGTTAATTAGCGACCAACCTTGGTCGCTATATTTTAGTGTATTCATCCCTTGTATTACAAAAGTGTTAACAGATTACATTTATATTATTTAGATAGTAAATACAAAAGTAATTTTTAATTTTGACCAATGTTGACCTGAAAAGAGACCAACTTTGGTCGCTAATTATCCAGAATTTCAAATTAGCGAGTCGCTAAATATCCAAAAAATTAAAATTAGTGACCAAAGTTGGTCGCTAAATTTAAATCAGATTTATTTATATTTTATATAATATTTAAAATAATAATATATTTGTTAAACGTTAGAACTGGGTCCCAGATTAGCGACTAAAGTTGGTCTTTATCTGCTTCCCCTTTAGTAAGCGACCAACTTTGATCGCTAACTTTGAATTATATTTATTTATATTTTATAATTTTTTTAAATAATAATATAATTAATAAAATTTTATAACTGGGTCCCAGATTAGCGACCAAAGTTGGTCTCTATCTGCTTCCCCTTTCGTTAGCGACCAACTTTGGTCGCTAATTTTAAATTATATTTATTTATATTTTATAATTTTTTTAAATAATAATATAATTATTAAAATTTTATAAGTGGGTCCCACTTTAGCAACCAAAGTTGGTCACTAATTTCAGTATTTCTTTGACCAAGCAAGTCTGACCAGTCCGGTCAACATTTTGACCAAATTATCGACCAAAAAGCGATCAACCTTGGTCGCTAATGTATTTAGAATAATTATTTAATTATTTTCTCCAATTTAGCGACCAACGTTGGTCGCTTTTCTTGACAGACCAATTTTGATCGCCAAAATTTGGTCGCGTTTTTCCGGATTTCTAGTAGTGTTTTCTTCTGACGATTTTTGATACTCATCTTTGGAACTTTTGATCTGGATTTTCTGTTCGTGCTTCATATGTTGATGTTCATATGTCTTCCAGTCATAGAGTCTTATGTCTTTCTTAATGCTCCGATTAAATAAAATCCAGTTCTTATGTCAAAATGATTTTTATTAATCCACTTCATATCCAACCACACGAAATTAGACTAATCTGTTATTTTACAGAGCATGAAAAAATCCAGAATTTGTATACTGTGACGGAATAAACCAAAAAAATACAAACTTAATCATGGTTGCAGAATACATATAAACTACAAACACAAGAAGATGGCATACTTATACATATTGCTAGAAACACCCAAATCTGATCACTTTTCATCTGTTGAAATCAAACGTCATGGCCATTAATAACATTAAAGTATATACTCCACCTCTATTTCAATTTAGATAATAGACTATCCTTATTAGTCCGTTCTAAAAAGAATGACACATTTCTATAATTGGAAATAATTTAACTTTAAACTCTTTATTTTGTCCATTTTACCAAATTTTCTAATCACCTAGATGTCATGGCGCCACAAAGCTTTTACCCTTTAAGTTTTTAAAACCACAAATTTCAAAAATCTTTTTTTTAACTCCGTGGTGAATTAAAACGGAGGAAGTATCAAGTTGAAACGAAGGAAGTATCAAGTTAAAACACAATAAAATATTCAATTTCCTTAATGTCATTACGGGAAATGGAAACGAGACCAAGAAAATGAGAATAAAAACTGTTACTCCCTCCGTTTCATATTAAACGAGATACTTTTCTTTTTAATCTGTTCCAAAACAAATGACACATTTCTAAATTTGGAAATAATTCAACTTTAAACTCTTTCATTTTACCCATTTACCTTTGATGAGAAGTTTTTATAGCCACACAAATGTCATGGCCCCACAAACTTTTTACCTCTTAAACTTTTAACACCACAAGTTTCAAAAGTCTTTTTTTTTTTCTTAAACTCCATGCCAAGTCAAACTACCTCATATAATATGAAACGAGGGAGTACTATTTACTAAAGAGAGATCCAAAAAAGAGGAAAGGATTTAAATAGATATGGGGGCAGAATCTTCAATTTAATGGAGGAAAGAGAAAATAAATGTCGAACTAGTGGCAACCACTATCCAAAAAATCCACAGCCATATTCGGGTACATCCCTTTTTTTAAGTGGTTATTTATGTCACACCTCCTTTTTTCGCGCCCGCGAGGGTGTGTGGGGAGTTTTCTCCAATTAAAGGATAGTCGAAACGGGATTTGTTTGTTTGTTTCAGAGTCGCCACTTGGAATTTTAAGGCGTCCCAAGTCACCGATTTTAATCCCTGAATCGAGGAGAATATGACTCTGTCTATTTAACAGTCTGCGCACCAGAAATCCGGATAAGGAATTCTGTTAACCCGGGAGAAGGTGTTAAGCATTCCCGAGTTCCGTGGTTCTAGCACGGTCGCTCAACTGTTATATTCGGCTTGATTATTTTTGATTTGTTAAATACATTTTTATTGCATGATTTTATTGTTACCGCTTCTATTTAGATTTAAAGACCCTTCTTTGAATCGAATCACGCGTACGTATATTCGTGTTATAAATTATATTTTTAAAACATGCGGAGTTGTGTCACGCGCACGTGTACACAATAATATAGATAATATTTTTATTAAAATAATCATTTTCGAAATTATGCTTTAAATAAAATCAAGAACATTCGCCCTTTGGTATAATTAAGTAGTGAACATCACATCTCGGGTTTTTATGAAATTAATAATGATATTCTCCGAGAAATCTCTTTTTAGTAAAAATTTGCTCGAAGTTGCGCGAACGCATAATCCGAATCGCCTTTAGAAGTATAATCAAGTCACGCGAACGCATCCTTAATTATGCAAATATTCTTGACAGTAATATAAATTCTCTACAAATGTTTATTGCATCCATCTATTTTTAAATGTAAGAGTCATGAGAAATCACTATTTGAGATGCCTCTAAATTCCTTGAAAAGAATTCACAATTCATTAAGTGTTGACCGCAAATTATATTTTTACGTGTGAATTATATTCCTCAAAAACCATGAGTTTAAAGAGTAAAATAAAAATAAAATAAAAATAAACAACGTGTGATTAATACTACCATTTTTATGGTAAATACAATATTTATCTACCCAAAAAGCGAATTGCGTATAAAACTTAGGAAAACAATTGATTTAATAAATGAAGTAATATTTTTTTTGAAGAATTTTCATTGTTATATTTGGAGCAAACGCTATTTACACATTTTTTGACTTAAAATGTTACAATCTATAAATCTCATCCTTCTTTTACACCACTTGTTTTTAGTCCGAGGTTATAATTGTTTGGTTAATTTTGCTTACGAAGATTGGGTTTGAGATAAATAAACCAATTCTTATATTCTGCCTATGCGAATATTTGCAAACACTAACTCTATATTTTGTAAAAAATCATTGACATTATTTCATATATTAAAAGAAATGAGTTGATCGCGTTCCTAAAATAACTAAGCCATTTGTTATTAAGAAAGAGAACTAATCTACCAATTGATTTAATACTATATTAACCAACTAAAACAAAACTGAAACTTAAACTAATAAAATTTAAATGAGTAGAAGACATCCTTATAATTCCAAACTTCATTTACTTGCCATGTTGAAGCTCTTCACAACATGAGTTTAAAAGATATGTACCTGATATTGGAAGCAAAAGAAAATGAAGATGAAAATCAGCAACAGTAATAACAGTGTAACAGCAACAACTGCCCAGCAACAGTAACAACCCAGTAACAGACCGGTGGAGTAGTAATCCCAAAAACAAAAGCTTTAAGCTTTGAATGAAACAACAACCATTAATACTAATTTCAAACAAAGAAAGAAAGCAGAAGATTTTTTAGTTTTTTTTATTTGAAAGCTTAAATATTTTTCGGAATTTTCTATCTTTTAAATGTTCAGCCCTTTTCTCTCTCTTATTTTCAGATTTGTTTCTCTCTCCCGTTTTTTTCTCTCTGTCTCGTGTATGTTTCTCTTATATTCTGCCTTGTCTTGTGTTCAAGACTTCATATATATAATCACATCCCATAAATCTTTTAATCAATTAAAATCAATACTTTTTCTCTACCCAACCCATTATCTTCCCACTCATCCCCATTACATTAAATAAACATATCACACTACCCCATTTTATTTTGTCCCCCATGCCTAACATAAAATAATGCAAGATTCCCCCTTTAAATTAAATCTTGTCCCCCCTTTATATTAAATAATCATATCACCACCCACCCCATTTCATTTTGTCCCCCATGCTTCAAATAAACAATTACAAAATGTATAATTCCTAAACTACCCCTCACGACCTTACTGAAATTACCAAACTACCCCTGAACGTACTACAAATTACCAAACTACCCATCAGCTATAACACATCATTTAATCAAACTTAACCAAAATATAGACAATATGATTAATTTCTAACAATGTTCAAACAACAAATTTCATGAACATGATTTCTTCAACATTTCAACAACAAAGCACATGAACATGATTTCAACAACATTTCAACAACAACTCACATGAACACAAATTGAACAACAAAGAACAACTAAAATTTGATTTGAACAATATTTTAGCAACAAACAATCCTATTTTCGGATTCAACAACTACAACAAACAAGTATATTTAGATTTCTAACTTCAATCATATTGAACTTAAAATCAACCATAACGACATTACAACTAACAATTCCTATATCAAACTTAAACAAGATTATGAGACAAATTCACGAAATAATCATAAATGATAAACAAAGAAATCAAACTATACAAAATTCGGATTCAAGATCATCCAAACAAAGTATGAACATGAATGAATCTATTTTAACACAACAAACATGACGGATTAAACGATTAAATCAATATATTTCCTTTAACACAACTAAATTCTTTTTAGACAAATAACAAGATCGACGAATAAACAATTATGAACTTAAGCTTGATCTTAACAATATTAACAATTTCTAACAATACATAAACACATGAAACAAATTGAAGAAACAATTAATTAAACTTCAATTTGTATCTAACAAACATTAAACTAACAAATATTCACTTAAACAACAATACAAACATGAAATAAACATGAAACATAACTAATTAATCTTTCGTTTGAAATCTGAAAAATTAATTTAACAAACAACACATGAGCATGAACTAAAAATTAATTCAAACGATAAACAAAACAAACATTTGCCGATTTTAGATTCGAAAATATCAAAGCAAAATACGGACAAAATAAAACTCAAAAACTACTAACCGGATCGAAATGAAATATGTACGGACTGTTTCGACGAACCTCGAATGGGAATGAATCTGTCCGGATTCGACGACGAACTCAACGACGAACTCACCTTCCTTGTAAACTTTGACTAACTCAAAACGACGCTCGACGACTTCGACTAAAACGAAGAAGACGGAGGGAAAGGAGCAGTAGTCCGCAGCTTCAACCCAGCTGAAACGAAGGAGAAGTGATGAACGGAAGCAGCTGGAAGTGAAGAAGAAGGTGGAATGGGAAGCAGCTGGTCGACGTTTGGACGCCATGGACGTGAAGCAAAAGCAGCAGCTCGGAGACGGATTCCATGGCGACGCTCAAGCTGAAGAAGACGAAGAAGAACAGCAGCAGCTGAGGCTTGTTTTGGCCTCAAACTACTCGACGGAAGCAGCTGGCCTCAAGCTCATCCATGGCGGAATGAGCTGGACGACGAGGGCAGCGACGGGCTTGGCCGTGACGAGCAGCGGCGATGGGAGCTTCGAACAATAGCTGACTCGTCGAGGGCTGTGTTCGTTTGGTTGTTTGGTTGAGACACAGAAGCAGCATGGTCATCCATGAGCGTCGAGCTCAAGCTTGAGCTCGACGAGCTTCGTCAATGGCGGATAGGGCTAGGAATTTCGGACGAAGAAGAAGAAGATGAAGACGATGTAGCCATGGGTGGTCGGAGAGCAGCTTTGTTGCTGCGTCAACTGTTGGACGGTGGTCGACGGGCGGACATGGGAGGGTAACTTGGAACTTGAGGAAGAAGAAGAAGATAGGAGGGTGGCGGATGATTTTGCAATTTTTAGGGTTTTCTTCATTTTGTTTTGTTTTGTTTTTCTTTTTGTAAAATGTAAGACAAAAGGGGTTTGGGTCTTTTGGGTTATGGACTGGGTCGACCCAGTTCGAAATGGACTGGGTCGTAGGGAAGATTGGGCCATTTTTTGGGCCTGTGGCTTGAAATTGAAGAAGAGGCCCAATTCCGACTTTCCTTATATTTTCGCTCTCTTTTCTTCTTTTATTTCTCTAAAAACTAAATTATAAAAATACTTAAACTATTATTAAGAACTAAATTAAGTTATAAAAGCGCAAATTAACTCCAAATAACAATTAACGCACAATTAAGTAATAATTAAGCATAAAATTGTATATTTGGACATTAAATGCTAAAATTGCAAACGATGCCTATTTTTGTAATTTTTAATTTTTGTAAAACAAATTTAATTACTAACAATTGTAGAAATAAATCCTACATGCAAAATGCGACATATTTTTGTATTTTTTATTAATTTAACAAATAAACATGCACAGACAAATACAAATAATTATTCAAAATATCACAAAAATATCACAAAATTGCACACCAAAGAAAAATCATTTTATTTTTGAATTTTTTTGGGAGTAATTCTCATATAGGGCAAAAATCACGTGCTTACAGCTGCCCCTCTTTGCCCGGAGACACGAAGGGTTTTCGTGCAAAGATAAAGCGAGCGATTTTTGCCCATCCGAGTACTCCGTTGAAGCATTTTTTGAAAAAGATTTGACCGAACCTTTGCTTCAAAGGTTTCCTACATATCCTGGGCTAAACAGGAATCAGGTCAATGTAGTTCGGGAAATTTTGGTAGCTGGGACTACCGTGGGACTGCATTGTTACTGTTGTTGCATGCTATTACCACTGCTTACCGATCTCCTTGTTACACCATGCTTAAAAGAAAACAAGAAGCTAGGCTAGAGTACAATTTGTTTTTGTTGCCTTGCTTCCTTGTCTGCTTGCATTTCTTCCGGTGCTTTTCTTCTTTTGACACATGTACTTGAGTTTGTACTGTGACCTCTTGTTGCAACCTTCTGTTTCCGGTGCTGGGGATTTTTATTGTTTCCTGCTAGGGATTCCTATTGTAACCCTCTGTTTTATTGTCCTCTGACTTGATCTTGAAATGTATGCCTCTGTTATCTGGGCGGGCTCCCAACATCAACAACAACTTTAAAAATAAGCGCCATTCCTCTCTTCAGGCGGGCTCCTGACTTCAACAACATCTTTGAAAATAAAATCCTATTCGAGGGGGGATGATCCCATTATATACTATTCGAGGGCGGATGAACCCATTATATCCTATTCGAGGGCGGATGAACCCGAAATATCCTATTCGAGGGCGGACGAACCCGGAATATCCTATTCGAGGGCGGATGAACCCATTATATCCTATTCGAGGGCGGATGAACCCAAAATATCCTATTCGAGGGCGGATGAACCCATTATATCCCATTCGAGGGCGGATGAACCCAACAATATCCTATTCGAGGGCGGATAAACCCATAATATCCTATTCGAGGGCGGATGAACCCATTATATCCTATTCGAGGGCGGATGAACCCAAAAATATCCTATTCGAGGGCGGATGAACCCGAAATATCCTATTCGAGGGCGGATGAACCCAAAATATCCTATTCGAGGGCGGATGAACCCAAAATATCCTATTCGAGGGCGGATGAACCCAACAATATCCTATTCGAGGGCGGATGAACACAAAATATCCTATTCGAGGGCGGATGAACCCGAAATATCCTATTCTAGGGTGGATGAACCCAAAATATCCCATTTGAGGGCGGATGAACCCAAAATATCCTATTCGAGGGCGGATGAACCCGAAATATCCTAAGGAGGGCGGATGAACCCAAAATATCTCATTCAAGGGCGGATGAACCCATTATATCCTATTCGAGGGCGGATGAACCCAAAATATCCTATTCGAGGGCGGATGAACCCAAAATATCCCATTCGAGGGCGTATGAACCCATTATATCCTATTCGAGGGCGGATGAACCCAAAATATCCTATTCGAGGGCGGATGAACCCAAAATATCCCATTCGAGGGCGGATGAACCCATTATATCCTATTCGAGGGCGGATGAACCCAAAATATCCTATTCGAGGGCGGATGAACCCATAATATCCTATTCGAGGGCGGATGAACCCATTATATCCTATTCGAGGGCGGATGAACCCAAAAATATCCTATTCGAGGGCGGATGAACCCAAAATATCCTATTCGAGGGCGGATGAACCCAAAATATCCTATTCGAGGGCGGATGAACCCGAAATATCCTATTCGAGGGCGGATGAACCCAAAATATCCTATTCGAGGGCGGATGAACCCGAAATATCCTATTCGAGGGCGGATGATCCCATTTTCAAAATAATGGAATTGTCTTACCTCCGACTGTTTTTCTTCGAATCGTGTTGTCTTGCTATCTCTTAAAACTTGAATTGATTTCCTCGTTCCTCCGAGAAAATTTTCGACAATGGCAGAAAATCTTCTGCCCCAGTTTTGGTGCTTTTCCTTGTTCTCCAGGTGGACGCCTGACTTCTGATATTTCAACTGTTCTTCCTTGTTCTCCAGGTGGACGCCTGACTGCAAATACTTCCATTTCTCTTCCTTGTTTCTCCAGGTGGATGCCTGATTGTTGTTTCTTTTATTGCTCTTCCTTGTTCTCCAGGTGGACGCCTGATTGCTAATACTTCCATTACTCATCCTTGTTCTCCAGGTGGACGCCTGACTTCTAATACTTCCGTTGCTCTTCCTTGTTCTCCAGGTGGACGCCTGATTGCTGGGGATAATACCACTGGGGGAGTCTCCTTTCTTTCCCTCCTTCAAATTCAAATTTTTTTTTTTATTTTTTTTTGTTGTTTTTTTTTTCTTAACACTGCTGGGGATAAAAGTGTTATCTTCTTGAGATAACTTTGTTGAGGATAACGCTGCTGGGGAATTTTATCCCTTCGAATCGATGCTTCATTCTTCTGGAAGCTGCTGGGGAGGATAATGGCTCTTTGCTTTTCTGAGCACAAATGTCATCTCTTTGTTCTGTCTGCTGGGGATCAACTTCCTCCATTGGAAGCTTATTATGTTGGGGGCAACCCTGGTTCAAAGACCACTTCCTTGATGCTATCTTTATTCTTCCCCAAATGGGTACCTGATTTCCAGAAAATTTTCTAACTGAAAAGAAAATTTTCTGCCCCAGTTTGCATTTTCCCTTATGGTCTTCACTGCCATTCCCTTTACCTGTTTCAAACCAAACAAAATTTGTTAGTTTAAAAAAAACCAGTGGTTGGTTATGATACTCCTACTGGGATGTTTTTTCCCTTTCTCCCTTCCCCACTCTATGTTGTCCAACCCTCTTGGAACTTGGTCGAAAATCTGTCGGGGATGCTCCTACATCTCGATGATCTGCCGGGGGCCCTCTTGGAATTAGGTCCACAATTTTCTCAACTGTTGTTTTCATGTTTTTCTCCAACTTCCTTTGGAAATTTGGTCATATTGGGATCTAGGCCCCTTTCATCATTTGGTCTTGCGACCAACTTCTTTTCTCTTTATCGCCTTGTCTTTGGCGTGTCCTATTCGCATTTTGCTTTGCATCATTTTGGCAACTGGTAGTAAGCTCTGAAAATCCTTTTCAAAAACAAACTGCTGGGAAGGTAAAGTCATTTAAACCAAGAAATGAAAAAGTGATGATTTCAAAAAAATAGAAAAAAGAAGAAGTCTTTCTGAACAAATGCTAGGGAAAAGGAAAGAAAAGAACTTATCTGAATGATATAACCGATTCCAACGATGTCGCGCATTCCGGATTAATCAACCCAGTCTATTTGTATCAATCAACCTTCCAGACGGCCTCATGTTGCTGGGGATAAACAGGCACTCAACTCTTTGCCAAATGCGGATCCTTCCCGCCAATCTTGTCTTGTCGCCTCATAGTGCCCTTCGAGGGGTTTTCACTAATAAGACTCTCTCATTTCTCTCAACTCCCGTCGCCTTATGGTGCCTCTGAAGGTTTTCACCGATAAGACTTTCTTATTTTATTTTATTTTTCAGCTGGGGATTGGAGTGCTGCCGATATGACTCTCTCTGTTGGGGATTCTTTCGGCTATCAATTCATTTTCAGCTTATGATCTTCTTCTTTGCTGGGGATCAGAGTGTTATTCCCGACTTCCATTTGAATTGACTTAGCATTTCTCAGATACTGATCGGGAGGTCTTTTTTGGACATTAATAGGGGTTTTTGTGTATGGCTGAAAGTAGAAGGGGGTATCCAAAGTTCAAAAATAATTTTTAGGGGTAAAATAGTACAACTCTTGGAATCAAACTTTCTTGACAAAATTACAAGCGCCAACTTCTGCCCCAGTTTTTTCTTGCTCGGGGATTTTTATTTTGTCATACTATGTTACCTTATGCACACTATGTTACACTATGACCGAGCCGTGAGGCGCCTACGTATCCTTCTTTGAGGAATCAGGTCCAACGTAGTTCCCATTCCTTTGTTTTTTTTTCTTGACTTTTCTTTTGTTCTTATTATCATTACTTTTTTCGTTTTCATTACTGATTCCAAAAGAGGGGTATGAAAGAGTAAATAAGGCTCAAAAGGGGAAGCAAAGGTCAAAGTGTTTGGATAGAAGAAAGAATTGCCTCCGTCATTTCATTCTCTGATAAATGCTAAGTACAAACAAACAACAATTACAATTACCAGAAATCATAATATCTCTTAACTGCGTCAGAATTGATAGCCATGTCGACGCATTTCCCTTCGATATCTGTGGATCATAAAGCGTCATCGGGCTTGCTCTGTTTAGATTGCGATGATCAACACATACCTCGGATTTTCCGTTTTTTTTTGCACCACATTAGCCCACCAATCAGGATATCGAGCGGCCCGAATAACCTTAGTATTCAGCTGTTTGGTCACTTCTTCCTTAATCTTCCCACTCACGTTGGTTTTGATCTTCCT